>NC_083285.1:4622291-4973916 GCF_963506605.1 Zootoca vivipara
GCATGGGAACCAATGCCTAAGCGCCTAAGCAACCACTCACATCAGTTGTATTTAAATAAAGTTGTGGCCAAAATTAATGCCAAAAACCTAAACTTAAATTATGTGTGAAGTGTGAGTTATTTGGTGGGAAGTCTTGGTACCTCGACACGCAACTAAATGGACCTTTGGCACGATCCAGCTGGGCTCTTATGTTCTTGTAATTTTATGTATGCCAAGATAGGCACCAGGGTGGGCTATGGCCCAGAGCCAGATATAGACCACTGTTTTTCTGTGATACCTTATTTATCCTCCCTGCTGCTCTTCTGAACCTGAGAAGACCAACATAAGCTAGGGGTAGTGCTGTGTCCCTGAACAGCAACAAAACCAAAATAATATCTTATTACAGTATCTCTAAAGAGAACAGAAGCAAAAAATAAACTTCTGCATTTGAAATTCCCCAATGAAGAACCTGATCAATGTGCTGGATATTTAACTTTTCTCCCTACCCTTTTGCTTCCTGTTTCCCTCTCCACACCTCCCCATATTCATAATAAGGTAGATCATTTTTCATTACTTAAAAAATAAAGGATCAGCCCCAATGGTCAAGCCTGATTCACAGAAATCTCGTTTCAGGAAGATGAAAGGCAGCTTTTGGCAATTGCAGATTCCATGGAAGATGGCACCATGTCTTCTGAACTGGCTGGGATCATCAAACGTTTGTGGAAGGATTCAGGGATTCAGGCCTGCTTTGAAAGAGCATCAGAGTACCAACTGAATGACTCAGCTGCCTAGTAAGGGGCCAGTTTGCAACTGAATTCTGTAATCCTAAACCGTGTGTGTGTGTGTGTGTGTGTGTGTGTGTGTGTGTGTGTGTCACACACAATAATATGCTTAGAAATTACATAATTGATTCTGCCTTCAGGGTGCTGGCTCTGTATTTATGCTATTAAGCTATTGTTATGATGCTATTAGGGGACACGGGTGGCACTGTGGTCTAAACCACAGAGCCTAGGGCTTGCCGATCAGAAGGTCGGTGGTTCGAATCCCCACGACGGGATGAGCTCCCATTGCTCGGTCCCAGTTCCTGCCAACCTAGCAGTTCTAAGCATGTCAAATGCAAGTAGATAAATAGGGAAGGTAAACGGTGTTTCCATGCGCTGCTCTGGTTTGCCAGAGGTGGCTTAGTCATGCTGGCCACATGAGCCAGAAGCTGTACACCAGCTCCCTCGGCCTATAACGCAAGATGAGTGCAGCAACCCCAGAGTCGTCCGCAACTGGAGGCAATGTGAGAAGGGATATGTAAAACAAAGGATAAAAGAGCAGTAAAAAAAAATGTTTTGACATGACTTTGCAACTGATTGTTAAACCTTTCTGGGAGCTGTAGCTCTGAGAGGAATAGAAGTTTCCTAACAACTCTCAGCACCATTAACAAACCACATTTCCCAGGATGCTTTGGGGGAAGCTATCACCATTTACAGTGGTATGGCACTGTTTTAAATGGAGAGTGCAGATGGGGCCAGTAACTCAGAAACAGATGGGATTTTTTTTTTTTAATGCACAGATGCAAGTTGGATCCTGGGACTATTACACAGCCCTGGCATGAATGTGTATTTTCTATATGTGACTTTCCCCAAAACTTTTGTCACGTAGAACCATCCACTTGGATACAGATTTGGCTTCTTCTTTCTGCTTGTGCCCTATTTATGGCTAGATTGTAGGTGTTATGTATTGGGCCAGCAGGGGGATACTGTATACAGTTTCCACTCAGGTCCTCGTCAGTTAGTTTAGGCGGGAAACCCTGGGTTGTTGTTGTGTTACAATGTCACATTATTGCCAGCCGGCTGCCTATAAAAGGAGGCCGGCTGAGCTGTTCTGCTTTGGAGAAATAGCTGTGTCGTCTGCTATGTCAACCCACTATTCAACAGTATTGGCCTACCCTTATTCCCCAGGCCATGGCACTGGACTTACAGATGCTGCCCCAGCCTCACCTTCTCGTGCACAAGAGTGTCCCTGTTTCCACCTTGCAGGAAGATGGAGCCTGCAATACTTTATCTCTCTCTCTCTCTCTCTCTCTCTCTCTCTCTCTCTCTCTCTCTCTCTCTCTCTCTCTTTCTGTAGCTATCTCAATGATCTGGAGAGGATAACAGCTCCTGGCTACGTCCCAAACGAGCAAGATGTCCTTCGCTCACGAGTAAAGACAACAGGAATTATTGAGACACAGTTTTCATTCAAAGATTTGCACTTTAGGTATGAAAGCTGTTCTTCTGTGTTTCTTCCTAAGTATGATAGATATGCATGTGGTTTGAGATTAGAGGCCAAAGCAGTCTACCTGATTCAGGCTGCTGAATTTCTGACATTTTGAGCAGCTTAAAGGGCAGTAGGAGACTTTGGTATGGCTATGGTCACAGCCAGCAATCTGAGCTTCCCCAAATCCAATGTTCTACCAGGAAATCTTGCAATTTTCCCAGCTGTATTCGTTTTATAAGAGCTCTCTTTCGATTCTACCTGTGCAAACTTTGCAGCTGTACACAGTCAGCTTCCATGATGTTGGCAGGAAAAAAATAGTACCGCATATAAGACAACCCCCTAATTTTCAAGTTAAAATATAGAATTTGGGATATACTCTAGCCCTTTTTTGGCAGGGAGGGGAGGGGAGGCTGTCTTCTCCAGCACTCAAGTCTGCAGCTGGGGAAATGGTGGTTGGTTGGTTGGTTGGTTGGTTTGTTTAGTTATTGAGAGGGGAAAAGAAGCCATAGAGAGGAAGGAGAGAGAGAGATAGAGAGAGAGAGAGAGAGAGAGAGAGAGAGAGAGAGAGAGAGAGAGAGAGAGGCAAAGACATCGAGGCTGGCTGAGCGAGTGAAAGGGGAATAGAAGCCATAGAGAAGAGAGAGATAGAGAGGCAGAGACATCGGGGTTCGCACAGCCAGCGAAAGACGCTGAGCAGAGCAGTGAGAGAGAGAGAGAGAGAGAGAGAGAGAGAGAGAGAGAGAGAGAGAGAGAGAGAGAGAGACGGATCCCTTCGCTATGCGCTGACAGAGAAGAGTCGGCAGCTTGACACCAATGAAATACACAAAACTGTATCTCTATGCTGATGCGGGTCGCGAAGCCCTGGTGGGGAGCAGCCCTCTCCTGAGCACTTCTTCGTGTTCATACGGTCGCTGCATACGGCGGGGATGCAGCCACGGCCGTTTCTGAGCTCCCCCCACCATATGCGGCGACTGCAGATTCTTGTACCCGGTGTATAAGATGGCCCCCCAACTTTTGAAAAGATTTTCCTGGGTTCAGAAGGCGTCTTATATGCCGGAATATACGGTAATAGAATTAAAATTGTGGGTTGCTGCACATGGGCTACTGAATTCGGAAAGTCTCTGAATATTCGGCTGTTCTCTTCTCAGCTGCTTTACATATTATGGATGAGCTGCGCAGAATACTTTACATCGGGCCAGTCACGTGGATCAGTTCAACATGCTAGATAGGTGGCTTTTCTCCAAACTGCTGGAGGATTTAGCTGGTAGGATTTGATGTAACATGGAGGAAACTGCGCAATTCATGAACTAAGATGCTGCACATAAACAGCTCACATGCAGAGCAGTCTCAGCTTATTTGTGGAAGGGAACAATTTAAAAGCCTGTGCTCAGGAGAAACTCAAACCAGTATTGGAACTGCAGGCTTCCTGCTGCCTGCCGTACCCTTGCACCTAGCTGATTTCTTCCCACTTTGTCCCTATCTTACCTCTGTACTTGTCCATAACTTGCAACTGTTTATGTACACATGTGGCCTGGTGTCATGTGCAAATCCACTCCCTCCCATCCCCTCTGATTTTTGCCTGGTAAGCTCCATGGAGCAAACTGTTTTGCCTGCTGCATCCATCACGCTGTGTGAGAGGCATGTCGGATTTCAGGCAGAAAATATCATTTCCAATGCTAATATTTGAAAAGTGGTTCTTGTTGGAGGTGGAAGCAAATAAATATTTGCGAAATGCTTTGCATGCTATTTACAAAACTAGGCAAGCAAATAGCAAAGAAACAACAAACTGCCATGCAAAAGGCATAGATTGGTTTGACACAAGCTCCACGTTTGAGCTTCCATAGCACGTCACATATATGATTTGTGATCAGGAGCCCCATATTGGAGATAGAAGGCTTTCTTGGCTCACTGTGTATACAGTACTTCTCATGCAGACACCACACAGCCAATCTCCGAGACTTGTAGTGGTGAAATAATCCTGACATTCCCCCCCCCCCAATGCCCAACATAACCAGTGTCAGAGATGCAGTGAATGGGTGTACATGTTTATCTTTTGCTTCATTTCCTAGGATGTTTGATGTGGGAGGACAACGATCTGAGAGGAAAAAGTGGATTCATTGCTTTGAAGGAGTTACTTGCATAATATTCTGTGCAGCTTTAAGTGCTTATGACATGGTCCTGGTGGAAGATGAAGAAGTGGTGAGTCAGAACAGCAAATGTGGGGGGCAGGGGGGGCACGGGAGTTGCAATTTGTGGAAAGCATTTAAGGTAACCTTGCATGGTCCCTTAAGAACATTATTCACATTCCCTGCTCTGAGAACCCTAACCCACTGAATTCCTATTTCTTTGATTAAAAAGAACATTGGACTTTGCACGTCACCAGCTAATGGGACTTAATAGCCACATTTTCCCGCCTTTTACAGAACCGAATGCACGAGAGTCTCCACCTGTTCAACAGCATCTGTAACCACAAGTACTTTGCAACCACTTCTATTGTGCTCTTCCTAAATAAGAAGGATCTCTTCCAAGACAAAATATTGAAAGTTCATCTCAGTGTCTGCTTTCCAGAATATGATGGTAAGTTTAGAACCTGTGGCCCTCCAGATGTTGTTGAACTCTCATCGGCCCCCAGCCAGCAGGGGCAAGAATCAGGGATGAGGGAAGTTGTAGTCCAGCTGGCTTAAAACATCCCACTTCTTTGGTTTCCGAAGATTGCTCATGAGGAACATAGTCCCCGGATTGAAATGATTTCCCACCGCTGAATTAAGGCAGCATTACTTGGTACCAGCAGAGATACATGTTCTTAGCTCTTCTTGAGACCGCTTTCTTAAGCCCTTTGTAAAGGTAAAGGTCCCCTGACAGTTAAGTCCAGTTGCAGACGACTCTGGGGTTGTGGCGCTCATCTCGCTTTACTGGCCGAGGGAGCCAACATTTGTCCGCAGACAGTTTTTCCAGGTCATGTGGACAGCGTGACTAAGCTGCTTCTGGCAAAACCAGAGCAGTGCACAAAAACGCCATTTACCTTCCTGCCGGAGTGGTACCTATTTATCTACTTGCACTTGACGTGCTTTCGAACTGCTAGGCGGGCAGGAGCTGGGACCAAGCAATAGGAGCTCACCCCATCGCCGGGATTTGAACTGCCAAGCTTCTGACCGGCAAGCCCTAGGCTCAGTGGTTTAGACCACAGACCACCATAAAGGACTAGGCTGTGTCCAGCTTAGTGAGTCCAGCTGTGTGGTCCATCTCTGGACATGGTAGTGCATTTTCATGGCTCCCATAAGGATAACGATTAACAGAATGCAAAGAGATAGTTTTGGGAAAGGGAAATAATTTTTTAAATCTTACTCGTGGTTTATTACTTTTCTATATGAATGAAAAAGGGGTTCCTTGCATGCAGTAAATGAGAATTGTAGAGCCATTTACATGTGCACTGAAGATTTCGTGCATGCCATACTTTTTGTTTGGGGAGGAGGTCAGAGGTCAGTGGAGGCTGAGCTTGACAGACTGTGTTCCAAGGGCTATTTTTAACAAATTAATTAGTATGGTATTTTATTGACAGTTCCTTCTGTCTTCCTCTGACTAGGATCAAACACATTTGAAGATGCAGGAAATTACATCAAGAACCAATTCCTAGATCTGAATTTAAGAAAAGAGGACAAGGAGATCTACTCCCACATGACCTGTGCCACCGATACGCAGAATGTTAAGTTTGTGTTTGATGCTGTGACAGATATCATCATCAAAGAGAACCTGAAGGACTGTGGGCTCTTTTAGCTCTTCACCCTGAGCCACCGTCATCCTGCTGTTTCTCTTCCCTGTGGTCTCTCTCTTTCATTTGTAGGATGTTTCTGGTTAAGGATGCCACCTTGCACATACATTCCTGAAAGTAGGCTTTCATTGCAACCTCTAGGGCTTACTTTTGAGTAGGGATGGATGGATGGATCAGTCTGCTACTAGTTTGTGTCAGTTCCCCATCTGTGTGTTCATAAGTCTCTTTTATCCCATTTCTTTAAAAAATGTGACTTTAAAAAAAATTGAAAGTTCATAAATATGTATTTGAACATGTATATTATCACAAGATACATATTTAAATACATCATCTATCTCAATGCACACCTTTCTAATCACATACAGTATAATCCCAAAATATGCTCCTTGAGCATTTTGGTGTTTTTTCAGCTGACCTAGCAAAACTCAGAGAACTGGGAAATCTGAAGGATATTTACATTCTGATCCATGGATTAATTTGGAAGGTAGGTTGATTTGCTTAAATATGTGAGCTAGAACTTTTTTCCTCCATCCCTACTTCAAAGTAAACATGCATTGGTTTAAACTGCAAAAGCAAAAAGAGAGAAGGAGACACAATACTCTAAATGCTAGTCCTTTTTGATTTGCTAAAATGTTTGTGTCACGCCACAATTTAATTCAGCCAAATCGGGTAGGGTAACTTCATTGCAGGCACAATGTTCTCCCTCCCTTCTAATTTAATCTTCCAAAATTCTTTTGATCTTACTGAGAATTTTTGTTTGCCTGTACCCTACTGCAATCTGAAATAAGATGGTGGTATAACACACCCAATTCTAAATGTTTCCATTGGCAAATTTGCTTACAGTGCCAGAAATCTCTTTCTTGACACAGAGTTGTAATTGGCATTGCTTCATGGGTGTTGATTAACTGGTGCTACAAGCTTCATGATAATGATATATTACGAACACAATTCTGCCAAAGTTAAGCACTGCTAAGTTCAGTTGATCACAGTGGAAGATAATGAAGCCCGTACTTAACTTTCCTGGTGAAATCCATTGGATCATGTTGACTGGATCATGTCCTAATTTTTTTCCTTGCAGATGCTGAAATAAAAATGCCCTTGCTATCACATCAGTGGGATTAATAGAAAAATGATAAATAAAAGGAATTCTTACTGCTTGTGATATCATCCTCTGGATAAGAGGCTGCTGTCTTCTATCCCCCACCCCACCCCCCCAAAAAAAGTCTTAAGCGGCAAGTCTTCTGACACCTTTGTCTATCTGTTGGGTTAAATTTCATAGCATGGTCTCTCTTAATAGAAAACCAAAGCAGTTTTTGTCTATAAAATGTATGCAAATGTTGCTATATCACCAAAAGCTTGTTTGGATAAGTAGGTTTTAATTTGCCTACAGAAACTCTGTAATGCCAGAGCGGGACCAAGAGGATAATAAAACAGGGAACATGATAGATAAAGTTGTGCTTCCTGCTTTTGCTGAACTTAGACTAGTTCATTGGCTGAATCTGAAAGAAACAGGGAGAAGCCAGCACCAAGCTGTGCAAGTATTAGGGTGGTTTAAGGCTTCAAAAAGTTAAATTGAGTGCCGAAGCTCATAGGAAGTCAACATGACTTGAAAATAGATCTGATTGATTCACAGCTGTTGATTCCACATCAAGAGACAGATTGCTTCATTCTTCCACTTATTGCAATTTCTGACCACACAAAGGACAGCCTGACATAACATATATTACAGTAGTCTATTATTGAGGTTACAGATGCATGGGCAACAGTGGCCAGGTCCTCGTCTTGTAGTAAAGGTTGAAGATGTAAGATGATGTATAATTGGCAAAAGACACTTATAGCTACTGCTGCCACCCAGCCTTCTAGTTACCACGGCAAAACCCGGATCACATGGCGCACCATAGGAGAGATAATTTTGATCCATGACGTCTTTTCTTCCCAAGTCTAAGGGTCCTAGAATTACCATAATTCTTGTCTAGATTGAACTCAAGGCTGTTTGTTCCCCTCCGGTCTATTAGTACCAACACCAGAGATAGGGAAATACATGGCCCACAACCTATTGTTGGGGTACAACTCCCATGGCTATGGTGGCTGAAGCCAACAGAAACTGTAGTCCAGCAACATCAAGAAGGCCACAGGTTTCCTGGCCCTGCCATATACAAGTTTAGGACGGAGCTATGGAGACCAAAAAGGACAGAACTGGTTGTCATCAGCAAGGAAATGAAAGCTCACTCCAAAACTTCAGCGTATCTCTTGCAGCAGCTTCATATAGATTGAGGCATCAATGGATATAGATGGCAACCTGTAGAACACAATGTTGCACAGCAACATATTGCAACTGCATGTATGGTCCATGCTAGCCTTTGGCTCTCAAGGAGGACCAGACCACCTACAGAGCAGCCTTCAGCATTAACAGAAAAATCCCCAAGAGAGTTTCAAAAAACCAATCAGATCTCTCCATCTCTGAGAGGTGGACCATTGTGACTGGTCATTTAGCCCATGGATGCATTGAGGGGACTCTAATGTCTGTGACAGAGGTGATAGCATAACACTCCTCATGTCCTCCAGGCTGGTAGAAAATAGTTCATATTGTCAGTTTGCCCTGGAGAGGCTCTATGGGATGAACTTCTGCTCTTCTTCCACATACAGAAGCCACCTCCAGCCAGGGGAGGGAGGAGGAAAGACATGTCCCTTCTGAGAAGGAATCAATCCCATCAGCACCCAGGTCATGACAATTATGTGGGAATTTCAGTTGGACAGAACAAGTCCCTCTACCAGATTCAGCTGATGAGCAGTTGGGATTGGGACAAGGTAAAAAGGTAAAGGGGCCCCTGACCATCAGATCCAGTCGTGTCCGACTCTGGGGTTGCGGCGCTCATCTCGCTCTATAGGCCGAGGGAGCCGGCGTTTGTCTGCAGACAGCTTCCGGGTCATGTGGCCAGCATGACAAAGCTGCTTCTGGCGAACCAGAGCTACGCACGGAAACGCCGTTTACCTTCCCGCCAAAGTGGTTCCTATCTACTAGCACTTTACGTGCTTCCGAACTGCTAGGTTGGCAGGAACTGGGACCGAGCAATGGGAGCTCACCCCGATGCAGGAATTTGAACTGCCGACCTTCTGATCAGCAAGCCCTAGACTCTGTGGTTTAACCCACAGCACCAGCTGGGTAAACGCGGTCAAAAAAAGAGCAGATTTTCTCTTACCTAGACTTTTAACCTGAAAGCCTTTATGAAATCAGTAGTGCCATTTACAAGCTTTCATTAGTGCTGAAGGGGCTTTGAAGAGGGCATAGCTTGGGGGGAAGGAGCTCTGTCTTCACAACCAGGGGGCACTTCCTTCCACTGTGCTGCAGCCTCACGGTCTGGCTCAGGAAGAGTTCGGGGAAAGTGGAGGCAATGCCAGGGCATGTCTGTCTCTCCTTACGTTCTTCTGCAGTTGGTAGCACACCAATGGGAGAGTTATTCAGCCGACTGGACAGAGAGCTCTCCCACTCATCTGGTACAGCACAGTGTGAGTTGCCTGGTTGCCAAGCAATTGGGTGAGCCCTTGTCTCTTTCAGTGCTCTGCTGCCTGTCTCTTCTTCTTCTTCTTTGGTGGCTGAAGAGCTTGTGAATATTCCTAGAAGAAGCAAGTTTAAAGGCAGCACAGGTGCTTGGGGGGGGCATTTATGTAAAAAACCCCCCCCGGTACCCATTTCGCTCCTGTAGAAACATAAGCTCAGCCGTAGTGTTACCTGACCAGCTGTGGGACAACATAAACAGTGCCGGATTTACGTATAAGCTAAACAAGCTATAGCTGTAAAGGTAAAGGGACCCCTGACCATTAGGTCCAGTCGTGACCGACTCTGGGGTTGCGCGCTCATCTCGCATTATTGGCCGAGGGAGCCAGCATACAGCTTCCAGGTCATGTGGCCAGCATGACAAAGCCGCTTCTGGCAAACCAGAGCAGCACATGGAAACGCCGTTTACCTTCCCTCTGTAGTGGTTCCTATTGATCTACTTGCATTTTGATGTGCTTTCGAACTGCTAGGTTGGCAGGAGCTGGGACCAAACAACGGGAGCTCACCCCACACAGGGATTCGAACCGCCGACCTTCTGATCAGCAAGCCCTAGGCTCAGTGGTTTAGCCCACAGCGCCACCTGGGTCCCTATAAGCTATAGCTTAAAGGTAAAGGGACCCCTGACCATTAGGTCCAGTCGTGACCGACTATGGGGTTGCGCGCTCATCTCGCATTATTGGCCGAGGGAGCTGGCGTACAGCTTCCAGGTCATGTGGCCAGCATGACAAAGCCGCTTCTGGCAAACCAGAACAGCACATGGAAACACCGTTTACCTTCCCGCTGTAGCGGTTCCTATTTATCTACTTGCATTTTGACGTGCTTTCGAACTGCTAGGTTGGCAGGAGCTGGGACCAAGCAACGGGAGCTCACCCCGTCACAGGGATTCGAACCGCCAACCTTCTGATCAGCAAGCCCTAGGCTCAGTGGTTTAACCACAGCGCCACCTGGGTCCCTAAGCTATAGCTTATGGCCCTGCAAAAAATTAAAGGGGAAAACTGGATTTACTTTGATAAAATACATATTTTGTTATGTGCTGATGGCTTTAGATACCTATTAGGTCCACAAATTACCATACAGCTTGTGTTCAACACAATAAAAAGCGACAATTTGTTGTTGACAAAGGGCAGCTGGACATATAAAAGGCCCCATTACCTTCAGTAGCTTAGGGACTCATCAAACCTACCGTAAATCCAGCCCTGGACACAAACAAGGGCCACGTGGCTAGTTAGCCTTTCATTTCTTGTGGAGGTGGTGATGCAGAGGCAGAAACCCTGCCATTTCTTGCTGAGGTCTCTAGTCCAAGACCCAGCACAAGCTCTGGTCCTGACACATACACAACAGTAGTGAATTGAGAATGAAAGGGCATGGTATATGCCAGGCATCCCCAAACTTTGGCCCTCCAGATGTTTTGGAATACAATTCCCATCATCCCTGACCACTGGTCCTCTTAGCTAGGGATCATGGGAGTTGTAAGCCAAAACATCTGGAGGGCCGCAGTTTGGGGATGCCTGGTATATGCTAACCCAAGTGATCTCTGCCACATCTGCAATATGCACACATATGAGATTTTGAAATCCAACACTTTCACTGATTTATTATCTGCATTGCTGGATGCTGTTGTTTGATTAATTATTTCTAAAGTAAATACTCTCAATAAGAAGTTTCCTTTAAAAGCCTCCCAGTATAAATATTTGAATACCGCAGTAGCACAGCAGTAAAAGGAACTGCAAAACCCAACATTTCGACTTCCTACTGCAATGCTCTTAATGCAAAAGAATGATAGTCGGGTTTCATCTACTCTTTTCATGCTACACAATGGTGTAGCAAACTGCATTCAAGTAAATCTTTATTAAAATAGCTATTTTAAAAAGGAAAGAAAGAAACAAAGAGGGAGAGAGAAAGAAAGAGATAGAGGGAGAGAGAGAGAGAGAGAGAGAGAGAGAGAGAGAGAGAGAGAGAGAGAGAGAGAGAGAGAGAGAGAGAGCAGCCTTATTCAAATTGTTACCACATTTTGACAAAAATAAGCAGATGCCCAGAATAAGATGAATTTTAACAGGGAGAAATGTAAAGTACTACACTTGGGCAAAAAAAAAATGAAAGGCATAAATACAGGATGGGTGACACCTGGCTTGAGAGCAGTACATGTGAAAAGGATCTAGGAGACTTGGTAGACCACAAACTTGACATGAGTCAGCAGTGTGATGCAGCAGCTAAAAAAGCCAATGCAATTCTGGGCTGCATCAATAGGAGTATAGCATCTAGATCAAGGGAAGTAATAGTACCGCTGTATTCTGCTCCGGTCAGACCTCACCTGGAGTACCGTGTCCAGTTCTGGGCACCACAGTTCAAGAAGGATACTGACAAGCTGGAACGTGTCCAGAAGAGGGCAACTAAAATGGTCAAAGGCCTGGAAACAATGCCTTTTGAGGAACGACTTAGGGAGCTGGGCATGTTTAGCCTGTAGAAGAGAAGGTTAAGGGGTGATATGATAGCCATGTTCAAATATATAAAAGGATGCCATATAGAGGAGGGAGAAAAGTTGTTTTCTGCTGCTCCGAAAAAGCGGACACGGAGCAATGGATTCAAACTACAAGAAAGGATATTCCACCTAAACATTAGGAAGAACTTCCTGACAGTAAGAGCTGTTCGACAGTGGAATTTGCTGCCAAGGAGTGTGGTGGAGGTCTTTAAGCGGAGGCTTGACAGCCATCTGTCAGGAATGCTTTGATGGTGTTTCCTGCTTGGCAGGGGGTTGGACTGGATGGCCCTTGTGGTCTCTTCCAACTCTATGATTCTATGATTCTAAGTATCTGCCTTGTTATGAAAAACACATTATAATCCTCTTTGCCAGGAGTGCATCACTGCAGGACCACACCGTCAGCTGCTGCTTTGTGTAATTTTAGACAGCTGACCAGTTTGGAGATTCCTTTGCTTGTTGTCTTTAGTAGTGTTCATAATCATGCCAGTTTTTTCCACCGAAGCTCCAGAGGGGGGTATAGGGGAGGGCAGATCCTCCACATTGACCCACCAGAAGCTTTGAGGATGTTCAGACAATGTCCTTAAAATATTAAAAACAGGCAGGAGAGGGCCATGGTGCTGCTGGTGCCCCCCATTAAACACCCCTCCTAAACCATATGCCATAGCTGCCAAGTCTCCCGTATTTCCCCAGGAAACCCCCGTTTTCCCAGCTGTCGCCAGCCGAAAAAATGGATTTTTTTGTTTCCCCCCGGTTTATTCTGGTGCGGTGGCCATTTTGGAACTGGGTCGAGCATGCTCAGAAGCGACCATAACTGCCAAGTTTTCCCTTTTCTCACGAGGAAGCCTATTCAGCATAAGGAAATTTCCCTAAAAAAAAGGGATAACTTGGCAGCTATTGAAGCGACTTTTGATGCTGCTTTGCCCAGTTCCAAAATGGCCGCAGCGCGACTTCTGGTGCGGCGGCCATTTTGGAACAGGGCAGAGCAGCCTCAAAAGTAGCTTCTGAGCATGCTCCGCCCAGTTCCAAAATGGCGGCAGCGCTACTTCCGGTCTGCTACTTCCGGTCCAGTCCCTTATTTCTCAGGCCGGAACTTGGCAGCTATGCCATATGCATATTTGTCAACTGTGATGAAGGACCCTATGCACGTACCAAGCTATGTCTGTAGAACTTCTCAGTGTGAGGGATCAGTCCATGCGTGCACAAGAACTTTTCACTCATATGAGCAGCTAGCAGGGCCTTGGCTAGTAAGCCTGCCGGCACAGTGGGAGGGGCTAATATGTGCCGTCCTGCTAATCCCTCATGTGTTGGGTGAAGATGTCTTCCCACCTTCTAGGTGAGGCTAATTGAGAGCTCATCATACTCTGTTAAATAAAACTAGAAATAATGTATTTACTGTAACTTTAGATTTAATTTGAAATGGCATCACAGAAGGCTGCAGAAAAGTTGGATTTCAGAGAAGAGGAAAACCTCATATAAGCTCTTTATTAGTACAGAACACTGATATTGTGAAATGCATTTTCTGGATAATGAGTTCAAAACCTTCGATTAGAGAACAGTCAACAATGGCAAGATGTCATCACTGGCGGAGGAAGGCGGGTGCGGTGTGCACTGGGTGTCAGCCATGAGGGTGGGTGACATCGCCGCGCCACACAGCCCCCAACCCCACCCCACGCAGTGTTTCCGGATGCTCGCTGTGCGAGCAGCAGACCACTAAGAACATTGCTGCCGCGGGCAGCTAGCGGCACCCCCCTGCCCCTGCGGGCTGGATAGCCCCGCCCCCACACATTGGGTGCTGGGGCAGGTAGCTCCGCCCCTGGATGTAATGAACTCAGCAGGAAGAGCTGAGTTTAATACTTTAATTAGTTATCTACAAATACTTCGACCTATTCACACACTAATGTACATCAATTAACTTTTATGCACTTGATTACTAAAATAATAATGACAAGCAGCTGAATGTGTTAGGGTTCTCCTTTGGAAAGCATTACATTTTAGGATAATGAAGTGTCTGTAGGTATAATATCTGTGATATCTCATTCATATACACATATATTACCTGTTGACACTGTGGCCAAGCACTGATCTTTGAGCCAGCCCTTATGCAGGAACATACCCCTGACAGTTAAGTCCAGTTGCGGCGCTCATCTCGCTTTACAGGTTGAGGGAGCCCGTGTTCTTAGAGTTTTTAAGTGTCAGGTGTGACTGCAGCCTGAACACAGCAGAGTTTGCGCAGGTTTTTCCGGAAGCTTCTGGTGGTAACTGAAATGACTAGACGTCTGGACGCAGAATAAACTATATACAGGATTTATTAAAATAAAATAAAACAGAGTTTCTATATACAAAGCAAAATAAATCCTCTCCTCTCTGTCTCTCTCTCAACCTATACAGCAATTTCTCTCCTACACTCACCACACACATACTGAACTGGCTTTCACAGATAACTAGTCTCAGTATTGAACCTCAACCAATAGAAACGCTGTTGCTAAGGTAGAAGCAGAGCTTGGCTTTCTGCCAAATGTTATTAGTTTGACCTAGATTAGTTTGACCTAGATTCGATTGACCTAGATTAGTTTGAGTGAAGAAGCAATCTAATGGTGTTTTATGCTACTGACTCAGCAAAAACCCGAACACCCCCTCTCAGATTCTTCTGAACCAATTAACTCTTCACTTGCTTTTTCTAGCAAACCTAAACCTTTACACATTTGTTTGTTCTTGATCTTTGACAACGGTTTAGTTAACACATCAGCAATATTTTCCTCACTAGATACATAAGTACATTTAATCACATCATTCTGTACACAGCAACGTACGTTTTGGTATTTCACTGCAATGTGTTTCGAACGTGATTTCAAACCTTCTGTATTACTCAAAGTTATGCATGCTTGGTTATCCACATAAACTTGTACAGGTTGTTCACAATTTACATTTATATCTGTTAACAACTGCTTGAAATAAATCACTTCGTTGCATAATTCATTAATTGCAGCAAATTCCGATTCAGTAGACGATCCACTTACTACGTTCTGCTTCCTGGACCGCCAAGTAATTAACGCCCCACCAAACATAATGACTAAACCAGTAACAGATTTTCGATCTGGCAGATTTCCCCAGTCACTATCACAGTAACAATGTTGTTTAGTCGTTTAGTCGTGTCCGACTCTTCGTGACCCCATGGACCATAGCACGCCAGGCACTCCTGTCTTGCACTGCCTCCCGCAGTTTCGTCAAACTCATGTTCGTAGCTTCGAGAACACTGTCCAACCATCTCGTCCTCTGTCGTCCCCTTCTCCTAGTGCCCTCCATCTTTCCCAACATCAGGGTCTTTTCCAAGGATTCTTCTCTTCTCATGAGGTGGCCAAAGTATTGGAGCCTCAGCTTCACGATCTGTCCTTCCAGGGAGCACTCAGGGCTGATTTCCTTAAGAATGGATAGGTTTGATCTTCTAGCAGTCCATGGGACTCTCAAGAGTCTCCTCCAGCACCATAATTCAAAAGCATCAATTCTTCGACGATCAGCCTTCTTTATGGTCCAGCTCTCACTTCCATACATCACTACTGGGAAAACCATAGCTTTAACTATACGGACCTTTGTCGGCAAAGTGATGTCTCTGCTTTTTAAGATGCTGTCTAGGTTTGTCATTGCTTTTCTCCCAAGAAGCAGGCGTCTTTTAATTTCGTGAGTGCTGTCACCATCTGCAGTGATCAAGGAGCCCAAGAAAGTAAAATCTCTCACTGCCTCCATTTCTTCCCCTTCTATTTGCCAGGAGGTGATGGGACCAGGAGGTGATGGGACAGTAACAATACAGTACTTCATCTCCTTCTGAATTTAATTGTAAAACATAGCCAATTGTTTGCTTAAGGTACCTTAGTACTTGTTTCACTGCTTTCCAGGCATTAAGCGTAGGTTTTGAAACCAGTCTGCTTAATATGCCAACTGCGTAACTAATATCTGGTCTGGACCACTGTGCCAGATATAACAAACTCCCAATAACTGAATGATATAGTTCAGGGTGTTCAAACAATGAGCTCTCATCTGTGTGAAGTGATTTTATAAATCCAGGCTCCATAGGTACTGCAGTTCCTTTGCAGTCTTGCATCCTATAGTTAATTAAAAGCTGCTTGATTTTACTCTGCTGATTTATCAAACAACTACCATCCTTGGCCCAGCACACTTCCAAGCCTAAATATGATCGAACTGGACCTAGGTCCTTTACTTTGAATTTGCTAGACAGTTGTTTTGCAAACCTTTTTGTCTGTTTGTCTGACCTGCAACCATATAAGACATCATCAACATATATTAGACACAACTCTTGTTCACTTCCAGTTCCACGAACATAGACACAATTGTCTGCTACACTCTGTTTGAAATTTAAAGATACCAATGCTTCGTGGAGACATTTATTCCAGGATCTAGCAGCCTGCTTAAGCCCATAGAGAGCTTTATTTAACTTTAACACTCTATTGCACCCTGTCTCAAAGCCAGGTGGCTCAGTAAGGTAAAGTTCTTCAGTTAAAGATGCATGTAAGTATGCAGCTTGTATATCAAAATGATTGAGTTTCAGCTTTCTTTTAGCTCCTATTGTCAGAAGTAACCTTACACTTTCTGGCCTGACAGTCGGGGCAAAAGTCTCATCAAAGTCCAGTCCAGGTCTTTGAGTATACCCCTGTGCTACTAAACGAGCCTTGTGTTTGTACCCTCCTGTTACTAGAGGCTTAAGCTTATACACCCATCTGCAGCCCACAATTTTAGCCCCCTCAGGCTTTGCTACTGGTGTAAAAACTTTATGCTCATTTAGAGAAGACATCTCTTCCTGCATAGCCTGTAACCACATGTTAGCCTGCTCTTCTGGCAAACTCAGCACTTCCTGATAGCTTTGTGGCTCCACTAAAACATTAAACACGTTAGCCATATCAGGAGAATAACGTTCTGGTGGTACACCTTTGTTTTTCCTCTGAGATCGCCTGGGAGAAAAAATTTCTGCAGTCTCACTTTCCCCCTCAGAACTTCGCCCCCCTTTCGGTTCCTTAGCAACGGGTGAAGTCTGACTAGTTTCTTGCTGTGAGGATATCTTATCTGTACTTTTCTCCCCCTCATTCTCAGACTCTCCACTCTCAGGCTCTTTTTTACTATCACTGCGTCCTTGGGAAGATTGAAACCAAATTTCTGTGTTAGCATGTAATTTCTCCCAACCACTATGCTCACAAAAAGTGGCATTTCTGGAAATTACAATTCCATTTGCTCCTTCTGCAAACCTATATCCTTTCCCAAGCTCTTGATAACCCACAAAAATTAGCTGCTTGGTTTTAGGCTCTCCTTTCTTGCGTACCTGTTTGGGAATAAGTACCCATGCTTTTGACCCAAACACATGCAAATGGTCTACTTTAGGTTTCTTTCCAAACAATTTGAAATAAGGAGTTGTACCAATGGTTTGATGGAATAGTCTGTTCTGAAGATAGCAAGATGTAACCATGCTTTCCGCCCAAAAGGACATTGGTAACCCAGCATCTTCAATCATAGAAAACATCATAGTTTGTAAAGATCTATTTTTTCTCTCCGCAACTCCATTTTCTTCAGGAGAAAAAACGTTTGTTTTTCTATGCCCTATGCCCCGTTTATGCAACCAATCACGGAAAGCATTTGACAAAAATTCTCCACCTTTATCCGTCTGAATCCTTTTCAGTTTGAGAGAAAAAAACCTCTCCACAGACGCCACCCAGCCTTTGAACTTGGTAAACACGTCTCCCTTGCTTTTCATGGGATAAACCCAGGAATAACGCGTTGCGTCATCCACAATAGTCAAAGAAAAACGCGCTCCACCTCTGCTAACAGCAAATGGACCAATTACATCCATATGAACAAGCTGTAGCGGTGTATCGCTCACTCTATCACTTCTGGGAAATGATACTCTCTGGGTTTTAACTTTTTTGCAAACATTGCAATCCAAAAATTTATTACAATTCTTCAGTTTGCACCCATCAGCTAGCATAGGCATTTTTAAAATACTTTTCCAACCAGCATGTCCCATTTTTCTATGTAATAAATGCACACAGTTGTCATGCACAGCTTTGTTACCCAACACAGGCTGAGATTCACTGACTACTGCTGAAATTGGAGAACCTGCTTTAAGCATAAACAAACCTCCCTCTGACTTAGCAGTTCCCAGAATCTCACCATTCTTTTTGATAACACAGCTGTTTTCTTCAAAATGTACTTTGAAACCAGCTTTTAGCAAGCAATCTACTGACATTAAGTTGCTTCTTAGTGAGGGCACACATAACACATTCTCCAGGCACTCACGCAGACAAGGAACAAACACTGAACCCCCCGAATGTACCTCAGAAGTTCTCCCGTCAGCGAGAGCAATTTGGCTACGTTGTGCCACGCTCTTTGAAACAAACAACTCGTCAGAATTTACGATGTGACGAGTGGCACCTGAGTCAACCACCCAGACAGTTTGTTTCTCATTAGCAACCTTGACCACGGCTGTCACAAGATGAGCCGACTGTTTACGCTTGAAGAATTTCTTCTGCCGCTGTTGCTGTTGCTGCTGCTGATCTTGTCGCTGATACTTCGTCACCTCTGGGCACCCGCGTTTTAGATGTTTTGTCGATCCACACCGAAAACACCACCGCACAGCATACGCTGACTCTTCACAGGAACGTGGTGGTTGCTGCTTCCCTTCTGGAACGGCATTCACACTCTTTCCAAGCCGACCGCTTGTCGATGCCTCTGCAGCCAACAACCTGTCTTCCCGTTTCTGCCATTCTTCCAGCAAACGCCCAGTAACATAACTAACAGTTAAATCATCTTCTTTCATTGCCTCAAAAGTCATTACTAAATTGTCCCAGCTTTCAGGGAGAGAGCTCAAAATGATAGACACTTTCTCCTCCTGGGCTAATGTACAGTCTCTTTCCTGAAGTTCTACAAACTTCATCTGTAAACTGTGCAGATGATCATGCATTGTCACTCCAGGCTGTAACATCGCCTTGTATAATGACTTACGAATAGATAACTTGGAAACAGCAGTTTCACGCACATGTAGGTCTTTTAACGCTTTCCACACACCTTTGGCTGTTTTAATCCCCCGTACATGCGGTAACTGGGAATTCTCAAGCCCCAAGATAATGGTGGCCCTTGCTCTTTGGTCATTATCCAGGTCTTCATCATCTGGCTTTGCAGGTGGCTTATTTACAGCCTGCCAGAGATGTTCCCTTTGCAGCACTGCCTGCATGCATTCAGACCATAGCAAGTAGTTGCTGTCATTCAGACGCTCAAACGCCATCTGAAACGGTTGTGACGCCATCTGAGAGCAATGTTCCCTGGAACCTGGAACCAGCTACTCACGGCCTCCGAGAGAGAACAGGAAACACAGCATCCAGCACTTCCACGCTGCAGTGTTGTCCAAACGATTCCACACGTCCACGGCTTCACCAGCTCACTGATGCCAACACGCCAGCCAGGAACCAGCCAGTGTCCTTCCCATAACCTCTTAGAGTTTTTAAGTGTCAGGTGTGACTGCAGCCTGAACACAGCAGAGTTTGCGCAGGTTTTTCCGGAAGCTTCTGGTGGTAACTGAAATGACTAGACGTCTGGACGCAGAATAAACTATATACAGGATTTATTAAAATAAAATAAAACAGAGTTTCTATATACAAAGCAAAATAAATCCTCTCCTCTCTGTCTCTCTCTCAACCTATACAGCAATTTCTCTCCTACACTCACCACACACATACTGAACTGGCTTTCACAGATAACTAGTCTCAGTGTTGAACCTCAACCAATAGAAACGCTGTTGCTAAGGTAGAAGCAGACCTTGGCTTTCTGCCAAATGTTATTAGTTTGACCTAGATTAGTTTGACCTAGATTCGATTGACCTAGATTAGTTTGAGTGAAGAAGCAATCTGATGGTGTTTTATGCTACTGACTCAGCAAAAACCCGAACACGTGTTTGTCCAGTTTTTTCCAGGTCATGTGGCCAACATGAATAAGCTGCTTCTGGTGCAATGGAACACTAAAACCAGAGCAGCGCACGGAAACGCCGTTTACTTTCCCACTGGAGCAGTACCTATTAATCTACTTGCACTTTTTGGCGTGCTTTCGAACTGCTAGGTGGGCAGGAGCTGGGACTGAGCGACGGGAGCTCACCCCGTCGTGGGGATTCGAACCACCGTCCTTTTGATTGGCAAGCCCAAGGCTCTGTGGTTTAGACCACAGCGCCACCTACGTCCCTTTTTATGCAGGAACATACACAATTGCAAATGAAATGTGGAAACCTGAATTAAAATTAGGAAAAATGAGAAATGTAGAGATCCAAAATCAACAGGTTCATACATCCCTACACAGAACCAATATATGAGTCTAGTATTATTTGTCCAGGAGTTCTGGGCCAAGATCAGGCCACAATTTGGTGAATTGGTATATGCTAGGAAAACTGCAGGAAGGGTTTCCAAGCCCACTGCCTACAGAAACCTCATTTCAAGTTATTACTTGCAGGAAAACACATTGAAAACATGTCCTGCATATCATAGATGGGGGAAAACAGTAGCCTGTACTGGCAAAAGACAGAAAGAGAAATTATAAGACAAGATTCTTTATCAGTATGGATGAATATACATGGTTCAGCCACAGGAGGGCGAGCATGCATCGTCTATGTTGCACACTCTCCCTTAGATTTCTCAATTGTTTTAGTAGTTATTCTAGGAACCATGCAGTGAAAAAGATCACATAAAAAATGCCAATCAGCAGTTGGCTAAAAGCTCCCCTGCTCACTTTTATCATTCTAGAAAAACAGATCATGGCCCTAGTTTAATAATAAGAAAGATACATTGTAAAAGGTACATGTTAAAAGATCTGCCTTGGATTCGTATTGACATCATTCGATCATTTTTGAGATTGCATCCCAGTACAGCTTTTGCCACTCTTTTGTTGACTATGAGGGCAACTCCATTTCTTTTACGGGATTCTTGCCCACAGTAGTAGATATGATGGTCATCCGAACTGAATTCACCCATTCCTGTCCATTTTAGTTCACCGATACCCAGGATGTCAATATTTATTCTTGTCATCCATCTCATTTTTTACCACATCCAGTTTACCAAGGTTCATGGTTCTTACATTACATGTTCCTATGCAATATTTTTCTTTACAGCATTGGACTTTCCTTTCACTTCCAGGCATATCCGCAACTGAGCAACCTTTCACCTTTGGCCCAGACAGGGCTAGCCCACCCAGGAGGCAATGTGAGGATTCACAAGGACAGCAGATCCCAATGTAGAGCTTTCTCCTGTTTTGTTGTAAAGCTCCCAGAGAAAGCATCCCACCTCTTCTCAACTGGGGTTTGCCTAATGCATGGGGAGGCAAAGTAAGGCCCGGGGGCCAGATCCGGCCCAATCGCCTTCTAAATCCGGCCTGCGGACGGTCCGGAAATCAGTGTGGTTTAACATGAGTAGAATGTGTCCTTTTATTTAAAATGCATCTCTGGGTTATTTGTGGGGCCTGCCTGGTGTTTTTAAATGAGTAGAATGTGTCCTTTTATTTAAAATACATCTCTGGGTTATTTATGGGGCATGGGAATTTGTTCACTTCCCCCCCAAAAAATATAGTTCAGCCCCCCACAAGGTCTGAGCAACAGTGGACCGGCCCCCTGCTGAAAAAGTTTGCTGACCCGTGGTCTAATGCAAATTCCCCATCCCTCCCAGTGCCGCCCTGTGGATTGTAGGCAGGGATTCTTGCTCGCTTGCCTGTGTAAGCTGAACCCTGAATTTCATCCACCCATGGCCAGGATCTCCCCATGTAAAATGTCACAACAATGGGAAAACTTTTCTGACCCCACTACATTCAAACGTCATGTCCTCAGGTTCTGAATTCCCCCTCCCCAACAAGGCTTCAGTGTTGACGTCAGTCACCATGGAGACGAGAACCTTAATACTCCTCTTGAGTATCAAGCAGAGCACTCAGGCAATCAGATTCTTTTTCATGGTGGGATAAGCAGGGGGTACCTCCTGCATCACACACAAGATCAGACTTTGGTGGAGAGTATTGTGAACTCAGCTGGGGAGATTAAATAATAACCTTTCTTTTTCTTTTTTACCAGCATCAGAACAGCAGGCCTGTTTTGTAAGTTCAAGCGAAAGACTGTGCCAATTCTTCCAGCTTTCTCCTGAGCAGCTTTGACAACCTGAAGAGCAGATCCACACCTTTCATTTAAACCACACACACACACACACACACACACACCACTTACGTATAAGCTAAACAAGCTATAGCTTAGGGCCCCACTCTCTTGGGGCCCCCCAAAAAAGTTGAAGAAAAAAACACCTGGGTGTACATTTCCAAAATATAAGATAAAAAACAAATAAAATAAAACCTACATACAGCAACAGTGTTTTGTGTTGTGTGGGCTCCTGTGATGTATGGTCTCTGCCTGCTAGCCTGCTCCCTAAAATAACACTGGTTTGCTCATTTCTATATACTGTACATATAGAAAAATTATATATAGGGACCCAGGTGGCGCTGTGGGTTAAACCACAGAGCCTAGGGCTTGCTGATCAGAAGGTCAGTGGTTCGAATCCCTGCAACGGGGTGAGCTCCCGTTGCTCGGTCCCAGCTCCTGCCCACCTAGCAGTTCGAAAGCACATCAAAGTGCAAGTAGATAAATAGGAACCACTCCGGCGGGAAGGTAAATGGCATTTCCGTGTGCTGCTCTGGTTTGCCAGAAGCAGCTTTGTCATGCTGGCCACATGACCTGGAAGCTATACGCTGGCTCCCTCAGCCAATAATGCGAGATGAGTGCGCAACCCCAGAGCCGGTCACGACTGGACCTAATGGTCAGGGGTCCCTTTACCTTTACCTATGTACGTATAGGGTGCCTACATTCTGCATGGACTGGTTGCAAATGGCTTTAGATACCTATTAGGTCCATAAATTACCATATAGCATATATTCAACACAAAAAACAGTGACAATTTGTTGTTGACAAAGGACAGCTGGACATATAAAGGGCCTCATTACCTTCAGTAGCTTAGGGCCTCATCAGACCTAAATCTGGCCCTGACCCCACCGCCAAGAATCCTGAGAAAAACTTCTCCCTCATAGAGCTACAATCTCCAGCACCCTTCTCAAACTACAGTTCCCACGATTCTTTGGAGAGAGCCATGAACTTTAAATAGGCATTTGATGTGTTTTAAATTTATGCTACGTATCTCCCCATTGACTCACGATTTAGAAGCTCCAAGAGCTAGCAAGTTATGATGGGTGAAGAGTTGGGTTTGGACCAGAGAAACTCACATTCAAATTTCCACTAAATCCTAAAGATTATTGAGTGTCCTTCAGCCACTCACAATCTCTCAGCCCAACATCCCCATTTGTCCCCACCTCACCCCAGGCAGTTTCGAGCACAAAATGGGAAAACCTGTTCAAGAGATCCTGACCCAAAATGTTGGGTACAAATCTGATAAAGTAAGTGTGTTACCTGAGTGGCAGAGAAGCCACTTCCCTTGGAACAATCACATTGCCTAAGCATATTAGAAGGTTTTGTTTCTCCGATAGCTTGCTCTTGCTCAGAGCAGCTTATAGCAGACTTTTCTAAATATGAATAGTTTTCTTGCCCAGGGCCTCACAATCCAAGGAAATCAAATGGTTTGATAAAACAGACCAAATGAACTTAAATGACACTATGAACATTAGATTGTTGACTATATATAAAATATATAAAGCATCATAAATAAACAGTCCCAAAAACCCACCAAAGTTTTTTCCAAGCAACTACCTGTTAATTGAAAAGGTGCTGGCTGGGGAGCACAGCTCAGTTTCATGTGAGGTGTTTATTTTATTCATTAAATTTCTCTACTGTACCACCCTTCATAAGGGACACGGGTGGCTCTGTGGGTTAAACCACAGAGCCTAGGGCTTGCCGATCAGAAGGTCGGTGGTTCGAATCCCCACAACAGGGTGAGCTCCCGTTGCTCGGTCCCAGCTCCTGCCAACCTAGCAGTTCGAAACATGTCAAAGTGCAAGTAGATAAAAAGGTACCACTACAGCGGGAAGGTAAACGGTGTTTCCGTGTGCTGCTCTGGTTCGCCAGAAACGGCTTTGTCATGCTGGCCACATGACCTGGAAGCTGTATGCTGGCTCCCTCAGCCAATAACGCGAGATGAGTGCCGCAACCCCAGAGTCGGTCACAACTGGACCTAATGGTCAGGGGTCCCTTTACCTTTACCTTTACCACCCTTCATGCAAGATCACAGCATGGTTGGTGGTGTTTCTGAAGCTGTGCTTAGGAAGTACTTGAAGTGGGGAACTTATTAGCCTCCCAGGTGTTGCTGAACTACAGTTCCCATCATCTCTGACCATTGACCATGCTGGCTGGGACTGATGGGAGTTGAAATCCTACAGTACTAGAGGGCCACAGACTTCCTATCCCTGAAGAAGATGGATCCCCATCCCTAGACCCTGGAATGTTTTTTCCCCACCTGCAGCAACAGTGTTGATATTGGAAAAGGTGGTGCAGATTTAATCAAGCTGAATGGGGAGCAGAAGCAAAGTGGTTTGTTTCCATGCTGTTGCCTTCCGCTCCAAGAGAGATAATGGTGAAGCAGGGGGGGGGAGGGAACCATATTAGGCATACCATCATTGCACCAGCTATTGTGTGATAAAAGAAGATAAGCAACGTCCCTGCCAGGCCATCAAAAAAATCAATGCATATGCGTGCACCTTTGATTCAAAAGTTATTTCTGCTATGATTATGGTAGCTATAATTGTGTCATATATGCAACATTTAGGGAGAGTGCTGCTGTTGCACTCAAGCCCTGCTTGTGGGCCTCCCATAGGCACCTCGTTGGCCACTGAGAGAACAAGATGCTTGACTAGATGGGTCTGTTGGACCTGGGAGCTCCCAGAGAGGAGCTGACAGGCACATTGATCCTCTCTGGTCTTTCCTGCTGCTGCTGCTGCTGCTGCTGCTGCTGATGATGCATTAAGCCAAGCAAAGCCAAAGTTTGCCTTAGCATGTTGACTGTTACCAGTGTATCTTAGTCCACAGGCTTAGCAGTGACCTCCTACCTGCTAGGTGTTCAGAAACATCAAATGACCCTTGATACAGAAAAGCATTTTCAAAGGCTAGCTTCAGTGCTTTGGCATCAATAGTTACGTAAGGCTTTTCCCAGACCAAGTTGGCACCTGAGAGTTTGCCCTTGAGAAAGTGGCTCGCTTTCAACTTTAGCCTGTGTTCTCCTATACTGTGATTTTTTTTTAATAGGGATATAATATCCGATTTTATATCTCATTGACTTTCACTATACTTTGGGAACTCATATGAAGTTTATGTCTCCATTTTAATGAGAGAGTCCAACCATTACAGATCACAGGAAATATAGCAACGTTCCTCGCAGTAGCCATCAAAACCTGGTCACAATTCTTAAAGGGAAGGTTTTTGAGTCATTTAAAAATATACGTTTTTAAACTAGTTATTATTATTTATGGTTTATTTATGGATTTTGCTATGCTCTCATTTCAAAAGACACCAATTGTGTGTGTGCATATTCTCCCCCTCCCCCTCCAATGGCTGCCTTGAAAACACTACACTGTATTAGATGTATGGTCTGCAGACCATAAACTGAAATGAATTTATTGATCTTTGCATTCAAGGACAGCATCGCATAATAAGCTACTGCAAATCTAGCGTCTGTGTTCTCATTTCGCTCTTTGAACAATGCCGCTGATTGAATTCAGAATTACTCCCCAGTCTCATCAATGTGATGCACAAGTCTCAGTTCCATGCAGTCACAGCAGTGACTAAGGATGGCTGAATCTGTCCCTCATTTTGGGTTTCTCTCCACCAGGGCCAGTCCACCCACAAGGCAAGGTGAGGCACTGCCTCGGGTGGCAGGATCCACAGGGGCAGCAGATCTGGCTTCCAAGGAATGCATCACCTGCTGCTGCCATGGCGACAGTGACAGCCATACCTGCCAAGTTGCTGTCAGAGAAATAAGCGACCGGGCTGGAAATAGCAGACCGGAAGTAGCGCTTCCGCCATTTTGGAACTGGGCGGAGCATGCTCAGAAGCGACTTTTGATGCTGCTTTGCCCAGTTCCAAAATGGCCGCCGCGCCAGAAGTCGCACTGCAGCCATTTTGGAACTGGGCAGAGCAGCATCAAAAGTCGCTTCTGAGCATGCTCCGCCCAGTTCCAAAATGGCCACCACGCCAGAATAAACTGGGGAAAAACAAAAAAAATCCATTTTTTCAGCTAGGAACAGCTGGAAAAATCAGGATTTTCCGGGGAAAACGGGAGACTTGGCAGCTATGGTGACAGCTGTGGCACACTCTTTGGGGGCCAGATTGGCTGCCTCCTTGGCACCCCCCCCCCCCCCCGTGTTGCTTCTACAACAGCCTCTTGGTGACTAGAAGGCGCCACTGGTCTCCTCCCAGCCTGGTTCCCAGTGTAGATCTTTATTCCCTCCATGATCCTGATATAGATCTCACCCCTTCTTCTTTGGCAGCAGGGGTGGGGCCATCTTGTGGTTCACCTCAGGTGCCAAAATGTCTTGGGCAGGCCCTGCTGTCCATTTCTCACGTTCAGCCACAGTGGTACCTTGGTTCTCAAACTTAATCTGTTCTAGAAGTCCGTTCCAAAACCAAAGCGTTCCAGAACCAAGTCACGCTTTCCCATTGAAAGTAATGCAAAATGGATTAATCCGTTCCAGACTTTTAAAAACAACCCCCAAAACGGCAATTTAACATGAATTTTACTATCTAACAAGACCATTGATCCATAAAATGAAAGCAATAATCAATGTACTGTACTATAAAATAAATGAGACAGTATTGAAGATGATAAAAATTAAAATTAACTTTTTCCCTTACCTATACTGATGGTAGTCATTGTTTGGATGGGGGGCTTTTATCCATTTCTGCAGTCACACAATCAATCAATCAATCAGTAGCTGAATTGGGTTCCACACAGTCACAAAAACAAATTAATGGAGAAAGCCTCAAAAACACAAAATAAATAGGAAAAACAAAAGCGCCAAACTGAATCAATTCCGGAAGTGCATTTGACTTCTGAAATGTTCATAAATCAAGGTACAGCTTCTGATTGGTGCAGGTGCCCTGGAAACAACAGCTGGCAGCCGCATCAGCTGTTCACAGGCCCGGCTCTAGGGGTAGTCTCGGTGGTGCGGGGCGCCAGGGCGCTGGGCCGGCAGGAGGGCGCTGCGTGGCAAAGTCATGCAGAAGCCGTGCTGCGCCCGCCCATTAGGGTGGGGGCGCTGGAGCGATCTCCGTGCCACGGCGCCAGGGCGCCCGACCAGCTTGAGACGGCCCTGGCTGTTCAACGTCTGAAAAATGTTCGAAAACCGGAACACTTGCTTCCGAGTTTTCGAAGTTTGAGAACCAAAGCGTTTGAGAACCAAGGTACCACTGTATTCACATCTCCACTTCAGTTTGTCAGTTTTTAAAGTCCTTGTTCATCAGCATTTTATGTGCATTTTATCTAATAGACACATTTCTGTATGCAATTTTGCCTACTGTACACATTTTTGCAAAGCAATTCCCTCTCATTCAATGCATTATTGTATGTTATTTTCACTAATGATGCATTTACATGCTCACGTTACCCAAGTATATGCATTTTCCTGCACATTACGTTGCTGGAGAAATGTATTTCAAAATTCAGAGTAGTTGTCATGTTGCTGGACTCACATGTGCGCAGTCAGCACTCATCTCTCTTCATATACTGAGAAGTTTAGGATCTTTTGCTGGAGTTATAATTTGCACTTGTTATAGATGTGTGCTAACCCTTGAACGGGAGGAGCAGAAGCAGGTTAAACACAGGCATAGCCTTCACCTGCTTGCACGCAGCTCAAGTGGGGGAGATACATAAACTGAGGTCAAGGAGGGGCCTCTCTGTTGCTGCAACTGGGTGCACACCTAGGAGTAGTTGAGAGACGAAGGGCTGATGGACATGCCTTTTCCTAACTTGGAAGTGTACTTTTGACAACAAAGAGTTAATTCCTCATGCTAGACATTCCTTGCCTGAAAGTGCAGTGAGAGTAGTGCAAATTTTGAAGGATAGTTGTATTTGGCTCATGTATTAGGTAAGGTAAAGGTAAAGGGACCCCTGACCATTAGGTCCAGTCGTGACTGACTCTGGGGTTGCGCGCTCATCATGCATTATTGGCCAAGGGAGCCGGCGTACAGCTTCCAGCATGACAAAGCCGCTTCTGGCAAACCAGAGCAGCACATGGAAACGCCGTTTACCTTCCCGCTGTAGCGGTTCCTATTTATCTACTTGCATTTTGATGTGCTTTCGAACTGCTAGGTTGGCAGGAGCTGGGACCGAGCAACGGGAGCTCACCCCGTCACAGGGATTTGAACCGCCGACCTTCTGATCAGCAAGCCCTAGGCTCAGTGGTTTAACCCACAGCGCCACCTGGGTCCCTTGTATTAGGTAAGTTTGCCTTTAAATGTGAACTGAATTTCTCCCCGATCTCTAGTGACCAAGAAACTGCCTAGTAAATGTGTTTAAGAAAAGGCACCCGGGTGTGTTCTCTGAAGTTTATCTGAGTACTGCAAGAACATCACCACTTCCCTTAATTGTCAACAGGCAAAAACCAAGACTGGGGGTGGGGGGTGGGGATTTGTAACCAAATCTGTTTGCTGGTGATCAGTACTTTGAATGAGTATATTGGTCAGTTGTAACCCACCAAATCAGAGAAGTACTCCTTGTGCCAAGATCCTGCTAGAAAAGAAAAAAGAGCAGAAAAATAATCAGAGCTAAATCACCCACCACAGGAAGTCCTTCTGCAGAGAGTTTCCTGTTCCACTTCCTTTATGAGTGTCAGCATTGCTGGGTGGGCCAATATCTCTAGATGCACTTGTAAACTCCATCACCTGTGAGCAATATATTCTGGGAGCCTCTCTCTCTTTTGCTCACCACACACGCAAACAAGCAAATGCAGCTGGTATCCTACAGACATAGGTTTGCTTCCCATGCTGAGTCACTAAGGAAAAACACAAACCATCTGCCATAGATCTTTTGTCCCCAACTCATTTGTTAAGTATAACATATCATTTGCTGTAGCCACAAAAATTATAGTATGTGCAGCTGGAAGCTGCTAGCCCAGAAACATGCACGATATGCAGCTCTGGACTCAAAATATTTTGAAGATTTGTCTTAAATATAGCTAAGGGGTTTCTCTCGTCTTCCTTACCCTATAATAAAGAGCCCTATGTTCTCAAATTGCAGGGTGGGCTTCCAGAGGAACAGAGCTGTTGATTTACTTTATAACATTCTATTTAGGTCTCTTGTCTTGCATAGCTTGGAAGCATGCAGCCCAATCCAATGCATGCTTCAGAAGTATATTGCGTTGACTCCAAAGGACCTTACAACCAAGTAAATGCATGTCCTAAAATGAGCCAATTTACTGGTGAGCAGAGTAATGCTAGATAAGGGAGGACGGGAGCAGCAGAGATGCTACCACCACATCCACATCCTGGCTAGGGCAGAAGGCAATTTTGCAGCTGCGGCTCAACATTTGAATCACCTGAGCCCCCCCCCCCCTCACACACACACCATGGGTGCCAGAGGAAATGATTGGGGGGGAAGCAAAGTCTATGACTGGTAAGAACAGGCTGTTGACTCTGTGCAGTCTTTTTGTGACTGAACGTCACACACCATTTTGTTGTTGTTTAGTCGTTTAGTTGTGTGCAACTCTTCATGACCCCATGGACCAGAGCATGCCAGGCCCTCCTGTCTTCCACTGCCTCCCGCAGTTTGGTCAAACTCATGTTCGTAGCTTCGAGAACACTGCCAACCATCTCATCCTCTGTCGTCCCCTTCTCCTTGTGCCCTCCATCTTTCCCAACATCAGGGTCTTTTCCAGGGAGTCTTCTCTTCTCATGAGGTGGCCAAAGTACTGGAGCCTCAGCTTCAGGATCTGTCCTTCCAGTGAGCACTCAGGGCTGATCTCCTTCAGAATGGATAGGTTTGATCTTCTTGCAGTCCATGGGACTCTCAAGAGTCTCCTCCAGCACCATAATTCAAAAGCATCCATTCTTCGGCGATCAGCCTTCTTTATGGTCCAGCTCTCACTTCCATACATCACTACTGGGAAAACCATAGCTTTAACTATACGGACCTTCATGGATCAATGCCTTGTCGTGGCGAAGGGGCTTGAATAACTCAGAGAAGCTATGAGCTATGCCATGCAGGGCCACCCAAGATGGACAGGTCATAGTGGAGAGTTTTGACTAAACGTGATCCACCTGGAGAAGGAACTGGCAAGCCACTCCAGTATCCCTGCCAAGAAAACTACATGGACAAAGACAACAGGCACACACCATTACATGATGCCAAAGAAAAGCAACAAGGGACAGTGGTAGGCTGTGCCTGCTGGTGATAAACAGGACTGTACATTTCAGATCTAACTTCTCACAAATTGTTTTATTCATCCATTTAACAGTAATGGAGTGATGTACAGGGTAGGGATGGAGGACAGCCTCAATCTGTCCATTAAACAACAACATAGTAGGTCTCCAAACAACATTTAAAACTCCTAAGGCTGAATTTCACACCTGGGTGTTATTAAAATAAATACATTCAGGATTCCAGGAGTTGCAAGCACCCTCCTTGACCCTGTGTGGGCACCCAGGCCACCCCATGGAGGGCAGTCCAGTTCTGGGTCTAGCACTTCTTCAGGATCCAGTTCCCCACCCCTACTAGAAGTTCTCCCCAGAGAACAAAAGTGGGACTAGATGTAATATTTCCTATGAAATTGCTGATATTTCTCTTCTTAACGTTCCTCCCAGAGCCTTAAGCACTAAGTGCAATTTAGATTTCCTTTTACTGTTGCATAGTTCTCTCTGTTCCTCCCAGCTGACTGAGATAAGGGAAATAAATGCAAGGTGCAGGTGGTTCAGAGCAAATGAGGAACTCTAACTGTCTGAACTTAGAGCGGGTAAATGATAGTTGGACTTTCAACGGCAGGGAGCGGGACAGAGATCTGGAGGAGTTTGAGGGAGATCATGTCTCCTGATTATGTGGAGAGCCTATTCCTTTTCAGCTGTGCATGCATAGTCTTCCATTTCAGGTGTTGTGCTAAACTAGAGATAGGCAGCAATGGTACCCTCAAAGATGTTATTGGACTACCAGTCCCAGCCAACATGGTCAAGGAAGATGGGAACTGTAGTCCAACAAATATGTGGAGGCCACCAACGGGCTACCTCTGTGCTAAACACTTGGATCGCAGAGGTGGGATTGACCTGGTGGATCCTGCCAGGGATGACCCACAGGGACAATCCTACTCACTTTCCACAGGTGTGCTGTGACCATGCAAAAGTGCATCCCTTCTCCAACACTCCCCTGTCCTCCTTGGCCCCTTTACCTGGCCCATCACAGTCAGGAAGATCTGATTTGCATGTCCTCCTGGAAGACTTGGTGCATTAGCAAGCAATTGGCCCTGATACGGCCTCCCCAATTCATCACCTTGGTTTGCAGTTTGCAGTTGCTTTTGTATTGCTATGGGGATGGGTACCGAAGTGTAATGTTCCCTGGTCTTTGTGAGGGAACATGTTTATTTGTATAGATGGCAGCTTTCTGCTTCCCCCTTGTTTGACTTCACCCACAGAGGCCCACTCCATTGCTTCTCAAGACAGGTGGATACCAACAGCCATTAAAGCTTATACAGTGGTACCTCTACTTACGAATTTAATGCGTTCCGAACGCACATTTGTAAGTCAAAAAAATTTGTAAGTCGAAACCCATAGGAATGCATTGGGAGAAAAAATTCGTAAGTCTATCTAAAACCCTATCTAAAAATTCGTAAGTAGAAAAAATCCTATCTAAACTGCATCCAAGATGGCGGACGGCGCTCCGTTTGTAAGTAGAGCTATTTGTAAGTAGAGGTACCACTGTACTACTTTAACAGTCATGGCTTCCCACAAAGGACCATGGGAACTGTCGTTTGTTATGAGATCTCTCCCCCTGCTCCTTCAAGCCTGTGCAGGGAAAATGTGTTTGCTAATTTTTGAATTGTGACTGCTTGTATTGAGATCACTCCCCGCTAATTCTTTTTGTAACCCTGGCATGCATCTTTTGCTTTCTTTCCTCTTCTATTTCTGACAAGAGGCTTGATCGCTGTGCCGGGGCAAAGAAGACCTTTCAGAGTGTGTTTTGTTTATTACTGTGAGGTAATCTTTGTGACTCACCCAGAGTTCATCTCTCCAGTTGATTTTATATTTTGAAGATTCCTCTGTTTGCACTGCAGAGGGTAGCACATTTTTCTGTCATTATCTAGCAAGTAGAGACTAGTACTGTGTTAGAATGCCTGGCAAAACCAATAATCATTGGACAAGCAGTTTGGTTTAAGCCAAGATTCTTCCTTCCTTTGTTATGACAGGGGTCGGCTTCTTATTGAGTACAGTATTAGAAATGAGTCTCTCCACAGGTTAATCTAGATCAGGCATCCCCAAACTGCCCTCCAGATGTTTTGGCCTACAACTCCCATGATCCCTAGCTAACAGGACCAGTGGTCAGGGATGATGGGAATTGTAGTCCAAAACATCTGGAGAGACGAAGTTTGGGGGATGCCTGATCTAGATTTATCTTTAGGGTTGCCAGCTGACCGGAAGAAGCCAGCCTGGCCTGCTCTTGACTCTTTAGTAGGCTCTTCATCTGAAGAAACCAGGAGCCAAACTTTCTCATGACATAGAGATGAGCAGCATTGCAGCAATTGTGAAAAATGACACCCCGGCTGATGTTTTCCAATCCCACATGAAAGTTAGGATGATTGACAGATTTTGAATACAACTGGCTCCATTTCTGTCGGAAGATCAAGAAAGGAACTTGAGGGTGATGGGCCTGGAAGCTGCTCTCTTGCTCAGATTTTAATCCAAGATGAAGAAGACCTTTAATGCACTCACCCATGGGCTCTCTCATAAGCCCATCCCTTCCCTTCACTGCTGTTCTAATAGGAGTTTCCCTCCTTCCTCCTCTATGACCCAAAGCCAACTCCACACACCTGCAAAATACACACATACACCCCCCCCTCTCTGCATGTTCAGTCGAAGATCTGCATGCAAGTCATCGCCCTGTCATTCTGCTGAAAACAAACCATGAGAAACAGCTGCATTCCCCTGGAAACAGAGCTCACGTGATCATTAGATTACACAGCAAGGTTTATTAACATATGCCATCAGCAATGAAACCATACTTTAAATATATCAGTTGTACATATTCGTCATCACAATCCCCCCCCCATTAGCACTTAAAATATGCCCTTGGTGTTATTTTGAAAATGCCTTTCTCTTCAGGCCACAGCATTTCTAAAGGCTATATTTGGCCTGTGTCATTCATGGCTGAATTTCATTTAAATCTCTCTCTCTCAATCTCCCTCTGCATCCCATTTAATTAAGGCATCTTATGATTCAGCTTTCTTTCTTTTTTTAAATTCCATGATAGATTTTATAAGTACATGCCAGGAGGTCTTCAGACAGAATACACTAATTATAAATGGTTCAACCTAATTACAGAGAATTGTCAGTGTTCTTGCTATGAACAAACAGGGTGTATTAAAAGTGCCTGTAAGAGGCACATGTTTGGTTACACTTCTTAGCCTTAATGAGAACCAATTAGGGCTTTAAAAAAGCATTGCTGGAAAATATTTTCATAGCATACAAAGGATGTTTTTTACACTTGAGTGTTTCAAGTATATTTTGTCCTCTACAGATACTTGAGAGGTGGTAGACTCCCTTTCCTTGGGGGTTTTCAAGCAGAGGTTGGATGGTCGTCTGTCATGGATGCTTTAGTCGAGATTTCTGCATTGCGGGGGATTGGACTAGATGACCTTTGGGTACATTCCAGCTCTAAGATTCTATGATTCTCTCATCCAATAATTTCCCCTGAAAATTGCAGGTGATGGCTCTTTTTTACCGTAGAACTAAGAAAAGGGTTAGAGTCCTGCACTTCAAAAATGCTGTTGCAGTAAATTTTGAGAGTTTTGAGTGCCAGGACTATTACTATTATTATCAATTAATTAATTAATTAATTAATTAATCACCTTCTACACAATCATTTCCAGGACGCGGGTGGTGCTGTGGGTTAAACCACAGAGCCTAGGGTTGCCGATCAGAAGGTCGGTGGTTTGAATCGCTGTGACGGGGTGAGCTCCCGTTGCTCGGTCCCAGCTCCTGCCCACCTAGCAGTTCGAAAGAACATCAAAGTTCAAGTAGATAAATGGGAAGGTAAATGGCGTTTCCGTGTGCTGCTCTGGTTCGCCAGAAGCGGCTTTGTCATGCTTGCCACATGACCTGGAAGCTGTACGCCGGCTCCCTCGGCCAATAACGCGAGGCGAGCGCCAAAACCCCAGAGTTGGTCACGACTGGACCTAATGGTCAAGGGTCCCTTTACCTTACACAATCATTTCAAGGTGATGTGCAACAAAACAGCCGTAAAAAAGCATCAGGAATCACAAGAGAGAGGAACCAGTAGGAGAACACTTCAATCTCCCAGGACATTCTATACAAGATCTCAAAGTAGCTGTCTTATTACAAAAGAATTTCAGAAATAGACTGGAAAGAGAAGTTGCTGAACTGCAACTTATTACCATGAATATCACCAGTTACTCAAAACTCCGAGAAACCAGCTACAATGTTGTCTTCGTTTTACATGGAAGATTGCAGTTTAATCAATCTTGTTTATCGGAACTTTTCATTATCAGCATGCTTTAGTCATCCTCCTGGCTGCCTACATCAATGAAGTTTGACCATGAAAGAAATTAGAAACTGCAAATCTAGACAGAGACCTAAACACACAGGAGATTAATGCCCAAGCTGTGTGCTAAGAGGGAACAGCTAATGTGCAGTGAGAAATGATTTCATCAATGAATGGCTCCTGGGAGACCACTGGACTCCCCCGGAAAATAAGCAGCCTGGTGCAGCTCTCTGTGATTTACTGCCAAAGTTTTGCCCCCACCCAATCAGCCTGTGATAGGGATAATGTAAATTATTCCATCTCTGCAGCATTCGAGTGACTGGAATGTTCCGTCGCTAGAATATCCATCATAAACGCAGTAGAACTGCCCAGGCTCAGAGAAGGCCTCTCCAGAACATGTAGGAAAATAGGAGCAGCTGTGATTCCCAGCAATGAGGCTTCATAACCTCTGCCAGTAGAGATGGAACACAGTGCATGGCAAGGAGCCATGGACAGCCTTATTGGTCTAATCCAGGCACCCCCAAACTGCGGCCCTCCAGATGTTTTGGCCTACAACTCCCATGATCCCTAGCTAATAGGACCAGTGGTTAGGGATGATTGGAATTGTAGTCCAAAACATATGGAGGGCCGAAGTTTGGGGATGCCTGGTCTAATCCTCTTCTAAAGCCATCTGAAGATTTGCCATTTTAAACCAGATTTAGACCAGACAGCCCTTAAAATAGAGGACTTTTTCAAACACAGGAGTGTCCTCTGTAAAGCGGAATGCATGGCTGCCCTATTCCAGAGCCACACAGCATTCTGCATATCCATTTGTCACAACTTCGAAGGAAATGGCATTAGGTAGGATCAAAACATAGGGACCCAGGTGGCGCTGTGGGTTAAACCACACAGGGCCATCTCAAGCACGCCGGGCGCCCGGGCGCCATGGTGCAGAGATCGCTCTGGCGCTCAAGCCCCGCTCCGTTTCTTGCCGCGGCTGGTGGGCGGGCACAGCGCGTAGCATGGTTTTCACGCGGCTCTCCCCTACCAGGCCGGCGCCCTGCGCCACCCAGAGCCGGCCCTGAAACCACAGAGTCTAGGGCTTGCTGATCAGAAGGTCGGCGATTCGAATCCCTGCATCGGGGTGAGCTCCCGTTGCTCGGTCCCAGCTCCTGCCCACCTAGCAGTTCGAAAGCACCTCAAAGTGCAAGTAGATAAATAGGGACCGCTCCGGCGGGAAGGTAAACAGCATTTCCGTGCGCTGTTCTGGTTCGCCAGAAGCAGCTTTGTCATGCTGGCCACATGACCTATAGAGCGAGATGAGCGCCGCAACCCCAGAGTCAGACACGACTGGACCTGATGGTCAGGGGCCCCTTTACCTTTACCTAGGATCAAAACATAAGGGGTGTCCTCACAAGGGGTTTTGAGCAGGTGCCCTAGTTCCAGACTTGAGCTCCCATGGGCTGGACCTGATGCCACTCATTTTGGGTTACCAGGCAGACTCTAGTCACATGACATGTACCACGCTGGGTCCTTCTAGGCTGGTCCACTCCTATGGCGTTCCCCATAGGGTTTCAGATCAGAAGTCTAACAGATTCTGACCCAGTGCCATGCCAACCCTTCTTTCTTCACTGTACAGTGGTACCTCTAGTTACGAACTGAATTTGTTCTGGAGGTCCGTTCTTAACCTGAAACTGTTCTTAACCTTAGGCGTGCTTTCACTAATGGAGCCTCTTGCTGCTGCTGCACCACCGGCACATGATTTTCGTTCTCATCCTGGGGCAAAGTTCTCAACTCGAGGTAACTCTTCCAGGTTAGCGGAGTTTGTAACCTGAAGCATTTGTAACCTGAGGCATTTGTAACTCGAGGTACCACTGTAGCCAATAAAAAGTGGCCTGTGTTCACCCACACCTGTCCTGAGTGTTATTTACCCACACTTGGCTCAGGTGGCCATGAGGCTCCTGTCACTCACATTTACAATTTGATTGAGCCACTGATTGGAACTTTCTAGAAATTTGAGCACAGCACTTCTTAACTTCCACAACTGCACTACAAATAGAACATAGCGGTGTCAAAGGAACTATAAAGGGTTTGGGCTTTATTTTTTTAAAAAAATATAATTGGAACTTTGATATGCTTGTTTTAATTTCTTGATAAAATGACTAAGGTGTTTTTCCAAGGAACAGAAAACATTGTCAGAAAGAAAGCAGATGGATTGCTAGATGTTTTTAAGTTGTAAAACACACATATAAACAGTGCTTTTTTCTGGGGGGGGGGGACACACGGAGGAGATGCATACCCCTAAACATTTTGTGAATCTAAGTTTGCCCTCATTAAGGGGTAGTATTTCAATATGAGTAGGAAAATAAGAGTACCCCTAAACATTTTGTACACATTATCCCCAGAGCATGATTGTCTTCAGAGTGCCAGAAGCGCACCACCCATGATAATAAAGATTATGCATCATTTCCATTCCGAGCAATACTGATTCTATAATGCCAACTATTCAAGAATGAGGAAATGTGTTCTGAAGAGCAAACTAATTGCCTACAGATGGGTTACAAGGGAGGCTGTCAGATTCAGAATTGCTTAAAATCCTTCATTTGGAAAGAGAAAGCTCTTTAGGAGAAACATAGACAATGTGATGCCTTAAATCTGGGATGAGGAACATGCGGCCCTCTGGATATTGCAAGATTAAAGGTAAAGGGACCCCTGACTGTTAAGTCCAAATGCGGACAACTCTGGGGTTGCAGTGCTCATCTTGCTTTACTGGCCGAGGGAACCGGCGTACAGCTTCTGGGTCATGTGGCCAGCATGACTAAGCCACTTCTGGCGAACCAGAGCAGCACACGGAAACGGCGTTTACCTTCCCGCTGGAGCGGTACCTGTTTATCTACTTGCACTTTGTGCTTTCGAACTGCTAGGTTGGCAGGAGCTGGGACTGAGCAACGGGAGCTCACCCCGTCACGGGGATTCGAACCGCTGACCTTCTGATTGGCAAGCCCTAGGCTCTGTGGTTTAACCTGCAGCGTCAACCGCGTCCCGTTATTGCAAGATTACAGCTGCCCTAATGCCTGGCCATTGGCCATGCTGCAGGGAACTGATTGGAGATGGAGTCCAGCATCATCTGGAGGGTTCCATGCACTGGCGGAGGGAGAGGGGGGCAGGGGAGCGCACTGCCCCCAGCAGCGAGATCCCAGTGGGGTGCCATCGCGGCTGCCACACCCTGCGCTGGGTGCCACGCCCCCAGGATGTGCAACACGCCCCCAGGTGCACGCCAGCCACGCCCCCGCCTCCCCTCCACCATCACTACCAGGTGCCAGAGCATGAAGCTCCGCCACTGGCTCCATGCTCGCTTTAAGTAACTGCTTTTGATCTTCTTGCAGTCCATGGGACTCTCAAGAGTCTCCTCCAGCACCATAATTCAAAAGCATCAATTCTTCAGCAATCAGCCTTCTTTATGGTCCAGCTCTCACTCCATACATCACTAAATCTACAGTTCTATGATTCTATTATTCTAATTATTCTTCGGACCCTCGTACCTACGGGACCGCCTCTCCTAGTATGCCCCGCGGAGGACCTTAAGGTCCACAAATAACAATATTTTGGAGATCCTGAGTCATAAGGTGGCTAGATTGGCCTCAACTAGGGACAGGGCCTTTTCAGTATTGGTGGAACGCTCTCTCACAGGAGACCAGGGCCCTGCGGGATTTGACATCTTTCCCCAGGGCCTGCAAGACGGAGCTGTTCCGCCTGGCCTTTGGGCTGGACTCAGCCTGACCACTATGTTTTCCCTTCCTTATGGTTTTGATTTGGGCCATTTTAAAATGAGGCTGCATTTTTTTAAAAAAATGAAAATCTGGATTGTATTTTAATCCGCATTTTAATCTATTGTTTTTCTTTTTTTTACGTTTTGTTGTGATCTTGTTGATGTCAGCCCCCCTGAGCCCGGCTCTTGCTGGGGAGGGCGGGGTATGAATAATTTTTTATTATTATTATTATTATTATTATTATCTCCTCAGAGAACTACAATTCCCAGAATTCTCTGTGAAGTGGTATTTGTTAAAGCACTCTGAGAACTGTAGCTCTGTGAAGGAACCAGGAGTCTTCTAGCCACTCTCAGCACCTGTAACAAACTACAGCTGCCAGTGAAGGAGCTCATGACTTTTTAAAGTATGATGATGATGATGATGATAATGCTTTAACTGCATGGTGCAAAGTCAGTCCAAGACACTTTGTAGCCCAAACCAGAGCAGCAAATGCTTTCTCCAATCTTAGTACAGTGGAACCTCGGTTTATGAACACCTCGGTTTATGAATTTTCGGTTTATGAACGCCGCGGACCCATCTGGAACGGATTAATCCACTTTCCATTACTTTCAATGAGAAAGTTCGCTTCAGTTTATGAACGCTTCAGTTTAAGTACTCCGTGGACCGTCTGGAACGGATTAATCCACTTTCCATTACTTTCAATGGGAAAGTTCGCTTCAGTTTATGAACGCTTCAGTTTAAGTACTCCGTGGACCGTCTGGAACGGATTAATCCACTTTCCATTACTTTCAATGGGAAAGTTCTCTTCAGTTTATGAACACTTCAGTTTATGAACAGACTTCCGGAACCAATTGTGTTCCTAAACCGAGGTACCACTGTACTCAAGGCTGGTGAAGTCATTTTGACTCTCGAGGCAGATAATTCCCACCATCATTTCTCTCCTGCACAGGCAGGGAAAAACGAAAAACAACCCTGTATTAAATAAAGAACTACTTTCTGCCTTTCCATGACACCCCAAATCTTGCAAGTTCTTTGCCTAACAGCAGGAATTTGTGAGCGATTTCGACATATCAGGTCAGTACTTCTTGCTACACAGCCTGGTACTGTATATCCTTTTCTGCAATCTTCCTGTTTTAGACAGTGCTGTCACCTTTACAGAAATCAACAGAGTTGTCTGCTTTAGTAAAAAGAAAGAAAGGTGAGAGGTTATAAACCAAGTCAGTTTGCTGTATGCAAAGGAATAAAGCCTGTCACTTCAATGATGCTGCGTTTCTTGAGAATTTTCAAATAAAAATCCATGCACTAAGAAAAGCATCTTTCACAATTTCACAGAGAAGAAAAGAAAGAAGTTGTTGAGTTCTTCACATGTTGCATGCACATCCCTTAATATTTTTTTTATCTAGCCCTGTATGGACATGTGCGTGTGTGTTTGGTGTGTGTGGCGTACCCTGATTTCCTTGCATTTAGTATTGAGAGCTCTTAAAACTATGCAGTTGGCAAAAGCAGAGTTCCTTCTCAGATGGAGAGAGCCCTCTCTCCACAAGACCAGCTGCCTAAACAGAGGGTCTTTCAGAGCTTACAAATGTGGGAACAGGGCGAGCCTGATCCCTCTCCTTCCTGCACACAATTGGAAGGAGCCACCTTGGTAATTGTAGGATTGATGTCAGTCAGCTGAATACATGAACCGACAACATTGTAAGGCATTGTGTTTGAGGTGATGCGGAAATGTTTTGCCTGTCGCGTTGCGTCTGTGATGGCCCATTTCACACGTCCCTCAATGTCTGAGTTATTGTGAGGGCCGTGAATATTCAAACCACAGGAGACACTTTCACAGTTTATGAAAATGACAGAGTGCGCTATATTGAATAGACCTGGCCTTGCATTCATGACGGAGTCCTATGACACCGTAAAGACCAGGGGTAGGCAACCTAAGGCCCGTGGGCTGGATGCGGCCCAATCACCTTCTCAATCCGGCCCGCGGATGGTCCAGGAATCAGCGTGTTTTTACATGAGTAGAATGTGTCCTTTTATTTAAAATGCATCTCTGGGTTATTTGTGGGGCATAGGAATTCGTTCATCCCCCACCCCCACCCCAAAATATAGTCTGGCCCACCACATGGTCTGAGGGACGGTGGACCGGCCCACGGCTGAAAAAGGTTGCTGACCCCTGGTAAAGTCTAACACTGAGCGTCTTTTCATGGGGACGCAGAATCAAGAGAACAAGTATACCTGTTGAACTGCATGTCCGCAGGCTTTTGAACAACCTTAAGTTTATCAAGATTGAAAAAAGAGCTTGAGGATCCTTGCATGAGGGACCCTAACCTTGGCAGTTAATGGATCCTTTTTTAAGATATGAGGTCTAAGCAGTGGAGTAGTGACAGCTATTCATGACAGGCTGCTGGTTTTGGTGTTCTTTGGGGGATTAAAGGACCTATTTCCTAAATAACTCATCCCCTAAACTAAGCTGGTTTTGTACTTGCATGCAGTTAAGGTATAAATCCTGGCCCATATAAATATTTTAGAGCACTGTCAGCCAAGGGTGAAGGCTGGTTTAAAACGGTTTGGTGGAATTAGATGCAATTTAATCATCTCCATAAAGTTTACTGTTGCCATTTTGAAGTATGAGATTTTGTGTAGATCTAATAAACAGAAAGGGCTCACAGTATATCACGGGGCATAGTTTACGAGAGCATATAATACTCTGGAAATAAGCCTTTCCCAAACAGAGCCATCTTTTTAAACTTTTTTTTTTATGGCAAAGCAACTTGAAGAAACGGTTTTTTTAAAATCACAATTGTAAAATATGTAGATGTATACTAGTGCTGACACAGATAGTCAAAATACTAGCTCGGAATACAAACAAGTCTCTAGCTAGCCTGTAATGCTGGGAAGATACAGTAGTGGCATTCCCCCCCCCCCATGTCCTTCTGAAGCTCTGCATTAAACAGACTGCCCAGATAATATGGTGGCTTCAGCACTGCCCAGGAAATGTAGTTAAGGTGCCTGAGTCCTTAAATATAGACATCAGGTGCACTGGAAATTGCATGCTCCAGAGCACCTACTACTGTACCTTGAATTCTGCCTTTGAGTGGTACCTCTGGTTAAGAACTTAATTCATCCTGGAGGTCCGTTCTTAACCTGAAACTGTTCTTAACCTGAAGCACCACTTTAGCTAATGGGGCTTCCCACTGCCATGCCGCTGCACGATTTCCGTTCTCATCCTGAAGCAAAGTTCTTAACCCGAGGTACTATTTCTGGGTTAGCGGAGTCTGTAACCTGAAGCGTTTGTAACCCAAGGTACCACTGTAATCAAAGTATCAAGGAGGGAGGCCTCCAGTCTGGTTACCTGCACTGCCAGGTAAAGAGGAAGGAAAGTGCGCAGCGTCCATAAATTTGTAAATTGGGGAGGATCACAAAGGGTGGGAACAAACCCTTTCATGCTTCTAGTATCAGCAGAAGTACAACAGGTTTCAAAATATAAAAGGAGATAGGTGCTAATGACTTGTGGGTTTTTGTGGGGGGTTTTTGAGGGAGGGGGAAATTTGCCAAATCCAATGCCAAATTGAATCAATAGAAGTTTACCCATTGCTATACTCAAGACGGCAGTTTTCAAATTCTCTCCTTCCATAAATCTTTTTCTTCCCATCACGATTTGAACTTTGGCCTTTGAGTTTCCTTTTCAGGGCCTTCACTGTATGACCTGGGCATCTGACTTTCAAAATGACTTCACTTTTTCCATTGCATGTTGACATTTGAGGATGAGTGTTTCTGCAGGCGTTTCCTCGTTGTCTTTCAGGATTCTATTTATATAACGTGTGTGTGTGTGTGTGTGTGTGTGTGTGTGTGTGTGTGTGTGTAACAACAACAACAACACTAGCTTTACCCCATAAGAGCATTTATACATTGTACTGATAGTCTCGCAGGTACACACACAATATGTTATTTTGCATGTTTGATTTGAAATATGATCCAATCTAAGCATAATTTGGAAACCTGAAACAATTTGCAAATGCAGCGCACACATATGGAATTGCTCGCTGTAGCTATTTTTCTTCTTAAAAGCTCTTGCTTTGTCATCTCTTCTCTCTCCCCCTCCTCCATTTTCTTCTGGCTTTGTCGAAGGCAAACAGCCAGCCTTTTCTTTGCAGAAAAAGCTTTCCTGGAAAAGACACGGAACGGGGGCGGGTGGTGGTGGTGGACAGGATAATAGCATTTATTAACTAGCAAAAATGTGAGGGAAGCTTTAGGCCGGAACCACACTTTATGAGGAATGTTTGCCTTCTAGCACTAACGTGAGTTTGGGAAAGCAATTGCAGTGCAGAATGTGTTTCATTTCTCCCACAGCCAAACCCCAAGACTAGGAATAAGACTGGTTATGGGGGAAGCCTGTGTGGGAGAGAAACAGAGTACATGGTGAAAAATTGAGAATACAGTGGTACCTCGACATCCGAATGCCTCAACTTCCGAAGGTTTCGACTTACGAAGTCGGCAAACCCGGAAGTCTTTTCACTGCACGCGCGTTCTACACCTGCGCAGAAGTGGCGGGCGGCGCATGTGCAGAAGCGCAAATTCGCGTTTCATGCATGCGCAAAATGGACGCTTAGACATCCAAAGGTTTCGACTTACAAAGAGCACGGCAGAACGGATCGCCTCCATAAGTCGAGGTACCACTGTTTAAGGAGAGTTCTGCAGGCCTACTTAGTCTAGCATCATATTTCCCACAAGGCCAATCAGATGTTACCGAAATCACCTATACCTCACACCCGCTGATTCTCTGTGCAGATGCTCTCTCACTATGGCCCCACTCAATTCCAGCATTTATTTATAAGTGCCGCATTTTTCATCTATAAGATGCCCCCTTGTATAAGATGCCCCCTATTTGGGGGCGGCTCCAATTTAAGAAAATGGGGGAGATGTATCTGTGTATAAGACGCCCCCAAATTTGCGACATTAATTTTTTTGGAAAAAACCTAGTTTTATACACGGAAAAATACGGTATATTGTTGCCCTGGCAAACATGATTTGTGTAACTCATAATTGCTGGGGTAATGTGTAGCACCTGCCTCCGTTTTGAGAGACTTTACTTACCTGTTGCTAGATTTCATGCCTAAGCCATGGGCAGCCAAAGCCATGCCCTCCAGATGTTGTAGACTCCCATTCCCATCAGCCCCAGCCAGTATTGCTAGGAAGGATGGAAGTTGCAGCCCCAACATCTGGAGCGTGACATGTCAGCTACTCATGGCCTAGGCTCACTGAAGGAGAAAGGAGAGAGGAAATGATTGGCCTTCTGAGCCTAAAGCCTTGGCTCAGCACCTACCAAACATTAAGCCATACCTGCCAAGTTGCTGTCAGAGAAATAAGGGACCGGGCCAGAAATAGCAGACCGGAAGTAGTGCTGCCGCCATTTTGGAACTGGGCGGAGCATGCTCAGAAGTGACTTTTGATGCTGCTTTGCCCAGTTCTAAAATGCCCACTGCACCAGAAGTCGCACTGCAGCCATTTTGGAACTGGGCAGAGCAGCAGCAAAAGTCGCTTCTGAGCATGCTCCGCCCAGTTCCAAAATGGCCGCCGCGCCAGAATAAACCGGGGAAAAACAAAAAAAAATCCATTTTTCAGCTAGGAACAGCTGGAAAAACGGGGATTTCCCGGGGAAAACGGCAGACTGGCAGCTATGCATTAAGCATGTGAGTTGTCCCAGTGGCTCATTAGAGAATGGCTCCCATGGCTTCCATATGCTGCCATTCCCATTCCCCCTACAATGCAGGAATCTTTTGCCACCTGAAATATACTCAGAGTCGAGTAGTGATTTCATGTTCATTATTTCAGCTCATAGGAGCAGTCATGATATACATTATTTATATGTATTTATATGTATATAAATATACATTATATATACATTTATATACATTATTTACATAATGGGTCCCATGTGATTGGCTGAGTCACTTCCTCCTGGGGCCTGATTGGCCTGCTCTTGTCGGCCAATCAGGTCGTTGCATTCTAGGATCCTACCTGCCTACTGTTCTAGGATTAAAGCTCAGTACATAAGACCACCCCTTGGGGTCTGGGGAGGGTGTTGGGGTGGGAAACATGCTGAGGCTGTTACACCACCTCTGCTTTGGATGCTCATAGAAGAACTTTCTGAAAGGAGAAGGGGGACTGAGATGCACTCTGCCCATTTGCCTCCTCTTTGCTTAGAGCAGTGGTTCCCAACAGGTGGTCCGGGGACCCCCAGGGGTCCGCAAGCTATGCCAGAGGGGTCCGCAAGATGCTATTAGAATAAAAAATATATTAAATATATTTCGTATGATAACAGATTTTTTGTTTTGGCCGCTTCCTGCATGAGCAGAGTCTAGCGCAGAGTCTGTTTTGCAAAGAGGCAGCGTGTGCATTCTACTAACGCTCACCTCCCCAAGATGCTTTGCGCGCATCGGCTTCATTTGTGCGCTACTGCGCAGGTACCCTGTCTTCTCCATTCCCCTCCCTCCTCCCTGGCGCGCGCTGCCTCTTTGCAAAACAGTAGTGTTTGTAAACAAAGCAAGCATTTTCTTCCATGTGTTTCATGAAAAACAAATATAGGAATCGGCTTGACATGCAGTTGGATTTCAGAGTGAAAGTTTCAAGTTTGGAACCTAATATTTCAGAAATAATGGACTCAAAGGACAGATTTAACTCATCTCATTAAGAACTGAAAATTAAAACTAACTGTATACTGATGGAGTACTCTGTTGTAACTGTAAAAAATGTATAAATATAAAATATAAAAAGACTCTTAATTTGGCTCTCACTTTTTAATTTTAGGATTAGGAATTAATGGGGGTCCTTGTCACAATAGCGGCTCGATGAGGGGTCCTCGAGAAAATTTTGTTGGGAACCCCTGGCTTAGAGGAAGCACTGGGAAGCTGCTCTGGCCAGGGAAGGCTTTGGGAAAGTGGGTGCATTTTTATAACATTTCCCCAGATTGTTCTGGGGGGGGGGGGAGAGGCATCCAATTCGGAGAGGCCATTATTTTCATCGCCTGGTCCAGTCAGGAATTGTTTCCAAGTTTTTTGGGGGAGGGGGGAACATTATTACCGGTATAGCCACATTTATTCTGCATCTCCACTTTGACCTATTAAAAGAAACCCTGGCTACAAGGAAGCTGCTGGGAGATTGGCCACGTAGAATGACACATTAAAAATGGCTTGGGTCTAAATATGCTCTGACTTTAAGAGATGCTATTCTGAGACTTCTGAAATAGCTAAAGCCAAGGCTGACTAGAATACAAGATGAGGGCACAAAAACCAAGAGCTTAATAAGGAACGACTCGTGACAAATGGCTAGTTTGTCTTGTTTGAGTGGGGCAACTGGAGCAAAACGTTAACAGCAGCTCAACTGGAAAGAGTCACCTTTTAATTAGGAATGGGCTGTTTCAGGAGAGGGAAGTCAGAGCAAACATTCAACACAGAGCCCTGTCTGGGGCTGGAACAACCCTGAGCATGAAAAGGGGAGGTATCCAACTATAATTAGTAACATTAATCCCACAAGAAGGAAATATGATTGTAAAAACTCCTTTGAATAACACAGTCTCAAAATTACGTGGGGTAAATGATTATGGACATTTAGAGAAGCAACAGAAGCCATTCTCTGGCATTTCATGCAATGCTTGAATTGCAGCCAAACTTTGACATGAGTTTACTCTATTCAATATGACAGGATACAATTGGGAAGAGAAAGACACCAGGAAATAAAGGCTTAATCTATAGATAATGGGAGTCATCCATTATCCATTAATTACGGTTAGGCATTGGTTAATAAATTGGTTGGTGGAGGGGCCAGGATTGGCTGTGCCGGCCCCTCCAATGGTTGCTGAAGGGTAAATGGTTGGCCGTGCCTGACCCTACAATGCTGCTGCTGCTGTGCGGGGAATTCCGTTAAAGGAATTCAGGGGCTCGCCATGCTTTCGTCCGTACCCCCTACAAGGGGCTAGGGCCACGGAAGAGCCCCTGGGAGCAGTTGAGGAGAGGAGAGTCTCTGACCCCCGTCTCCATTCTCTCCTCAATTTCTATTCCTCACCCTGACTTCCGCAGGCGGGCGGATGTCAGATAGTCGTAACCAATGCCTAAGCAACCACTCACATTTTGTATTTGAAATAAAGTTGTGGCCAAAATTATGCCAAAAACCTCAAACTTAAATTTCTGTGTGAAGGGTGATTTATTTGGGGGGGGGGGTGTTTTGGAGACCTCTACACGCAAAATCGATTTAAAATCACGGACACCTTGGTACTGAAAATGGTGTTGCCTGTATTGGTGTGACTGACGGGGTCCCATCGCAAAAAATTCATGTGGTCCCAGTGCAAAGAAAAAGAGCTAAGATCTTGTCCCTTACAATAATGTCCAAACAAGTTGTGATAGCCAAGAAGAATGAGAGGTTTGTAAGGAGTCTTCAATAATTTTGCCAAGGAAATTCTGATCGTTCAGGGCCTAATGCTATTAGCCTCTCTTGTAAATGGAGATCCTTTTTGAAATGCATGCAGGACCATCAAGCAAATCTGTACTGAGATACACCAATCACAATTTTTACTCCTGGAACTGCTCTGAATCTGACTTCAGGAAGAACGTGTTTGAACTGCACAGTGTCCTGGAATAGACACTCTGCATTCGGAAAGAAGGGAACTGAGTTCCCTCCCATTTCCCACTTTCCTGCTGTTCCAAATGACCAGTACCCTGGAGTTATGATTTGTCTTGCTGTCAGGATTCTAACTGGACTGTAACTGACCTAAGAATTCTGCAGAGCAGTTGCTGCTGTGGCCGGCTGCTCAGGTGAACGTCAGCCCAGTGGCCAGCAGCTGAGTCTTTTTGAGGCTCAGGAGCACCTAGCAAATACCTGCTCTATTCCTGGCCCGCCAGACTCTAGCTGAGGAACGCATTTCACGTAAGTGTAGGGATTAAACATTCCTCACTATCCCATCAGGTGTGTTTCTGCTCTGTGGGAAAGGATAGCTGCAGTAGCAGATAGCAAAACAGTGAAATCATGAGCAGATTCCCATCCACAACAGGTTGCTGTGGTTAGGGCCATTTTCACAGGAACAATGCAACAGTATATTCAATCAGGAGCAGTGTGCTGGAAGGAAGTATGTGTGTCGGCTTCTCTGGATCAGATGTCTATACCTAACCAGGGGGTGGGAGAGAGCAGGGGAACTCTTTCTTTTGCTGCTTCTTTCTGGCCAGGAGGGAGGGTGTCCTTCAATGACTAGGCATGCTTGTTATTCCCTCCCTCACTGTATGTTGTCTTCTCTTTTGTTTCCAGGATGTCTGCCAAAGTCTCCCTGGGTCCTCTATTCTCCAAACCCCCCCTGCGGGTGAGAGAAGGCTCCCTGGTGGGGAGATTGCTGAGCGTAGTTTCTTGCCTCCAGTTCTGTGGGTTCTTGATGAGTATTTTGGCCTGCATTCTGTGCATTGCAACCACAGCCAGTGTCAACTGGAGAGAGTGGCGTGGAGAGAACGGCTCTGGAAACGTCTGGATTGGAATCTGGAATGTCTGTTTTTGGAGAAACCCTTCTGACGACGGCAACTCTTTTTGGCATTGTGAAGGTCTCACTGAGCGATATCCAACCCTCCCAAGGGAAATTTTTATTGCTCAGGACTTAATGCCATTAGCTTCCATTATGAGTTCAGCTGCCCTAGTATTAATATCATTTGCCTTGTGCAATGTGTTTGAGCCCGGAAAACACGATGATTTCCTCTTAACCTTTTTTAGGCTTGGAGCGTTCCTGAACATACCTGCAGGGATCCTTGTCCTGATTTCTGTGACATGGAACATGTCTTCTGTATTGCAGAATGGGAAAATTGACTTCCCAAAAACTTTTGAATTGCCTCCAATTCCCAGCGAGCAGCATATTGGACCTTCTATTTATATAGGCTGTATCGCTGCGGGTTTCCAGCTGCTGAGTGCAGCATTGGTTGGGATGGAGAGATTTTGCATCAGGACCACCACAACAGATCCATATCGAATAGAAATTGCAGCGGTGATTACCCCAAAAAATTCAGTAAAAAGCAAAAAAAATTCGGTAACTACTTGTTCAAAGTGTGGTTCTCATCTGGATCTGGTAATTAAAGAGAAATCCTCCGCAGTTGAGATACAGGAAAGCCAGGCAGAAGATCTTGACACTCAAAACCAATCCTGCATCATAGAGATACCGGAAAGCCAGGCAGAAGATCTTGACACTCGAAACCAATCCTGCATAGTGGATATACAGGAAAGCCAGGCAGAAGATCTTGACACTCGAAACGAATCCTGCATCATAGAGATACCGGAAAGCCAGGCAGAAGATCTTGACACTCAAAACCAATCCTGCATAGTGGATATCCAGGAAAGCCAGGCAGATCTTGACACTCAAAACAAATCCTGCATCGTGGATATACCGGAAAGCCAGTCAGAAGATCTTGATATTCAAAATGAATCCTGCATCGTGGATATACCGGAAAGCCATCTACAAGATCTTGACATTCAAAACGTATCCTGTGTCGTGGATATAGAGGAAAGCTGTGCATCTCCAAGCCCACCTGTAGTTCCAAAACATACTATTATACATGTGACTCCCTGCAACATGGAATAGCATCAGATCCAGATCCACGCAGATCGCTCCCCCCCACACACTCCATTGGGCTGTGGGTGGGTGGGTGGGTGTAGAGATCTGCGTGGACCTGGATCTGATAGTTTACTGTTCCCTGTTGCAGGGAGTCACATGGAGGCCTCTTTTATGTGTCTTCTAGCATTTGTGTCCTTGTTCCCATTAGCTTCCTCCTCTTCTGGATATCTTTCCTGTTTCTACTCATAGATTTACATTTTTTTTATCAGCTCTTTCATTTCCTAAGCAACCACTCACATTTTGTATTTTAAATAAAGTATTTTAAATAAAGTTGTGGCCAAAATTATGCCAAAAACCTCAAACTTACATTTCTGTGTGAAGTGTGATTTATTGGGGGGTGTTTTGGAGACCTCTAGACTCAAAAGCGATTTTAAATCACAGACACCTTGGTTCTGAAAATGGTGTTTCACTCCTTGCATTTATTTAATATATGGTTGATTCATCACCAGGGGGCTTGCAATTCCTGGGAACTCACTCCTTGCATTTATTTAATAACACATTTTACAGTAATGGGAACACGTGTTGGTGGGGGGGGGGAGTCATTTGGTCTTTATCAATTTCCATGGAATAACATGCAGAATAACTGGCTTTCTTGCTAGTGCTAATCAACAATTGAATCATAAGAGGCCAGCAACTTTATGAATCAGAGAATCCGCTGCTGCTTTGGAATATTCCTTTTCCATAGAAATTGAGATCGACTCTAATTTATTCTTGTGCACCGGCTGTCAAGAGATGATTAGTCTGGAGAAACAGATGCATTCTCCCCTTAATTATTAACATGCCATTAGTCCTGATCTGTTAGTTTGATCAATGTCCAAACATTAATGGGCAGGAAACTTGTTGCACCAAGAAAGCAGCTCCTAATTGAAGCCACTGGCACCCTATTCCTGGAGGAGCAGATCAAATATTTACAGTCCTTGAATGGTGGAAGATCAGGTTCACCCTCTTCCCTTCTTCAATGCAATCTCCCCTTCCATTTTTGATGAAATTAAGCATCTGTGTGATTGGGCATTCATGTGGAATGCTAACATCTGCATGTGTGGTGCATGGGAAAGTCATTCATATATACGGTATATATATGAAGACTCTTGCCAGCCTGCCTTTAAAAATGGCAGAACCAGGCCACAGAATTTGAATGAGATGTTAAGCTGGCCAGTTTAAAAGCAGCTTTTATAAAGGAAAAATACAATTTGTAATAATAAATCGGTTTACTTTTTTCTTTCTTTCTGTGCCTTGATTTAAATTTTGAACTCCAATGAAATTGTAATGCATGCCAAGGTTAACCACTTCCCCCTTTAACTCAAACATGGGTGAGTGTGTTCCTCACAGCAAGCAAACAAAAGACAGAGGGATTTGTTGTTTTAAAAACAGTTAAGAGAAATTTAAAGGTGCACAACTATCTTAGGTGCTGGGAATGAAAAGAAACAAGACATGAATCTTAATCAGCAGCCTAAAAGCATAAAACACTGCCAACAGTATAGTTAAATCCTAAGACTCTTGCTGAGCAAAGACTTTCTGTTCATCCATCAATTGTGTGCAGCAGCAGTTTCATTGATAAGACTCCTTTAGAACACTGAAATAAAGTTAATCACAAAAATCCATCCTTTTAAATAATAAATAATAATAATAATAGTTATGTATGAATTATGTTAAAATAGAGAGAGGTGGCAAAATGATGGATTCCTGCCAAGCACCTCCAGCAGCTGCATTCTACGCTATAGCAGTGCTTTTAGACATGACTAAAGTAGTATGAGCCATCCAGGAAGGATAATTAGAGGTGTGATTTGGACACATTAATATGATAGGTTTGACTTTGCCCTTGTTTCTTACGCATCGAGTTTTCGCACTGTTACTTTTAAGGCTATAATGTCAGAGTTAATGGTCCAGCAACAATGCAAGACAGACCAGGTAAACAGGGCAGCAAGCTAGATGGAGGACACAGAATTATAGAATTGTAGAGTTGGAAGGGACCATGTGAATAATCTACTCCAACCCCCTGCAATGCAGGAATATGCAGCTGTTCCATACAGGGATTGAACCTGCAACCTTGCCATTATCAGCACCATGCTCTAACCAACTGAGCTAATAATAAACCTATTTTTATCTGTTGCATTCATGGACTTGAACCTCTGTGTCTGCCTATGTACTTAAATGCTGTGCAGCATTTGGCTGGATATTTGGCAACTGGGTTTTTAGTTTTTATATGAAGAATTCAGGTGCTTCTGCATTGCTAGAGGGCAGAAATAATTAACATTAAGGCTCACTTTGTGTCATAGCAGTTGATGATAATTTTGGCTGAATTCTTACAATGAATTGTCTGCAGGTCTAAGTTAGTATTCTACAGTGCAATCCTAACCATGTCTACTGAGAAGTAACTGCTATTGAATCCAAAGCTCTGTTGAATTCAATGGGGCTTACTACCAGGAAAGAGGGGTTGGAGGGCAGCCTCAGGGAGGGGTCCTTTTCAGCCTCTATTGTCCTATGCAGACTTCTAAATGATGTTGGTGGATCTTCCACCAGTGACAAAACAGGACTCAGAAAGGCCCTTCGGTGGAACAACATAATGTCCATTGGTTGATTGCAAGTTCTTCTAGATTGGTAGTTCTTTGGGTGAAAAACACCCATTGTTTGCAGGCCTTTCTGGAAATATGCAGAGACTGCTCAAGTCCATCCAAAATGGAACTATAAATGAAAGGATTTCTGCATTTGCACTCCTCTCTGGATCAGATATGCATGGTAAAGCTCATGCCCCTTCATCAGTGTGAGTTGCTGGGGGAATTCATGGCCCGTATAATGTTCCTGCTGCAGTTCGTGATGAAGTATTGGGATAATGAAGTGTTGGACAGAAGCAGAACCAAGCTACAGGCTGGAGGAAGAAAAGGGAACAGCGGGGAGATGAGGGACAAAGTAAAAACACGGTAAGTAACAGAGGTGGAGCTGCAGAAGGGCCTGTGGTGGTACAGACAGAAGAGAAAGTATTGTGTGATGCAGAGTAGGGAAATGGATAGAACTGGGTTACAGAGAGATGGAGGCAGAGAAAGATCTGGCAGAAGGAAAGAAAGAGGAATGGCTGAGAGAGTACGGGGATGCAGAGAGATGTGGAAGGAAGAGGAAAGGGATATAACAGATATGGAGACAGAGAGACCTGTGGTGGAACAAGGAGGGCTATAAAATGGAGTGACTGGGAAATCTGGCTTCAGAAAGATGGTTGGGTCAGTAATCCAAGTTTGTGGAGTTAGCAAGAGATGACAGTCATGGTTTCAAGAAAAAGAACACGAGGGAGGGAGGGAGGGAGCATTCTGCAGTGGAGGAAGAAAGTAATGGGAGAGTTTTAAAAGGAGATGTTCCAAGAGACCTGGAGCAGTGCAGGAAGAAAAGTGTGAAAATGCTGATAGAAGTGGAGAAGAAAATAGGGTTAACAAAGGATGGTTGAAAATGAGTAAAAGGCTACATTCATACCATTTAAAGCTCTATGATACCATTTTTAAACAGTCCACAGAATTCTGGGAGCTGTAGTTTGTTAAGGGCACTGAGAGTTGTTAGGAGACACCTATTCCCTTTACAGAACTACAGCTCCCAGAATTCTCTGTGAAGGATTGTTTGTTAAACCAGTCTGGGAATACTAGACTACTAGAGCGCTTTAACAGTCAGTCCCTCTAGTTCCACAGCTGCATACTCATCACCTGATAACTGCAACTTCAAGTGATGACTGACATGGCTGAAGAGATCTGACAGATGTAATGTCATGGCTGGTACACCCAACATTTTCTCAAGCACAACACTATTCAATGGAGTTAGCTCATCATCTGGCTGATCTCTCAGACATATAGCAATCAGTTTAGCACTGGCATCTAGGCAGAAGAATGAAATGGAAATTCAAAAGGTTAAACCTAAAACTGAGGGCGGGGTGGTGCATGCAGCCCTACTCCCCCCTCCATGAGTTTAAAACTGTAAAACTTGAAGTGGGCTCTCTTTGGAGCATTCACCCAATTCAGGTCCTGTTCCAGATCAAAGAAAGTGATGTGCGCATCTTGCCTCCCATTCAGAGGGAATACAGAGCAGATCACCTACAACTTCACTCAAACGCGCAGGATAAAGATGCCCAATTCATCAAGCGATGCACATAGGGGAGACCCATCTGCATGTACAGCTCTCAGTTGATGGATCAGTTTTTTTATGAGCAAAAAATGTTTTCTGGTAAAATGCCTAAAATAGTCCTTCTCCAGTTTGCTTTCATGCTAACATCTATTCACTCTGCTAAATGCATCAAAACAGAGAGCTGCCCGATATCTTATCTCGTTCTATTTTTGTGCATGATTGTAGCAAAGAAAATAAACAGTCATGTTCTGAAGCCCTCGCCCACATCTGTTATGGATCTGACATCATTGCTAATTCCGTGAGAGTTGACCAAAGAAAGCTTCCTGTTGCATGCCATAATAATCAATTTTTCAGACCGTGTGCACAGGATTGTGCAGGGAAAAAGATGTCCTATTTATAGGAACGACCTTGAGCGTCTCTACTGGCAGGCATCTCTATAGGCAAACAATGCTTTGCTCCTGCTCTCTTTCTGATGGATCTGACTGTTTTTCATTATCAAAGAGCACTTCTAAACAGTCTTATACAATTGTCCGGCCAAGCACACCTGGATAAAACCCAGTCTAATCAACCTAATGTTTTAAAAAGGGATGAAGATAAAAAGAAATTGAGGTCAAGGCTTAACATTTCCATCAATGCAAACTCACAGCTGGAACTGTACAAATCGTCTTGCCAGACCCTGGCCATGAAGAGGTTTTGCAACCCAGGATTCTGAGCAGATTCCCAAGGGCAGCAAAGAGGAGTCGTCTTAAGTCAAACTCAAACAATAGACTCTTTTTTAAAAAAGTTGGAGGGGCCAAAGCTGGATGGTAAAGCACGTCCTTTGCTTGCAGAAAGTTCAGAGTTTGATACATTGGGCAGCTGCTGCCAGCTGATATGACATTCTAGTGATATAATAAAGCATGCAACACGTGGGCAAGACACAATAGTCTTCAAATAAATCTATACATTAAAATGCAAAACTTAATGCAAAAGCCACTGGGACTTACAAACTACCAAAACTGTTGGTATCTGATTCTGATGACCTTTTCAATTTTTTGACTTAGTCTAAATGTCCTCTTCAATTAAATTTTATAGTATTTAATTCAGTCTTTTAATTTCCTTCAGATCAGTTCATGCAGATGCCAACGGAAGTAAGTTTGATGTTATCAAAGAATGCTGGTAGAATTGCAGGCGGATGTTGTTGAAGCTGTGGGTAAAAGATGTAGGCAGACAGGGTGCCGGCGTTTTCAATCTGTTTCGCCCTGGCTATTCACACCCAACTTGGTTGGGGTTAGCAGATAGCTCACTCCCACAATGGTTTCCGGGATTCTTCAGTGGTTCTCAAGTCTTGAGTGCATATTAATATTCAATTTCATGAAAAATACTGCTTATTGGCTTAAGCATCTCAAGCGTTTCAGCTTTTCTTGCACTCTTAACAAATCTTGGCCCATCAAGCCACAAAGGCTTGAAGCTGACAGATGCTTATGCTGTTGTATGGGCTGCCTTGCTGCACTGAGGTAGTAAGATGCATTTTAAACTGTATTCTAACTTATATTTTAATCAAGTTTGTTTGTTTTTTGTTTGTATGTTTTTACTGTATTTATATTTGGTGTTAGCCGCCCTGAGCCTGGCCTTGGCTGGGGAGGGCGGGATATAAATAAAAAAATATTATTATTGTTGTTGTTATTATTTCTGATGAGGTGCTGAAAGTGCACAAACATAGGGCATGTCTAAAATGGACATCTGGGCACAACTTGCAGAATCTGATTTCTACATTCAAGCCACTCCAAATCTAATGCCTCTGTGGGATGCAACCTTTCCTTCCAACATAAAAATATGCGTCAAGTTGCAAATCTCATTGACATCAGTGGGATTTCCTGCTAACCATTTAATTCATTTATTAAAATTCTATCCTGCCCTCTCTCCCAAATGAGCACGGGGCAGCGATGAGCAAAACAGTAAAACAACATAATCAAAAAGTAAAAACATTAAAAAAAAATTTTTTTTTTAAAGTCACCTCTCATAGCTAATGTTATTCAAGGATGCCAGGAACCGGATCTTTCAGTCATCAAATACCTGGGTGAACAGGAATGTTTTTAAATTCCTCCTGAATGTTAATAATGACAGATGCTAGGGAAGGGATTCCACAAATGTGGAACTATCACAACATGCATTCAGTTGCAAAACAAATTTCAGTGAAGATGACGTACACATGAACATGCATATGGATCTAAGTCCTTGAGCCTGAAATAATTATTTTTACATCTCCTAATTTGTAGCCTTAACATTAAAAAAAAAGCCTTTTTGCTGGAAATAAAGCATTATACACTTTTTAATTTTTTTGTTTTGCCACAGCTCTGTCTGTCTACAAAACATGCAATGACAGATACTCAAATAAGGATGCAGTCTGTTCCCTTTCTTGGGAGCAAGCCCTATTGAGCTCAATGACACTCAATTCTGAGTAGAAAAAGGTTGCTGGTTCAGTCAATGTACAAAGCTTCCACCTATGGGCTTGGCTTATGGAAAGACAGAACAAGATTTCAAATAAAAATGCTGCAGCCAGTACTCAAAATAAATGGCACAACAACTTTCATAAATTAGAATAACAAAAAAGCCTGCATTGCAATAGTTGAAAGCCCATTAAAAAGAAAGAATTCACTATAAACAGAAATACTCAAGTTGTGGTTTTTGCTTTGACTTCATCCATAGATAATATCCTTGAGTGCATTTCACTGGATCACTGTTAAATATTTTATTGGCTTGCATAAACACTTACCGGAGTACTGTATCCAGAGCAGGCATTTGCTTTAATGAATATTTTTCTTGAATAATGGCTTCAAGTAACATTTTATATTAAGTCTGCTTTGAATTTCTTGCACCCCACAAGAGTGACTATTGCAGAAACATTCGGGGAATATCTCTCTACATCATAGCTGCCAAGTCTCCCGTATTCCCTGGGAAATCCCCGTTTTCCCAGCTGTTCCTAGCTGAAAAAACGGATTTTTTTGTTTTTCCCCGGTTTATTCTGGCGCGGCGGCCATTTTGGAACTGGGCGGAGCATGCTCAGAAGCGACTTTTGATGCTGCTCTGCCCAGTTCCAAAATGGCTGCAGTGCAACTTCTGGTGCAACGGCCATTTTGGAACTGGGCAAAGCAGCATCAAAAGTCACTTCTGAGCATGCTCCGCCCAGTTCCAAAATGGTGACAGCGCTACTTCCGGCCCGGTCCATTTCTCCAACAGCAACTTGGCAGGTATGCTCTACATGCGCCTGGAAGATCCATGCTTTTCAAACGTTAACAATGCACCAAATGTTCACACACACAAATTGTGACTCCCCAACCTACCCAAACCTCCTCCTAAGTGTGCTCTGCTATTTCAGCAGCTTCCCCTCACCTCCTCAATGCTACTTCCCATGATCACTGTGATCCTGGTCAACCAAGGATGGTTGAGTGAGCATGACAATGTCACAGCACTACACAGGATATAAGATTTGGTGCTTTGATGCCACCTCTGAAGGCAAACAAAGCAAAAATAATGCCTCCAGCAAAAGCAGTGCTTCCTGCATCACATTGCCTTCACTCTGAAATGTCTGGGGGTGGAGGGGAAGCAAGGAATGCCAGTGCCTTGATCATCAAAGCCTTCCACCTGAGTGTGCCTCCCTCCGAATAAAATGTTTTCCAACCATGTCATATAAAATGAACAAACACTTTGCTCATTTTTTCTAGAGAGGACAAAAGCTGTACAGAAAACTGCCTCCAATATATTTCTTTTCCTTAGGAGCTGGATCCCCAGTAGATGAAGACATTACAGCTCAGTTTCTATCAATATAACTGCAACTGCAAAGGTTAAAGCCATGCAAATCACTTGAATGACAGATTCTGTGCAAAACAAGCTGGGAAGAGATGTGACTGGTACCCTAGCAGTTCTAAAGCACGTCAAAGCGCAAGTAGATAAGTAAATGGCGTTTCCGTGTGCTGCTCTGGTTTGCCAGAAGTGGCTTTGTCATGCTGGCCGCATGACCTGGAAGCTGTACGCCTGCTCCCTCGGCCAATAGAGCGAGATGAGCGCCGCAACCCCAGAGTCGGTCACGACTGGACCTAATGGTCAGGGGTGCCTTTACCTATGAGAGTATTTAACAACTACAACACAGCACAAAATCAATTGAGGCAAACTGAAATTTGAACAAGTTCACACAGCCTAATGGGTCAGTAATGTTACTGAAATAATTCTTCAAAATCACTCATACTGGGATAATGATAGGTAAGTCATGCAGGGCTATGAGTATTCAGGGGATTACTATATAGCGTCTTCTGAATATCACTGCTCAATCTGTGAGGCCATTTCAGTCTTTTCACGCTCTGCATTTCTCCACACAAACTTGCAGATCCAGTTGTTGGCATGTGTCCATAGGGTCACAGATATTAGAAAGTGGTCACTTTCTGTTCGTTCTAATACTTCAAGTGTTTACAAATGTGAATAATGCAGAAGAATATAATTTTGCTGATAGCTCTTCCCCCATGTTTGTTCAAATAAGTGTACCGACCTTTAGCTATGTCTACAGGACTACCATGAAGAGTAAATAAATTAGGTTGGGATACAAATTCCAACAATTTCAGGCCCTGTGCGTTAAATTTCTTATCCAAAGAACAATGTGAGGTTAGGAAGATACCTTCTATGCCTAAAGGGAATCCTCCGCATTTGCTCCAATTGGGGCATAAAATCCCCACCAAGGACTATACATGCTGTGGGGAATTTATGAGTGAACTGCTCCACAGTAGGGTTGTTAGATCTGACCAAATCTTGGCTGTCAGTGTCAGATTATAAGTAGAGGAGAGGTAGACACATTTGTATGGAAAAGAAAGATTCTTAGGTGTGGAGAGAATAGTAACAAGTGTAACCAGTGGTTTTGCAATTCATCAAAGCAATTGCCATTAAGATATACTTATCTTTCCAAAACAGCATTTGAACTTACTCAAACTTTTATTTTGTTTGCACTTCACTTATGGTTACAGAAGGCTTTTCACTAGTTGTGCTCAATGAAAAAATATTTCTTTCGACAAGGCACAAATAACTTAAATTGAAATTTTCTTGTAGTTTAATCTTGTTTTAAAAAAACTGCAGTAATGTACAAAATCTAATATTAAGGATATAGATACATTTACTACCAAATACTTCAGTGACAGAATTAAATGAATCAAGCACTATGATGCACAACTGTCGGAGTACACAAAGCACTTTTTTGGGTGCTAATACTACAAGTCTGTTTAGACTTGTTCCGTCGATTTCCACCACTATCACTGCCATTTTGTTTTCTCTAGTAAACTTGTGCTTTCAAGCACATGTACACTGCCCTGAGTTTCTTAGAGGAAAGGCAGGATGCAAATGGGATTAACACCAATAATTTAATAATTCCCCAGAATGGAACATGGATGGCAAAGTGACAATTTAGATCAATACTGAAAAACAGTAGAGATCTTGTTATGTTTGGACTAAACCCTTCCGAACATAACACTAAACAGGAACAGGTTCAGAGTTTTGTTTGACTTGGACAGGGGAAAGAGGAAAAGACAGAAACATAAAACACATTCTCTATGGGAAGTCTACCAACATACCAAAAGAAAACAATATCTGCAACTTGGCTACATCAATATTTTAGGTGACAGAATGACAGAGAAAGCCAAGTCAACTTTTATTTACAAAGCTCCTTAGATCATGTTTATGTGTCTTTAGAAATCTGTATAGACATTACAATCAGCCTTGTAGCATAAAGCAATGTAAAATATGGCTGCAATTCAAAGTAACCTTTTAGTTATCAGTAGGGCACAACATAGTAAGTTGAGCCTGTTTTTGAGACTCCTCCCACAGCAGCTCCAACTGCTAAAAAGGCAGGCCATAATGGTTTGCCTCTTTGGGAGTAGAAGCAAATGATGAGGAAACCTCCATGGAATCTACACAGACAAGGATTCAAAGCTCCCTGTGCAGTGCACCACACATACATGGGGACTTGCCAGCTTCTCCCTTCCAGCAGTAGCACTTTATCCTCCACAAATGTAACTCTGAAGGTCGGAGGCCCTCAAAAACAGCACCTGCAAATAAGGAACCTGCTGCCATAAGGGAGGGGGAAAGATGCAGCGTCTTGTCCCCTTGTGTGGATGGAAGTGCCTTGCACCTGTCTATGGGCCTCTCTGGATCTCAGTAACTGTGCATGTTACTGTATGACACAAGTGATACTTGTTGGACAAGATTTTCTTTCTGAAAGCAAGCAAAAACCCCTATTTGCATATGTATTTCAGTTACAATGGATAATGTGCCCACTGCTCTGAATGAAAAATTATTTGTGTTTTAAAAAGTTGGCATTAAGCTTTCATGGAACACACATTAAAAGTAGAAGGCCATTCCCCTGAGAAAAGGCAAATAAAATTTACATTGGTAAAACTACATGAAGTTACATGTTCATTTCCATCCCTTGGATTGTATACACTGCAAATTCTACTCAGAGTACACTCAGTGAAGTTAATAAACATGACTATCTTAGGTTTATTCAATTCAGTGAGTCTTCTCTGAGTAAGACTTGGTTGAACACAACTCCTTGATTTTAATTCAAATACTTTTTTCTTTTAGCATGTCTCACGAGACACACAAGCTAAAAGGAACCAATAAAATATAAAACAAGTAAAAAAATATGCTTCAATCCAGGGAGACATAATCAATGCTATGGATTTAGCTATAACAGAAGGAAATCTAGAATGTCTAGGCAATGTACTTTCTGAGGATCATGATTCTACATGCTGAATCACAGCAAGAATTCTCTTCTAACTTAAAATATTTGGCAAAGAAGTATGCAAGATGGAAGAATGGCTTGTTTGCTGTAAATCTGAAATGTTCAAAAGTGGTTCTCTAAAAGTTTGGGAGAAAATAACTCAGGGAAATCCATTGGGGCATTTCTTATTTAATCCTGAGCAAGTGTAAAGGACCCTATAATCAAGAAAAAGCCTACTATGCTAATTACAGGGGAATAAATAAAATCTAAGAACAACTATGTCACATGTATTATATGGAAAATTAAGGGTGTTGGTTTTTTTTTTTAAAAAAAGGTTTGAGTAATGAAAAATCTAAAAGGAAAAACATTTCCTCCTACAGAGAAAGCAGTCCTCAAAACATGAAAATTCTACGGGATGCATTAAAATATTTGTTCAATGTTTACATAAACAACATACAGTCACACATAAATGGACAATCATGGTGTATTGATTGTTATTCAACACTATTTAAATCTATACAACAAACATAAATAAAACTGTTTAAACAAGCTAGTACAATATTGGTCTGGTCAATGCTTTTTCATGTTACCACATAAACCTGTAGATTTGAATTTTATGCTTCAATCTAATCAAGACCAGGAAAATCAGATTACATAAAAAACCCATAGGGTGGGAGCCAATGTTAGTCATTCTCAGAGTAGACTTGTTGAAATCAATAAATTTAAGTCCAATAATTTCAGAATGTCTAGTTTGAGTATGACTTAGGATTCACTCAAACATATTTATGGTCTAAAAAAATGAAGTTGTGATCCATTTGGTTAATGCAAAATAAAAGGTACAATTTGATATATATGTTTAGAACAAACCACAGTCTTTTAGGTTATTCTTTATGATAACATCAGTTACAGCATCAAAGACAAACTGGACATTCTTAGTATCTGTAGCACATGTGAAGTGAGTATAAATTTCCTTTGTGTCTTTTCTTTTGTTCAGGTCCTCAAATTGACACTGGATATATGCAGCTGCCTCTTCATATGTATTTGATCCTGAAAAAGAGATGAAATGCACAAACAAAATTCTAAAACAGAAGATTGTAGCACATACTTTATTACAACAGGGACAATAACTGAAAGATTGACTAATTTTCATCTGGCTTATTTGAAGGATCATCTTTATACCTGCTCAGGTAACACCATTAAGAATCTAGTAACATCAGCTCTAGTAACTTCAAGGTTTAATTTATCTGCTCAGTCTTCTAATGTGATTTAAGCTAATACCCATCAAGAATAGTCTTTTTATATGGCAAACAGACCTCTTTACATTAGAAAGGGCAACTTTCAGAAACTAGTGGGAAAACTTTTCAATCTTCAAAAGTGGCAATTCTACAGCAAACACATTTCCAAAAGAGACTATAGGATGAAATTGCAGATTTAGAACTCAACTAGAATGTTGAACTAAGATGGTGATTTTCTATCCCACAACAGTAATTTAGCAATGTTAAAAGTTACAGGTGTTGGACAGTGTTCTCGAAGCTACGAACATGAGTTTGACCAAACTGCGGGAGGCAGTGGAAGACAGGAGTGCCTGGCATGCTATGGTCCATGGGGTCACGAAGAGTCGGACACGACTAAACAACAAAAGTTACAGGTAGGTAGCCGTGTTAGTCTGCCGTAGTCGAAGCACAGCACCTTAGAGACCAACTAATTTTGTCATTGGCATGAGCTTTCATATGCATGCACACTTCTTCAGATACACTGAAACTTGTTAGCAATGTTAAGATCACCATTGTCAACAAAATACTGACATTGTCACTGAGCTTATTTTGCATACATTTAATTTCCAATTGAATTGTATGAATATAATTTCATGACATCTGATCCAATGCTTCCCCCCTCTTCCTCTTTTTTTGTATGTGTGTCTTCCAATATGAATAGATCAATATTTATTTATTAAATATCTATACTTCATCCACAGATGTCAGGGTGGTTCACAACATAAAAATACAAAATAAAAGCACAAAATACATGATAAAAACAGAACAAACAAACAAAAATACTTCCTGCAGCCAAGGAAGTGGGCTTTAGTCTACAAAAGCAATGTCATAGAAGTCTTGTTAGTTTTTAAGGAGCTAAAGAACTCTGAAAAAAAATCCAATACTGTGCAGATAGACTTCTGAATGCACAATGCAGCCCCCTACTTTCTTCTTCCTCTCCCCGAATCTGTTCTAGAGGATCTCTCAACCCCCCAGTGAACATTTGGGGTTGTTTGTGTGAGGGACTGCAGGAAGAGGAAGGGACATTCTGGTTCTGCCGGCAGAAGTCCATTTCACTAATAAGTGGTCAATCCCAGGATGTCGCATTTTGTTTTTACTTATGCACAGTAAATGTTAGAAAAATCATAATTTAATTATTTCTAGAATACTTAATACATACCAGGGGTGACTAATCCCTGGGTTGGAGCCTGCATCAGGCCCTGCTGATTTCAATAGTAAAAAGAAACAAAAAATTAAAGTAGACATGCTGTTGTTGTGGAGGGATAGGTTTAAACTTCTCAGCCCAATCCCTTCTTCCCTCATCATCATATCAATCATTTGATGAGCAAGGTGGGGCAATAACTGCCCTCCCTGCTGAGGAGTGGGCTGTGTGCCTTTGTATGTGTGTACCTAAGTGTGGGTGTTTGTGAGAGCATGTGGTGGCCATACCCACTGGAGGTATTTGGCCCCTGAAGGGTCAAACCCTTGGCTCTAAAAATGTTAGCCATCCCTAAAACCATTCAGAGCGATTAACAAGTAAAACAAATGAACTCTAGCAGATCTAAGGTGCAATCCTATTTACTCAGAAATAAGCCACTCTCGTGTTCAATGGTGTGTATTAGGATTATTGCCTAAGTCACAAACAGTTTTTACACTTATCCTTATCTGGCATAGCATTTTTCAGAACATAAAGTTCTCTCTGAATCATAGACTTTGTCTTAAAACTTCTAAAGTGAGATATCATGTCATTTGAAATAGGCAAAAAGAAGAATGCTTGAAGAGATCTATATGAATTATATCACTGCAGATTTATTTATTTTGTCATAGTTAGATCAGAACTCTGAAATAAGAATTTGGTAGTGAAGATTTAGCCTAAATAAATTTGGATTATCTGAGATGTTGCTGTGGCAGTCAAATTTACGAATCACATGCTGAAAACAAACCTTCCAGTTTTATAAAGTCATTATAAACTTGTTTATAAAATTTGCTACCCTGTTTCCCCAAAATTAAGACATACCCATAAAATAAGCTGTAGCAGGATTTCTATTTGCGCAATATAAGCCATACCCCGAAAATAAGACATAGTGATAGGCGCAGTTCTGGAGGGCGCCAAGGAAGAGGCGAGGCTGGACGTGTAATTAAAAAATAAGACACCCCCTGAAAATAAGCCATAGTGTGTCTTCTTGAGGAAAAATACATATAAGACAGTGTCTTATTTTCGGGAAAACACATTCCGGTGTATAAGATGACGAGTTTGGGATATACTCGCCATATCGGCGTATAAGACGACCCCCAAGTTTTGAGAAGATTTTCCTGGGTTAAAAAGTAGTCTTATACGCAGGAATATACAGTAATGTACAAAGTAACCTTCCTTGCTACACTTGTTCATCGAACATTATTTTTCAAACATTCTACTGCAAAAGAAACTCCCCATTTCATCTCGTCTGGTGCTCAACCCCCCAAGCTGCTACCATGAAGCTCCTGCATGTTGCAAAAAATTCTGAGTCATGGTCTACAGTTCACATAGTTTTTGATGGGGCACTGCAACAGGATTCCTGGGCTTACCACTGCTCTGCCTTAATTGAAAGTATACACAATAATAAAGTCAATACTGCTGTCACTATTACTTTTCTCCTCACTATGGAGTCCCTGAAGAGCTGCTAAAGAGAAATAGAATTTCATGAAAGGGTTTGATAAGCACTGCTTTTTCATATAAGAATTTGGTTCATTATTATTATTACTTTGAAGCATCTCGTTTTCTGGGTACTGAACAAATAAAAAACAATGCAGTCTCTGTCCTCAGGCTTACACACAAATCAAATTTTCAAACATTGCTTATACAGACTGCATATAATATCCTCATTTAATCAGACAGCAAAACAATACCGATTATTAGAATACTACACTACTTTTTGTAAAAGGTTAGAGTGGGCTATATGAGCTGCACAGTGAAAGTCTCTGACTTACAGTAATCTGGTACTTATTTACAAGTATGGTTTTCTCAACTGTTATAACCTAAGGTATCAGATCAATACATTCTCTTCTCTATTTCAGTTTTTGTTTCTTTTGGAAATAAAATGGTAAATACCTGGATATTCTGGGTAGCAAATAGTGAGGGGACTCCTTTTGATTTTTTCTTCAAAAAGATCCTTCTTATTTAAGAAGAGGATAATGGAAGTGTCTGTAAACCATTTATTGTTGCAGATACTGTCAAATAATTTCATGCTTTCATGCATCCTATTCTGCAATGGAAAAATATGATATATACGTTTAGCCCCCTCTCCCCTACTCAATGAAACCCAAAAAGCCTACTTTCTTTTTCTTTTTTGAGGCTTGAGCATCAGGACATTTTCCAAGTTACTTAACTCTCCAGGAGGACAATGGATTAGGTGAAGAAGGGCAAAATAATAATTTCTAATGGGTGATTATATGTTTCAGGCAATGGCCTCCATCAATCCAAAGCTAAACACTTTGAAATTCCACTTATATGTTTAATTCTACCACTGGAATTAAATGGGCTTTCAAAGTGCCTAACTCTGGATGAATTGAGACCCATTAATTTACAGTGATCACAGTAACTTTTCTATATTCTTGTAGACTTGCACATTTTGCTTTCAGTGGGACTTGTCTCTGGTAAAGGTTGCATTACCAGTTCACAAAATCTATAAACCATCATCTGCTTAGACATGGTCATTACCCCACTCACGCTGCCTATCTTATGATTATAAATAACAGGACAGTATTTAATTTAGAAGCTTCACACAATTTAGAAGCTCCTTCCACGGTTAGCTTTGGTGGGGTAAGAGCTGATGCTGCGTGCTCTTGCTTCTGCAGCACACAATAGTTATGGAAGATCCATAAAATATAGGAAGAAGCCATTACATGCCTTTTTCCATGCAGAGGAAACTGAGCAGTGCTGACATTGTCGAGTCTGTATAGATGACTTAAATTGCCCAGTGTTACAAAAGTGGCACAGAAAGCTCATATGCTGTAACAGATCTCATGCTGCTGTCATTGTCAGAAGGGGACCTAGGACTACTGTGCAACACAAAGAGCTGTACTAACTTGGGTGGGCCTGGCCTACCTAATGTTCCTTGTTTCAAAGTGGGATTACTTGCCATTTCCTCATCTTCAGCAAGGACCAAATCATAATCACTCAGTGCAACACAAAAAATTATGGCTGTTACTCCCTCAAAGCAGTGAATCCATTTTTTCCGTTCTGATCTTTGGCCCCCAACATCAAACATCCTGAAAAAAAAGGGAAAAAAATGTGAATGATTATTTTAAGATGGGATTCCCTCCCAAATTCAAGAATGATTCTTCTCATTAGGTCAAATCTAGCTGAAGATGTAGGCTATTGCAATTTTTGCCTCCAAGCACTGTTACATGGGAGCAAAATTTAACCAGATAACATTTTAAATTACAGGTTTCTATGCTCATTAATGCAGATTATCAATAAATCCACATTTTAGAATATGAGCCGAAGAGTATCAACACAGTAATACTATACATACTTGCCTACCGGGCAGCACTATATTTGCCTGCAGTTTTCTCTAATCTTACCTGACAATTACCTATGTCCTTGCCTCTCTTCCTCAGATGTTAACACCAGGAAAGAGAGACGGAAGGGACTCTGGAACCAATCACTGGGAAATGGGGTGGAAATGTAGTTGTGTAACTGATGTGCTGTGCAGCTTAGTGCCCTCTTATTCTATCACATTCAAATGCAATGATTTTCCCCTAATTCCTTTATATTGCTACGTAAATTCTCTAATGCAACCCACCCCTCCTCCTCCTCCTGCAGAGCAGCAAGGACAAAATGAATATGAAAATTACAAGATTCATGCATTCATTTGTTTTTGGAGGTAAAGAAGAATTATAAGTTATGAAGAGCAAACTGGAAAATGGCATGTTATAGAAGTTAAGGATATCCAGCAAAGAAAGTAGGAATTAGAAGAAGCCCTGAACAATACTTGGAAAAGAGAACTGTTAATATATCTCTTTGTTTGCTTTAGAATGCCTCAGAACAGATAGCAGAATTTTTCCAATGGACACCAGGAAAGTATCTACATTTGTAAAATGCAAATAGCTTTTACTCTTTGAAAATATCAACATTTTATACAAGATATTTACACAAAATATATACATATCATATTTTCTGAGACTACTCACTTAAAATGGAGATCCTTGAAAGTAAAATGAGTTTCCACTATTCCTGTGGTTTTCACTCTAGTCCTGAGGACATCCTGCTGTGTCGGGATATAACTAGTCTGGGCTATCCTGTCCAAGTCATTCAAGTAGCTAGAAGTATTTTTTTAATGTATAAAATAAAAATAAAAATCAGCAGTTTGATACTTAAGCATAACATGCAATTTAAAACAAATGGCATGGACAGTAAATACCAACTTCATGCTACTCAGGTATTGGTAGGGTACAGATAAATTATGGGCAGTTTTGAATAACTCTATTCTATACCACCTGACACAGTAGCAAACTTTTTACCTTTTCAGAAGTGATTTTAAAACATGATATAACAAGTAAATAAGTCAACAACATCTGCAGTAAAATCCTATGCATGTGTACACAGAGTCAAGTCCCACTGTAGTCAGTGGGGTACTATCCATTTTAGATGTATTTAATTTATTTGGCAACATCTCTTTTTTTAACTATACTGAAAGTAAAATATATTGCTATACTTTGCTCAGCTAGTTTGGATATTTAATCAGAAATATAGTGATAAGAATGTGCTCATCTCAAAGTCTCTTTGGACTTTTTTTTTAAGAGTCCCTCACTCGTATCCCTTGCTTGCTGCCTCTCTTTTCAGCAGCAAAATGAATTTGGCAACTGTGCCATCGCAGCAACACTGGTTCTTGTTTTAAGCTTACTATGCTGCTGAGTCATTAAGCTGATACTCTCTTGATCTGTTGAAACAAGCATGAACACCACTGTCTCTCCACAGTCTCTTGATAACTCCAGCAAGTTCTGCTGTCATAAAGCCTTCCTCTGCTGATCCAGCGAGAACAAAGAGTTGACGAGCATCATCCTGTTAAAAAAGAAAGAAAAACTGTGAAGGCTCCCAGAAACTCTAATCAGCTTTCAAACTGTCATAATAGCAAAACAGCTGTTTACTTTGCTACAAAGTTGAAAATCAATTCACATAAATAAAATTAAACAAAAAACATTAACGTCTGCATTACAAGAAAACTTTTTTTTTATAAAAAATGCGGATTTCCAAAATGTCATAGTATTGTAGAGTTGGAAGGGACCCCAAGGAATCTCAGCTAAAGCATCCAGGACAGAGGGCCATCTACCCTCTGCTTAAAAACCTCCAATGAAGGAGAGTCCACAACCTCCTGAAGGAGTCTGTTCCACTGCTGAACATTTCTTACTATCAGAAAGTTGGAATCTCCTTCCTTGTAACTTGAAGCCATTGGTTTGAGTTCTACCCCTCCCCCCAGAGTAGGAGAAAACAAGTTAGTTTCATCTTCCATGTGACAGCCTTTGAGGTATTTGAAGATGGCCATCATATCTCCTTTCAGTCTCCTCTTTTCCAGCCTAAACATACCCAGTTCCTGCAACCATTCCCCATAACACTTGGTTTCCAGACCTTGATCATCTTGGTTGCGCTCCTCTGCACACGTTCCAGCTTGTCAAAATCCTTCTTAAATTGTGGTGCCCAAAATTGGACACTGTATTCCAGGTGTGGTCTGACCAAGGCAGAATAGAGTGGTACGCGGGTGGCGCTGTGGGTTAAACCACAGAGCCTAGGGCTTGCCAATCAGAAGGTCGGCGGTTCAAATCCCCGTGACGGGGTGAGCTCCCATTGTTCGGTCCCTGCTCCTGCCAACCTAGCAGTTCGAAAGCACAAAGTGCAAGTAGATAAATAGGTACTGCTCCGGGGGGAAGGTAAACAACATTTCCGTGCACTGCTCTGGTTCACCAGAGGCGGCTTAGTCATGCTGGCCACATGACCCGGAAGCTGTACGCCAGCTCCATCGGCCAAGAAAGCGAGATGAGCGCCTCATCCACGACGGTCAGGGGTCATAGAATCATAGAATCATAGAGTTGGAAGAGACCACAAGGGCCATCCAGTCCAACCCCCTGCCAAGCAGGAAACACCATCAAAGCATTCCTGACAGATGGCTGTCAAGCCTCTGCTTAAAGACCTCCAAAGAAGGAGACTCCACCACACTCCTTGGCAGCAAATTCCACTGCCGAACAGCTCTTACTGTCAGGAAGTTCTTCCTAATGTTTAGGTGGAATTTTCTTTCTTGTAGTTTGAATCCGTTGCTCCGTGTCCGCTTCTCTGGAGCAGCAGAAAACAACCTTTCTCCCTCCTCTATATGACATCCTTTTATATATTTGAACATGGCTATCATATCACCCCTTAACCTTCTCTTCTCCAGGCTAAACATACCCAGCTCCCTAAGCCGTTCCTCATAAGGCATCGTTTCCAGGCCTTTGACCATTTTGGTTGCCCTCTTCTGGACACGTTCCAGCTTATCAGTATCCTTGAACTGTGGTGCCCAGTAAGGTAAAGGTAAAGGTAAAGGGTCCCTTTACCTTTACCTATTGCTTCCCTTGATCTGGACACCATACTTCTGTTAATGCAGCCAAATTATTTAACATACTACTTCTTGAAAGCTTTATAACCATCTGATACAAGTTGACTTTTGAGTAGGGGTAGGGAACCTGTGACCTAGCAGGTGTTATTGGACTCCCATAAACCCCAGCAATCATGGTCAAGAGTCACAGGTTGTAGGAGATGTACTCTAATGGCATCTAACAGGCTTCTTCCACCTTGTTTAGGAATGAAGGGAGGCAGGTTTGTCCTGCCTTAAATTTTCCACAAGTCTTGAAATTAACTGACTTTATTTTCATCTAGTATTTTACTTCTTTCACCCATGCCAAGATTTTGGGATATGAAAACTTGCCCAATTTTGCAAGCTGATTCCTTGTTGTCCATTCAGAGAAGATGTGTTGAAAGAAAAAGATTAACTTTTTCACATACTGTATAACAAAGTTCACTAATTCCTGTAAATGGATTTCAGAAGTACAGTACAGCAATGAAAGTGAACATTAAGTAAGGAGTACATCAATGCTTACAGCTCTGGCAGAATCCCCAAAATCTATCTTCAACCTCCCCATTGCTCTAATGATAGCAATAATGGACTGAATTGTATTACTGTAGACAACAGCTTTGTACTGTTTACATTCTTCTTCTGAATAACCAGCTTCATGGATAATCCTAAAAAAGAAAGAAAGAAAGAAAGAAAGAAAGAAAAATCAGTCATTGTTTTAACTTAAAAGTCATCTACTAACTTTTTCACTCCTAAAACATACTTACTTCATTTGTTTGACAATTGTGCTTTTTCCTGATTCACCAGCTCCTATGAAAAACAACAACCAAAACATTGTTAACCAAAAGCCTGTTGCTTATTCCTTATATCAGCACTTTTCAAGCTTTATTTCCACTGAGGTTGAGATGTTGTGCAAACAAAATATCAGTAATAGTAGTACACATTCCCTTTTAAAACCAAAATAGTCTACCACTACTGATCTTCACTTGCAAAGCCCAGCTATAGGAAACTATGGAGTACTTTCTATGTTGGTGTCTCAATTCATGCATAAGGCCTAAGCAGGCCTTGCCCAGCACACCATACAAACTGTAGAATACATTGCAATGTTTGGGAATCAGTGTGAAACTGACAGTAGGAAGTTTGAATTCTGTTCTATTATATTATTTTATATATAAATGTGTTTTGCAACATTTTATACGTGGAAGATTTTTAAATCCCTTTTTTCTGTACATTTGGCAGTTTCAATTACTTATACTAACAATTTCATCATTAGGAAAAACAAGTGGAATCTGTCCAAATACTAAAAGTGTATCCCTAGGAGCATGTCATCTGGTCATACCCTCCCTCCAGAAATGTGCAAGAGGCCAATTCACTCTCCCCCCAACTCCCCATTTCCCTGTTCCAACTGAGGCTCAACTCAACCTTGCATGGTTCCTTGATTTATTATATTGTTTGGAGCAGAGTAGCCCTTTTAGGATTTTTTTAATTACTCGAATGTCTGCCTGTATCACGGTTCTCCTGAGCCTGTTGATACCTCCCTCTTGTCAGTGAACCTGTTCTGTTTACTAGACTCAGCAGTCAACACACTAGAGTTTGCTATTAATGGAAATAATGGAAGTTTACACCTCTGCCATTAAAACAATGGCATTAAATCTGCATATGCAAAAACCAAGTTACTAAGTAAAGGTTGAACTTATTGGCAATCTCTCTCCACACACCCCACCACACATTATTATGGTTATTAATAGTTTCTTCTCACATTTACACCACAATCTGATTAGTTGCAAATTACTTCCTGAAAGATACCGGTAATGGAAGATAATATTCCAACCTGGGTGTGAGTCAGGAATATAACTCGACAGCCAGGATAATTCAAAATACCAAAGAATGAACACAAAACAAGAGGATATCACCATCATACAGGCTAGAGGTGCCTGACTACTTGCTACCAGAGAAGCACTGAAGTACGGTAGGTAAACTACAGTACTGGGAACATGGTACAGTATATTCATATTCCAATATATAATTCTAGGAAGCTGCAAAAACCGTGGCTCCATCTGGCACCAACTGGCAGCAGCTCTCCAATATTTCCAATTGACTCTTTCCCGGTCTTGCCTGGAGACACCAGAAATTGAAGCTGTGATCTTCTTCATGCAAAACATATGTTCTATTACCAAGTTACAATGACTGCCTGAACAGACATAGGAAACAATCATAGGCTATTGCTACAATATTTACATGTGAACATCCCCCCACACTCATCCCCACACTACTATTCCAATATATGTTAAAGTTGTTGGAGAGAAGTATTTTTGTACTTTAAAGTTTTTCAGTAAATTTCAACTAAATTTATGATTTATAAAACTAAGAGATCTAACTATCAGTTCTGAGATTTCATGAATTTGAACAAAAGAGGTAAACAATTGTTCTAACCCACCCTTGGACCTTGCAGTAAAGCACAGTTTATTCAGACTATCTCAAAAATCAAATATAAGCCCCATTCTATTCTAATTTCCAAATTATCTGCCGCATATTTCATCTATATCACTTTCTTTTTTTTTTTTTTAACATACTTTTTATTAATTTTACAAAATACAAAAAAACAAAAAAACGGTACATACTTAAACCCCTTTTCCACCTCCTTCCTACCCACCCACATGGGTCCTCCCCTGCCACAGAAGTATCCCATGTTTGTGAACAGTCGGAAATGGTCCATTTTATGCTTGGATTTCTGTCCTCCTCCCCCTCCCCTGACCCCAAAGCCCCCCCCTGCCACCAGGGAGCTCCAGCAAACCAGGGCAGTACGCAGGAGGACATCCATCCAACCATCTATTGTTATACCAAAAAAAGAGAAAAATAGAAATAGGAAAAAAAGGGGGAAAAGAAAGGGCGAAAAAAAAAAGAAAAAGAAAAAAACAATACAAAACAGAAAAATTTTTCTTGCATTCATAGTTGAAAAACCATATTTTATGGGCTTCCCCTCCCCCCCTTCCCCGGTTTTCATCCCTTTTTTATCATCTGCAACAGTTTCTTACTTTATAAAAATACACCTTTGTATCTTATACAACTTATAAATCAATTGTTAACATTTTCATCTAATATTCAAATCACTGAAAATTCAAACTCCCATTTTCTCTTCCCGTGCCTAATTTTTTTTTTCTCCCTCTATAAGCCTCCATATTTTCACATTTTCCAAAATCCATTCACTTTTAAAACTATAACTATTCTCAATTTAACCTTACATCCCCGATTACCGGCTCCACCCCCCCCAATCCAGCAAATTCCAAAATCAGCAGACCAGTTATAAACCTGTTAATCCATCCTTATAATCACAACATCACTTTCCCTTCACCCCACCCCCTGTTTACAGTCTCTTGCCATCCAGGCCACCATACAGGACCCCTGAATTTCTTCTCTTCTCTGCATATTTTTTCCTTCTTCCCTGTGGGCGTTCTGGAGTTCCAATAATACCAATCGTGCCCCCCTCAAAGGCAGGGCACTCCATCCAACTTTTTGTAGAGTAGAGTCATCATTTTTTTCATGGTGTATTTCATTTTGTGTTGAATCATCACAGTCCTCATCTTCATCTTTTCCTTCCCCATCATTGTCATTCTCACATTCCTCTTTTTCAGTGTCAAAAGCTTCATCTCCTAGAAAATCATATTCCGCCATCACCTCCTGAAATTTCTGCTGTAACTCCTGTCGTCGTGTCTCCTCTTGACATAACTCTATTCTTGTTTCCCACATTAAGGTCAAAACAGACCGCTGGAACTCAGGGGAACACTTTTTTGTTGACATATTTCAGTCCTGCCAAGGTCAAAACTTATCACGTGGGGTGGAATATGATCACAGTTTATTTTCTCGACTCCATTTTAACAAGCTGGCTGCATTCTTCAAGTCTTGTTAACAATAAAGTTCGAACTCACATTTCACAAGCACTTAAGCCAAAAAAGAAATTCCACAAAGTCCAGAAATACAAAGTGAAGTAAAAATTGACTTATAAATCCTGATCAACTCACTGGGTTGCCTGGGCTGCCGGCTCCCGAGGGAAAGAAAGGTTTTTCTTAGGCTTTACCTCATTGCTGCAGGGCAGTCATAAACCACAGTCTCTCTCCCCTTTTCACCCTGCATCAAAGGGGATATTCTCTTTGATGCCTTTGAGGGATCCTTTTGAATTACAAATCTTCTGTTTATGGCTTCGGGTTTCTATTTACTGTCTCTTTGTTGCCGTGGGGGGGGGGGTGGCTTCCTCTTTTCTCCCCTCTCTCCCAGACCAAATTGTTTTATAATCCAAATCGTGAGGTTACTTACAGTCTTTTCCAATCGTTTTATTTTCGGAAGAATCCAGCGCTCTCCGCCTTCGGCTTGAAGCTTCTCCCTGCTAGAATAACGTTGCCGCTCAAAATGGCCCCCGCGACTTCTACCCTCCTCGCTCCGGAGCTCTTATTAGAGCTAACCGAAGAGTTGGGGAGTCCGGATTGGGTCTGTGCCGAGCAAATTGCCCTCGGGACGCCCTTCCCGAGGTTCTAAGGGGCGCAGCGTTGCTCTCGCTGCCCTCCCCACTCCTAGCAGAGACGGGCCGTCTCGGAGACGAGACGAAACCCCGCCGATCGACGCTGGCGCTGAACCCGGAAGCCTCATCTATATCACTTTCAACTAGCTTTTAGGATCTTTGGCATTTAATAACCCACACATTTCCATAGATCTTTTCGTTATATTAACTTTGCCAACAGATTTCAGTTGGATCCTTCTGTAGTCATATCCAATGACATACTAATATAGTGCCCTATTGTCCTAAATTAAATCAATATAAAAACAGCTGATTTAACAAGTAAGAGAAGTTACTGGTTGACTTAACAAATATATTTTCAAGTCTAAATTATTTTACTGTATTTGTGTTCCTGTTCGCTTCAATTTGAACTATTCATTCTGTTACCTGGAAACCAGTTTACATTTACATTGAACACATTTGTCTTTTCAGAAGGCTGCAAACAAACATATGGGCCTATTTAATGGAAAATGAGTACTGTGGGTCGGAGGTGGAATCACTGAAAAATCACATCAGTGTTGCAACTGTGAAAAGAAGAACCTTAGCTCCTGCCTACAACAATTAAACCATGATTCTGTGACCACATATTTGTGTTTTAAATTAAAACAGAAACTAACAGCCCCAAGTAATTCACATTAGGAAGGAGTGCTATTAGTAGGGGGAAAGTACTCCTGTGTAATATATATAGTTTAACTGAGACCCCTGCTCCTCCTGATATTTTAAAATAGAGTTTTCCAGGTTTGGGTCAGGGGATTTATTAGCTTTGTAGGGTGGGGTCCTTTGAGGGGGCGTTTCTTTCTTTGGTCTTTTTTTGTAATTTTGGCCTAAATAGATTCATGGGTCATTGCCCCTGAGAGCCCTCTCCCGCTTCATAGAGCCTGTCTGGCTCCTTGATATACTTCATTGCTTAGGGCAATGAAACAAACTGGAAAACTGCTTGCAAGCAAGTGAAGGAAAACTCTAGTTGAATACTATCAAACACTGGTGAGGACTCATTATTGAGCCTAACCAGTGACAGTGAAGGCAAAAAGAAGGCATACTTTACTGCCTCCATTGCATCCTCCAGCAGATGTTTTCTGGGAAGTGTGGGGTCTTTTACTGACTGGCTCAAAGGAGGTGGCAAAACTGCCAGTAGCTCACCATGACTTGTTTGGAAAGCATTATGAGGGTAACAAATCAGGTTTTTGGCTGTTTGAACAATCTATGGTCTTTTAAATTTGTCTGGGGAGATGATGAAGCTTCATATATGAGAAAATGTGTATAGACTGCCTCAAAGCTGCTAAGGGGTGTTGCCTGGTGAGTGTCCCAAGGGCCAGATAGAGAGGGCTGGATTTGTCCCCTGGGCCTGAGGTCCTAATTTACAGTAATTCTGAAATATGGTTAAGCATGAGGTTTGGCATACTTCGAAAGAGAGGGACTTCCATGATAGTATTCCATACACTTTCAACTGTTTTCAACAGTAATTTATTACAATGATTTGTAAACTATGGTCCTTGTATGCTTTTAGGCATCCATTATTATTTTAGTGGTACCTCTACTTACGAATTTAATGCGTTCCGAATGCACATTCGTAAGTCGAAAAAATTTGTAAGTTGAATCTCATAGGAACGCATTGGGAGAAAAAAATCGTAAGTCGAAGCAACCCTATCTAAAAATTCATAAGTAGAAAAAATCCTATCTAAACCGCATCCAAGATGGCGGACGGGGCTCTATTTGTAAGTAGAAGCATTCGTAAGCAGAGGTACCACTGTATTATTATCATTATCATCATCATCATCATCATCATCACTCTCTCTCTCTCTAAATGTAGGCATTGCGCGCGCGGCTGTAACAGCCTTTCTCCGTAACCGCTGAACTGTAATGTAACAAATTTGGCCACAACGTTCCATGCCCATCAGTGAGGGATCTGGCGTAATTTTTTTCCCAAAAAAGCAAATGTTTCATATCTAAAATAATGATTAAACACAATAGTGCGCAAATTAGACGTCACCAGCAGAAGCTCTGAAGACTCCAGCAGCATCCAATAGAAAGGCAGATCGCCCACTGCTGCCTCGAAAGCCGCGCCACCAGATGACATCACAAAATTCCACAGCAACCAACTGAAAACAGGCCTTTTTCAGCAACAAGCCCAACCAACTGAAAACAGGCATTTTGCAGCAACAAGGCCCATCATTGCCAAGTGGAGGTAGGGGCCTGGCCTGCCAGGGTGGGGTGGGGTGGGGGGCCGAATAGGGGGCAGGGATAGGTAATGGGTCAGAACAGGGTATGTGGGGAGACACAGGGATGAAACCTGCCCTCTCCACAATATCTCACCTTGGCTTTGCAGACTAGGCTGAGTGGATTTAGGGGCCTGCCTGGGTGGGGGATGGGGGGGCGATTAGGCCGCAGCATAGAATCAACTGAATATGTGCCTTTTACAGGGCCGTACCTTTGGGTAGAATAAATGTTTTTCACATAACACACATGGGTAGGGGAGTCAGGGTTGGGAAGATTTTACAGAACACACGCATTGGGGAAATGATTGTGTGCAAAATGAACGGGTCATAGGGATAACCCGGGGGGGGGGTTGGACGGAGGAGAGGAGGGAAATCACAGGGATAAGTGGGGGGTTAGAGGGAGGAGGAGAGGTGGAAAATCACAGGGATAAGCCGGGGGTGGGGTAGGGAGAGGGGGCATAATAGGTCATGGATCAGGACAGAGTTGGGGGAATCACAGGGATAAGCCGGGGGGGGGTGAGGGGAGGAGTGGGGGAATCACAGGGATACGTCATGGATCGGCACAGGGTAGGGGAAATCGCACAAATAACCCACAGCAACGCGTAGCAGGGCCAGCTAGTTATTATTAAAATTTCTATATCACCCTTCATCTGAGGATCACAGGGCAGTTTACAATATAAAAACACAAAAATGCATACCACAGTACAGTAATGAACAAAAGCAATACCCGCCCCCACCCCCATAGTTTAAAGGCCATAGGTTGTTTAATTAGCTGAAGGCTTGGAAAAGGAATGTTTTCATCTGGCGCCTAAAGATATGTAACAAAGGCACCAGGTGAGCCTCCCTGGGGAGAGCCGCCCAGAGTAGCTGGGGAAACCCAACCAGATGGGAGGGGTATAAATAAAATTATTATTATTATTATTATTATTATTATTATTATTATTATTCCATAAGCAGGGAGCCACCAAAGAAAAGGCCCACTCTTGTGTTGCTCTGCTCCATATTAAGCAGTATAAATAATAAAAGAAAATTTGCAAACTCCTTTTTCAACACAGAAAGAATTTCACTAAACAGGTGTAATTTGGGTAACAATTCTAGCCCAAGTTACCCAGAAGCCCCACTGAATTCAATGGAATTTACATTAGAAGAGACATAGGAGATACATATTTAGCAATTGCCGACAAAGGTCCGTATAGTTAAAGCTATGGTTTTCCCAGTAGTGATGTATGGAAGTGAGAGCTGGACCATAAAGAAGGCTGATCGCCGAAGAATTGATGCTTTTGAATTATGGTGCTGGAGGAGACTCTTGAGAGTCCCATGGACTGCTAGAAGATCAAACCTATCCATTCTTAAGGAAATCAGCCCTGAGTGCTCCCTGGAAGGACAGATCCTGAAGCTGAGGCTCCAATACTTTGGCCACCTCATGAAAAGAGAAGAATCCTTGGAAAAGACCCTGATGTTGGGAAAGATTGAGGGCACTAGGAGAAGGGGACGACAGAGGACAAGATGGTTGGACAGTGTTCTCGAAGCTACGAACATGAGTTTGACCAAACTGCGGGAGGCAGTGCAAGACAGGAGTGCCTGGCGTGCTCTGGTCCATGGGGTCACGAAGAGTCGGACACGACTAAACAACAACAACAACAAGTTGTTAGCAATATCTTCCCCACCCACCACATCCCATCACTTCAGCTCTACTACCGTACAGGAGTTCAAAAGGAACTGAGTTTTAGCTTGTGAGTCTTTCAATCAGCATTGCACATAACAACAAAAATGAAAAAGGCCCATAAAGAAAAACTCAAACCAGAACAGTCCACATTATTATAAAGTTTAAGAATCACCACATTACAAAGAAATCATATTCTTCACCATAAAACCTGGTGGTCCCTACATTTTCCAGTACAATCAAATAACTACTAGAAACGGGGCATGCCAACAGTTATGTTTGCAGAACGTTTAAGAAACTGTCCAGTGATCTAGCTCCTCTGGGGTGGGGGAAGGTTGCTTCCATTTTTAAAAATATCAAAATTACAGGCAATCAACAGAAAAGCTTCAACTATCCATATTAAAGGAGCAACTGTCAAGTTTGGCCTTGGGAGTGCAAAACGAAGCAGAGCAAAGGATAATATATTTCTGTCAAGAGAACAAGCTGGTCATCACAAAAACTCTTTTCCAACAACACAAGAGACGACTCTACATATGGACATCACCAGATGGGCAGTATTGAAATCAGATTGATTATATTCTCTGCAGCCGAAGATGGAGCAGCTCTATGTTGTTGTTGTTTAGTCGTTTAGTCGTGTCCGACTCTTCGTGACCCCATGGACCAGAGCACGCCAGGCACTCCTGTCTTCCACTGCCTCCCGCAGTTTGGTCAGACTCATGTTGGTAGCTTCGAGAACACTGTCCAACCACCTCGTCCTCTGTCGTCCCCTTCTCCTAGTGCCCTCAATCTTTCCCAACATCAAGGTCTTCTCCAGGGAGTCTTCTCTTCTCATGGCCAAAGTATTGGAGCCTCAGCTTCAGGATCTGTCCTTCCAGGGAGCACTCAGGGCTGATTTCCTTCAGAATGGATAGGTTTGATCTTCTTGCAGTCCATGGGACTCTCAAGAGTCTCCTCCAGCACCATAATTCAAAAGAGCAGCTCTATACAGTCAGCAAAAACAAGACCTGGAGCTGACTATAGCTCAGATCATCAGTTTCTTATAGCAAAATTCAAGCTTAAACTGAAGAAAGTAGGGAAAACCTATTTTCCCTGGGCCAGTAAGACACAATCTAAATCATATCCCTTATGAATACACAGTGGAAGTGAGGAACAGGTTTAAGGATTTAGATTTGGTGGACAGAGTGCCTGAAGAACTATGGACAGAGGCTCGCAACATTATACAGGAGGCAGCAACGAAAACCATCCTAACAAAAAGGAAATGCAAGAAAGCAAAGTGGCTGTCCAACAACGCCTTACAAATAGTGGGGGAGAGAAGGCAAGACAAATGTGAGGGAGATAGTGAAAGATATGGAAAATTGAATGCAGATTTTCAAAGAATAGCAAGGGACAGAAGAGGGCCTTCTTAAACGAGCAATGCAAAGAAATAGAGGAAAACAACAGAATGGGAAAAACCAGAGATCTCTTCAAGAAAATTGGAGATATGAAAGGAACATTTCGTGCAAAGATTACCATAATAAAGGACAAAAGTGGTAATGACCTAACAGAAGCAGAAGACATCAAGAAGAGGTGGCAAGAATAAACAGAGGGATTATACCAGAAAGATATGGATATCTCGTACACACCAGGCAGTGTGGTTGCTGACCTTGAGCCAGACATCCTGGAGAGAGAAGTCAAACGGGCCTTAGAAAGCATTGCTAATAACAAGGCAAATGGAAGTGAAGACATTCTAGCTGAACTATTTAAAATTTTAAAAGAAGATGCTGTTAAGATGCTACACTCAGTATGCCACAAGTTTGGAAAACTCAGTGGTGGCCAGAGGATTGGAGAAGATCAGTGTACACCCAAATCCCAAAGAAGAGCAGTGCCAAAGAATGCTCCAAATACCGCACAATTGTGCTCATTTCACATGCTAGCAAGGTTATGCCTAAAATTCTACAAGGCAGGCTTAAGCAATATGTGGACCGAGAACTCCCGGAAGTGCAAGCTGGATTTCGAAGGGGCAGAGGAACCAGAGACAAACATGCACTGGATTATGGAGAAAGCTAGAGAGTTCCAGAAAAACATCTACTCTGCTTCATTGACTATGCAAAATGTCGACCATTGCAAACTATGGCAAGTTCTTAAAGTAATGGGAGTGCCCAATCACCTCATCTTTCTACTGAGAAATCTCTAAGTGGGACAAGAATTGGATATGGAACAACTGATTGGTTCAAAATTGGAAAAGGAATACAACAAGGCTGTATATTGTCTGCCTGCTTATTTAACATCTATGCAGAATTCATCACGTGAAAGGCTGGACTGGATGAATGCCAAACTGGAATGAAGATTGCCGGAAGAAATATCAACAACCTCAGATATGCAGAAGACACAACTTTGATGGCAGAAAGTGAGGAGGAACTAAAGAACCTTTTAATGAGGGTGAAAGAGGAGAGCACAAAATACAGTGGTACCTCGGTTTAAGTACACAATTGGTTCCAGAAGTCTGTACTTAACCTGAAGCGTACTTAACCTGAAGCGAAATTTCCCATTGAAAGTAATGGAAAGTGGATTAATCCGTTCCAGACGGGTCCGCAGAGTACCTGTACTTAAACTGAAAGTACTCAAACCGAGGCATACTTAAACCGAGATATGACTGTATGGTCTGAAGCTCAACATCAAAAAAACTAGGATCATGGCCACTGGTCACATCACCTCCTGGCAAATAGAAGGGGAAGAAATTGAGGCAGTGAAAGATGTTACTTTCTTGGGTTCCATGATCACTGCAGATGGTGACAGCAGTCATGAAATTAAAAGACACCTGCTTCTGGGGAGAAAAGCAATGACGAACCTAGACAGCATCTTAAAAAGCAGAGACATCACCTTGCTGACAAAGTTAAAGCTATGGTTTCCCCAGTAGTGATGTATGGAAGTGAGAGCTGGACCATAAAGAAGGCTGATGGCCGAACAATTGATGCTTTTGAATTATGGCGCTGGAGTAGACTCTTGAGAGTTCCATGCACTGCAAGAAGATCAAACCTATCCATTCTGAAGGAAATCAGCCCTGAATGTTCACTGGAAGGACAGATCCTGAAGCTGAGGCTTCAATACTTTTACCACCTAATGAGAAGAGAAAACTCCCTGGAAAAGACCCTGGTGTTGGGAAAGATTGGGGGCACAAGGAGAAGGGGATGACAGAGGACGAGGACAGTGTTCTCGAAGCTATCAACATGAGTTTGACCAAACTGCGGGAGGCAGTGGAAGACAGGAGTGCCTGGTGTAATCTGGTCCATGGGGTCATGAAGAGTTGGACACGACTAGAGCAACTAAACAACAACAACAACAACAACAACAACAACATGGTTTCTAAGACACAAATCAGACCATTCACAGTTCGTATCTCACTTCTCACTTTGCAGGGAACTAGGCAGAGGGCCTTCTCGGTGGTGGCGCCTGCCCTGTGGAACGCCCTCCCAACAGATGTCAAAGAGGAAAACAACTACCAGACTTTTAGAAGACATCTGAAGGCAGCCTTGTTCAGGCAGGCTTTTAATGTTTAATAGACTATTGTGTTTTATTTTTCTGTTGGAAGCAGCCCAGAGTGGCTGGGGAAACCCAGCCAGATGGGCGGGGTATAAATAATAATTTATTATTTATTATTATTATTATTATTATTTATTATTATTATTATTCTACCATTAGTTCATGGCATGTCCTTAGGCAAAGTACTCTACTGGATGCAACCAAAGACCTCCTCCATCAGCAATGTGGAGCTAGGGTTTACCCACATAATAGTTTACATACTATTTACATGTTTGTTGGAAGGCATAGCTGCCAAGTTATCCCTTTTTTAAGGGATTTTCCCTTATGCTGAATAGGCTTCCTCGCGAGAAAAGGGAAAACTTGGCAGCTATGTTGGAAGGTTAACTACCGGTAACTGCCAACCTAGCAGTTCAAAAGCATACCAGTGCGAGTAAATAAATATGTACCACTGCAGCGGGAAGATAAACGGCATTTCTGTGCGCTCTGGCTTCCGTCACGGTGTCCCGTTGCACAAGAAGCAGTTTGGTCGTGCTGGCCACATGACCCAGAAAGCTGTCTGTGGACAAACACCGGCTCCCTCAACCTGAAAGCAGAGATAAGAGCCGCACCCCATAGTCAAATTCGACTGGACTTAACCCTCTGGGGTCCTTTACCTTTTACGTTAACAATATAATATATGTGAAATGTTTTGAATGCATGAAAGCATTATATAAATGCTCATTATTATTATTATTATTATTATTATTATTATTATTATTATTCATTGTCCAAACTGTGGGTAATCACAATTAGATACCTAGCCTAACAAAATTAAGGGTAGAGTTTCATCAGCACAAGCATTAATCTGCCATATGAAACAACCTCTCACCCTTGTGTGCTGTTGCAGCAGTTCTAAACCTCCAGCGCAGATTTGATGAAGGAATGGGGGGAAGGAGGGAACCCCACTGTGCACCTGGGAGTCCTTACACTGGCCTCTGCAAGTGCACCAGGTGAGTTGAATCTGGCCGCAAGTGTCAAAATATGGAAATATAGGCAAACCATAACAGTATTTAGTTAAATGAGGAATTGCAGTGCAAATTAAGACTTTTAATGGTTTGATTTGTATCACTCTCCTATTCTATCTTCGTAACTTGAAAGTGACCGGCTTTTGAAAGTGACCCATTCATTTTAGATCTGGTCCTAACCAATAGTGATGACTTGGTTAGTGGGGTAGAAGTGGCAGGATCATTAGGTGGGAGTGACCATGCTCTTCTGGAGTTTATTATCCAGCGGAAAGGAGCAACCAAGCATACTAAGGTCCAAATTCTAGACTTTAAGAAAGCCGACTTCAGAAAACTTAGGGAAACGCTGGGTGAAATCCCATGGACAGTAATACTAAAAGGGAAGGGAGTTCATGATGGTTGGGAGTTTGTTAAAAGGGAGATATTAAAAGCACAACTTCAGGCAATACCAATGAGACGGAAACATGGAAGGTGCCTAAAGAAGCCAGGCTGGCTATCTAAAGAACTTTTGACTGAGTTAAGATTTAAAAGGGATATGTACAAAAAATGGAAAAGGGGGGAAATCTCCAAAGAGGAATTCAAACATATAGCCAGCACGTGTAGAGACAAAGTCAGAAAAGCTAAAGCACAGAATGAACTCAGGCTCGCCAGAGAGGTTAAAAGCAACAAAAAGGGCTTTTATGGGTATGTCCGTAGCAAAAGGAAAAACAAGGAAACAGTGGGGTCACTCAGAGGAGAAGATGGTGAAATGCAAACAGGGGACAGAGAAAGGGCAGAACTCCTCAATGCCTTCTTTGCCTCAGTCTTCTCCAAGAAAGAAAAAAACGCCCGACCTGAAGAATATGGAGCAGATGATTCAGCAGGGGAAACACAGCCCAGGATAAGTAAGGAGGTAGTACAAGAATACTTGGCTAGTTTAGATGTATTCAAGTCTCCAGGGCCAGATGAACTACATCCAAGAGTATTAAAAGAACTGGCAGAGGTGATTTCAGAACCACTGGCAATAATCTTTGAAAATTCCTGGAGAACAGGCGAAGTTCCAGCAGACTGGAGGAGGGCAAATGTTGTCCCTATTTTCAAAAAGGGGAAGAGAGGACCCAAACAATTACCGCCCAGTCAGCCTGACATCAATACCAGGAAAGATTCTAGAGCAGATCATTAAGCAAACAGTCTGTGAGCACCTAGAAAGAAACTCTGATCACTAAAAGTCAGCATGGGTTCCTGAAAAATAAGTCATGTCAGACTAATCTGATCTCATTTTTTGACAGAATTACAAGCCTGGTAGATGAAGGGAACGCTGTGGATGTAGCCTATCTTGATTTCAGCAAGGCCTTTGACAAGGTGCCCCATGATATTCTTGTAAAGAAGCTGGTAAAATGTGGGCTAGACAATGCTACCATTCAGTGGATTTGTAGCTGGCTTACTGACCGAACCCAAAGGGTGCTCATCAATGGCTCCTCCTCATCCTGGAGAGTAGTGACTAGTGGGGTGCCACAGGGTTCTGTCTTGGGCCCAGTCTTGTTCAACATCTTTATCAATGACTTGGATGATGGGCTTGAGGGAATCCTGAGCAAGTTTGCAGATGACACCAAATTGGGAGGGGTGGCTAACACCCCAGAGGACAGGATCACACTTCAGAATGACCTTAACAGATTAGACAACTGGGCCAAAGCAAACAAGATGAATTTTAACAAGGAGAAATGTAAAGTACTACACTTGGGCAAAAAAAATGAAAGGCACAAATACAGGATGGGAGACACCTGGCTTGAGAGCAGTACATGTGAAAAGGATCTAGGAGTTTTGGTTGACCACAAACTTGACATGAGTCAGCAGTGTGATGCAGCAGCTAAAAAAGCCAATGCAATTCTGGGCTGCATCAATAGGAGTATAGCATCTAGATCAAGGGAAGTAATAGTACCACTGTATTCTGCTCTGGTCAGACCTCACCTGGAGTATTGTGTCCAGTTCTGGGCACCACAGTTCAAGGAGGATACTGATAAGCTGGAACGTGTCCAGAAGAGGGCAACCAAAATGGTCAAAGGCCTGGAAACGATGCCTTATGAGGAACGGCTTAGGGAGCTGGGTATGTTTAGCCTGGAGAAGAGAAGGTTAAGGGGTGATATGATAGCCATGTTCAAATATATAAAAGGATGTCATATAGAGGAGGGAGAAAGGTTGTTTTCTGCTGCTCCAGAGAAGCGGACACGGAGCAACGGATTCAAACTACAAGAAAGAAAATTCCACCTAAACATTAGGAAGAACTTCCTGACAGTAAGAGCTGTTCGGCAGTGGAATTTGCTGCCAAGGAGTGTGGTGGAGTCTCCTTCTTTGGAGGTCTTTAAGCAGAGGCTTGACAGCCATCTGTCAGGAATGCTTTGATGGTGTTTCCTGCTTGGCAGGGGGTTGGACTGGATGGCCCTTGTGGTCTCTTCCAACTCTATGATTCTATGATTCTATGATTTTAAAATACCTCATTTGAATACTCTAGATATGTATATATGCAGAACAACCCTATGCCTATTTATTCAGTTCCAGTGAATTCAATGGGATGTACTTCCAGGTAAGATTGTAACCTTATGCACTCACAGGCAGGAATGAGATGCACTTCTCGGTAAATATGAAGATCATGCTATAATTCTATGCACACTTACCTAAGGGGAGGGGCTGTAATAGTAGAGCACATGCTTTGCATGCAGAAGGAGCCAAGGTCAATCCCTTGCATGGCATCTTGATGCAGGGCTGAGAAAAAAATCCTGTCTGAAAACCTGGGAAGTTGATGCTATCAGTGTTGGCAATATTGAGCTAAAAGGACCAATGGTATGATTTAGTATAAAGCAGCTTCCATTGTTCTTATGTACCTAGGTGACAGTCCCATTGAAGTCACTTCTGAATAAATGTAGTCATAAATGCATAGTCAATCAGGCTAAAAAGGCCAAAATAGCCATTGACAATTTTCCTAGACTACAGATATCACTTTAGCATAGGATGTACTATTGGACTGCAATATAAAGGATAAATATATTTGTATTTATCACACATGACAGACTTGCACACTTTTATCAACACATAAACAATATCAATATAGGAAAACTAACATGCATGAAAGTGCTCTGAAATGCAGCAAGTGTTATCTATGGTGCACAGGGCAGGGGAATACATATGAAAAATAAGCAGCACAAGCTTTTTTATCTGGTATAAACTTTCATAAGCAACAGCCTAATGCAGCAATACACATTTCTGGAATGGTGGTATTTTCCTTTCATACTAAACAACACAAAATATTACGTATAGTGAAGTGAACTACTGTAAAGTTTTCCAGATGCACCTTATTTACAGTGATTTTCATCTAACACCAGTACCCCAAACTAACTTAAATTCTATAGTGCGTATGTGGGCTCGTTTACTTTGGGGAGGGGTGTTTTCATTTAGCAATCCTAAGCCATTTCTTATTCCTGACACCAGTCATCCAACTATTCTAAGAAATTTACAGCTCAAGCCCATGCACATTCCCATCCTATTCCTCTGTCCACTGACCTGAGTTCAAAGGATTTTCACATTCAGGTCTGAATTGCAGCCTTCATGCTAGTAGCATTTCACCTACATAGCCCTGTAGTTATGCTTCTGCCATCAACAGACCATTCAGGTAAACAATAGGAGCCCAAGTGACATACTGCAGTAAGGGCTGCAAACATGGTACTGAGAATATGGCTTCGTTCAAATGAAAATGCTTTTACAGCTGACCACACATCACAGATCCCTCAACACAGAAGTGTTCTATTTTACCAACACTTTAGCCACCACCACCTCAATCACAATTAGGATGCTCAGAAGGCAAATTCCTTCCCCTGCACCTTTCAGCTAAGATCAAGAGGCTGATAACTTGTTAACTGGCAGGGCAAAAAGTGGAAGGCGGCAGGCGAGGAGGCCAAGGGTACGATCTCCAGGATGCAGAGTCTTAACCCTTTTCAGCCTTGCGAGCACTTACTGGAGAGCAAGTCCCACCAAACTCAGCAAGGCTTACTTCTGAGTAGACAGGCGTGGGACTGCCCTGCAGAGGAGGTAGGAACATAATCTGACGCGCAACTGATCATCCACACGGGGCTAAAACAGCGCCTTGCTTTCCTGCTGGATGCTGCCATGGAGGATTCAATTTCTGGGTGAGGGTGCGACGAGAGGCAGAGAGCAGCAAAGCGAGAGAGAAGCCTCCCCCGTCGTCCTCACCCAAGAGCAGCAGCTTGACTTCCCGGGCCGCCTTCTCGCCATCCTCCCTCAGGTTCCTGTCGATCATTTTGCTCCTCTCCACCGCCGCCTTGTCCTCGGCGCTCAGAGTGCAGCCCATCTTGAAGGGGCTTCGGCTTCTTCCAGAAAACAAAAACACCGAGGGAAGGGAAATCTCCTTTGTCTTCAGTCTCGAAGAAGAAGAAAGCGGTAGCCCCGACGGTTGGATGGGGAGGGAAAAGCCCCTCGGGGGAAAAGGAGGCGCTTGAGGTGGTTTCCTTCAAGTGTCTTAGTAATAATGTCCAAGGGTCGGACGGCAGCGACGAAGTAAGGCGGCCGTCAAAACAACAAGCCGCCAGGCGCCCCCCAACCCCGGGGGGAAAACCCACCGCCCTCCAAGCCCCGCACGGCCTCTTTCCTGTCCTCCTCAGACGCCCAGTTCAAGGACTCTGCCTCAGTTTCCCCCCACACCAAGGTGGGACGATGCCGAAGCCGCGCGGGCAGCCAAGACGCTCCGAGGCAGGCGCGGCCACCTCCGCTCCCCTCGCGAAGCCAGCCGAGAGCAGGGCCTCGTGCGCGCGCGCGCCCCTCCCTCCCACCACCCAACCGACGGAACTGTTGAGCCTCGATCGGCGGCGCGTGCACGCGCGCACCTCCCCTCCCTCTCTCTTTTTTTAAAGAAAAGGTGGGGAGGGAGAGCGGGCGTCAGGTGCGCATGTGCAAGACTGGGCGTGGCGGTGTCGGGGGGGGGATAATTAGCATTTGGGCGGGTGGTAGCAGCCCGTTAGAGGGGGGCTGCGCGTGACGTCAGCACGCGCAATATTTAAATAAATGAGCGGCGGCGCGGCAGTTGGGGCAGCCAACGGCGGTGGTGGTGACTGTTAGTAGCGAGCGGGAGAGTTAGAGACGACAGCTCTTTAGGTGCCTGAATATTCATTAGGCTCCTGTGAAAACAAATGCGGGGGGGGGGCTTCAGAAAGAGACGCCCGGGCGCTTGAAGGCTCTTCTGGAGAGTGAGGAGACCGAATTGGCTTGCGCTGTTCTCACGAGGCGTTTCTTAACTAGTTCAGTGATCCGCGCACACTCTCGCCGCCTTTAAAATTTGCAGCCATAACAGCCCTAACGCTCTCTAGGTTTAGTTTGGGTTATGGAGAGGTGGCGGTTTTCTCTATGGGACACTTACGGCCTCCTCGCGATGCCCAAGCGCTCCATGGCGCAGGCCAGGCACAGGGCGGTTTGTGGACTGGGGGGGGGGGCGTTTTGCCACCTGAGGCGAAGCGCAAAATCGGTGGCCTCTGCTCCTGCCAGAGAAGAGGTGAATGACGATCAGGAAGAAGCGGGGAGTCAGGCTCCACCTTGCTTCTTGGGCAGGCTCGCCCTGTACAGAACCTGCACATATGTTAAAAGGGGGGAATGGAGGGATATGTTTAAAGCTGTGATGTACAAGTTGAACGCAAAGTACGAAAGATAAAATAACGCAAGAACACGAGGGAGCCTTAAGGTTGAAATCCTTTGCAGGGAGAGGAACGCTGAAGGGCTGTTTGCTACAAACCAAGGTGGCCCCATGAAGGTGCTTTTTAATGCAAATAAAATTAAAATGGCACACCCCTATGGTCAGAAACTCTTGGGTGTAATTTGATTTTTTGAAATACAGCTGCACCATACATTCCTTTTATCCTTTTAGCTATTGAACTTCATACTGGAATAGTGTCATGCCTTTTATGTGCCAGTGGGTCACTTTGAGAATAAATGTGGGCGGGGCAGATAATGCATCAAAAGACAACCCCAGAAGAACAACTTGTCCTAATTGTTGGATGGGGAGATCAGACAGCAATTCAGGGGGTGCATTTTTACATAAAGACCTACTAGTAGCTGACTCGTACAGTGAAATGGTACAGGCAATAAAGCACTGTTTATGTAACTGTTTTGCAATGCATATTTTTCACTGTCCTTTCTGCAGAACTCTCACTAAGTGAAATATTGACAGTTACAATATAATTTATGTGAAATGAGCTACTGAATGAAAAATATCTGGGACTGGCATGTGCTCCTTGTCACAGCAGGAGTTTTAATTAAGTTATTTCTGGTCTTTCCTTTTGATGACCTTAATGTGTGTGTTGAAATACTTTATTTAACAGTTGCCTAATTATACAAAACACCTGCAGTCCTCTGAACAATGTAGAGTAGCAAGTTCCAGTAATTTCAATCAGTTTTGTCTCAGCACAGCATTTTGAGAAGTAGGTGACTTATAATTAGATAATGCCCAAAAAAGAAAGGGAAAAAAAAGGTGGAAGTCTGTTGGAAATTCAAGTTCTTGACCTCAAATTTGCCTGCAAACTTGTACAAAAGCAGAGGTAATGAAGCCTGAAATACCCATCAGTTACTTCAGGCTATATAATCATCCAGGTGTCAGCTGGTGTTAGTTCATTAATTGCAGCACTCAGCCAGTCTCCACTTGTTTGGACATAATGGCTCACTAAGGGATATTTCTTCAAGTAATGGATTTTGTTCCCTGAATTGATCTTGCAAGTTGTTTCCATGACAAAAGACAGGAATTCTTTTGCATCTACCTTCTTACCGATCACATTGACTGAAATTTGTGTAAGTCAGAGGCCGGAAGTGGGAGTGGGGCCCAAATGTGCCGCTAGTCTTGTTTGGTGGTGACCACTTCCTCAGGGATGCCCAGATTTTTTTTTAAAAAAAACCCTAGTAATTTGTAGCATAAGTGCAGGCTCATGAAAAATAAAGCATCACCCAGTGCACAATTTGCATTTTCATACCTTAGTCTTGAGCAGTGCTTTTCTTCCTAGAAAAAAATAAGTGCCTGTACTCACCATGACAGCGGGACAGCGGGTGGCGCTGTGGGTTAAACCACAGAGCCCTAGGGCAGGGGTAGGCAACCTAAGGCCCGTGGGCCGGATGCAGCCCAATCGCCTTCTCAATCTGGCCCATGGACGGTCTGGGAATCGGCATGTTTTTACATGAGTAGAATGTGTCCTTTTATTTAACATGCATTTCTGGATTATTTGTGGTGCCTGCCTGGTGTTTTTACATGAGTAGAATGTGTGCTTTTATTTAAAATGCATCTCTCGGTTATTTGTGGGGCATAGGAATTTGTTCATACTTTCCCCCAAAATATAGTCTGGCCCACCACATGGTCTGAGGGACGGTGGACCGGCCCACGGCTGAAAAAGGTTGCTGACCCCTGGCCTAGGGCTTGCTGATCAGAAGGTTGGCAGTTCGAATCCTGCGACGGGGTGAGCTCCCCTTGCTTGGTCCCTGCTCCTGCCAACCTAGCAGTTCGAAAGCACATCAAAGTGCAAGTACAGTGGTGCCTCGCTTAACGAATGCCCTGCTTAACGAAATTTCCGCTTAACGAAAGGATTTTTCGAGCGGAGGTTGCCTCGCTAGACGAATGCGTTTTCGTCTAGCGAATCGCGGTTTCCCATAGGAATGCATTGAAATTCAATTAATGCGTTCCTATGGGCAAAAAACAATGCGAAAAAATTCAATGCATTCCTATGGGACTCGCTAGACGAATTTTTTCGTTATAAGAAAAGACCCATGGAACGAATTAATTTCGTCTAGCGAGGCACCACTGTAGATAAATAGGTACCCACTACAGCGGGAAGGTAAATGGCATTTCGTGTGCTGCTCTGGTTCGCCAGAAGCAGCTTACTCATGTTGGCCACATGACCTGGAAGCTGTACGCTTGCTCCCTCGGCCAATAAAGCGAGGTGAGCACCACAACCCCAGAGTCGGTCACGACTGGACCTAATGGTCAGGGGTCCCTTTACCTTTATGAATGATTTCACCTGAATGCTTCAGGACTTTTCAGATTATTGCTTTCTAGCAATGATAGTATTTTTTGTTACTTAACTATTCTACAGAACTAAAGCATCCAACACAATAATGGAAGCCAGATCTCCACCCCCATTTGACCACGACTAGTCCAAACGTACTGGTAGGAATGTCAAAGTATCAGCCCAGCTAACCAGTTTGCTGCTTCAATCCCAATCCTAGAAGTTCCTTTTATCATGTGTTACCACCCCTATTGATGGAAAGCTGCAGTCTGGAAGGATCTCGATAACTACAACATCTGAATACAATAGCAGCTGGCTCATAAATGAATAATTGATCAGAACTAGTCCAGTGATACAGCTGGGTAAACCGACCTTCAGGCAGCAGCATTGCAAGCGTGATGATGGGTGCATAGAGGAAGCCAGGAAGTCTGAATGGTCTCTGAGCAGTGCAACAATGCTTTTTTTATTATGTCACAGTACTGTTTGTTTATATGCTGCCTTTCAGACAAAAAAAGCGACCTAAGGCAGCATACGAAGAATACATCCAAAATCAAGCACGAACAATGCATTATTTTCAAAAAAACAAAAAACTTGACATTTCAAAACAATTAAAAACCAGAGACATTAGGATTCTGCCAAAAAGGCAAAGGACTGAACAAAAATGTTAGAAAAATCAGAAGTAAATATTTAAGCAACAGCTCCACCCTATGAGTCTCGGGTGAGGATGGGCCAAAGTAGATACCCCTGGATGGCTCCAGCAGCCTCACCTATAGATGTCCTAACGGGGTATCATTGGTGCCCCATTTCTGACACAAAAATAGCTTGGGCTTGTATTGAATTTGGGCAGCCTTCAAGGGCTTGTTTGGAGAGTGCTGGCCCTGCGACTTTCTATGTTCCACTTGTGCTCTACAGTGCTTCTCTGAAAGCATGGAACATCACAATATGGTTAAACCAGATGATTTATTTTTTTACAGATGTTAGTGAGGATACTAATGCAATTATACAAAGAGGGGTAAAAGCAGTATTCATTATAGAACACAATTCAAAACTGCGTTCAAAAAACCAAGGTGAAGTTTTTGTTTGTTTGATTCCTTTATTTGCAGGTGCAGGTTGTGTTACTTCATGACTTCCCCTTGCTCTGTGACAAGTTCCCCAGGTTCATAACTTTAATCAAACCTTTTTTACAAGCAGAATTGTCTCTAACAATATATAGATATTGATATATTAATTTCTATTTTGTCTTGTTACGAGTTAATGTTTTTTAATGCTTTGTCAAACTACTTTGAAGTGTTCGTTCTATCACTTTGACCGGTCAGTTTCCGGGCTCACAGGTTCAGTAATGGCTTTCGTAATTATAGAATTATAGAATCATAGAGTTGGAAGAGACCACGAGGACCATCCAGTCCAACCCCCTGCCAAGCAGGAAACACCATCAAAGCATTCTTGACATATGCCTGTCAAGCCTCTGCTTAAAGACCTCCAAAGAAGGAGACTCCACCACACTCCTTGGGAGCAAATTCCACTGCTGAACAGCTCTTACTGTCAGGAAGTTCTTCCGAATGTTTAGGTGGAATCTTCTTTCTTGTAGTTTGAATCCATTGCTCCGTGTCCGCTTCTTTGGAGCAGCAGAAAACAACCTTTCTCCCTCCTCTATATGACATCCTTTTATATATTTGAACATGGCTATCATATCACCCCTTAACCTTCTCTTCTCCAGGCTAAACATACCCAGCTCCCTAAGCCGTTCCTCATAAGGCATTGTTTCCAGGCGTTTGACCATTTTGGTTGCCCTCCTCTGGACACGTTCCAGCTTGTCAGTATCCTTCTTGAACTGTGGTGCCCAGAACTGGACACAGTACTCCAGGTGAGGTCTGACCAGAGCAGAATACAGTGGTACTATTACTTCCCTCGATCTAGACCAGGGGTCCCCAAACTTTTTCAGTCGGGGGCTGGTCCACCGTGTTAGAATATCGGGGTGTAAATCCCTATATTCTTTCTATTGCCACTGGCTTCGGTAAAGAAGACAGCAAACAATCGTAGCTATTAACTACGTTTATTAGAGAGCGATGGTTCAGTGTGTTCACCACCTCTCTCACTCAATCAGAAGTGAAAGTAGAAACAGAACAAAGAACATCACATGACAGGAGATAAAGTTGCACAGTCTCCTGTGTGTGGGAAAGTTACAGCAGTCTTATAAAGTAAACAATCAGTCACATGCAGCTTTTTTTCCTTGCATAGGATTTATGCTAACATCTCCCCTGAATCCTGAAATGGAACAAGATGCAAATGTGAGAGCATCATTAAGAGGTGAACAGACAGTTGTCATAAACAAAGTAGGACTTTCCTGCTGTGGAACTCTCTGAGACTGGATTTACCAGCATTGGCTTCCAGGGGGACCAGAGCAGTTGCTCTGTTGACAGAAACAGTGTTGCGTTTGACAACCTGTTGTTGTGGCTTAGCCTGTGTGACTGCTGCCTGTTTTGGAGTTCTAAGCACAGCTAAATTTGCTATGGCTGTGTTAGCAAACTTCTGGGAATACCTCTTGGGTCCTCTAGTGATCCTTTCAGACCTCCGTGAGAGGTGCAAATCCTGTTTACTGAGATTCTCCCCTTCAGGACTTTTGGGAGAACTCTTACCAATGGTAAACAGTGGTTCAAGTGCTTCTAGCACTTTTTCATCATCCAATGAAGGCCTGTTAAAAACAGCATGAATTCCTTTGTGTATAACTGTCTCCCCTGTGTCAGAGCTACTCGGGGTGGAGCCATCAGCAAAGGAATCATCTTCACTACCACTCGTGTCAGTGTAGGAAGTATCAAAAGCATTGGCATCTATGGGAAAGCTATCAAGAACAAGTGTTTCTTGTGGCGTAGGAGTGTGTTCTACCTCTTGAGTAAGAATCAACTCATTGGAGGAAAGCAATAGAACTCTGTATTGACCTTCCTCAAAACCCAACAGAATGCCTTGGACTGGCTTGCCCTCAAGCGAAGCCACCCACATTTTGGTTCCAAAAACCTTAATGTTGCTCACATCAGGCTTTTGTTTGAACAGAATCTCAAAAGGAGAACACTTCTGTCCTTTAGGAACCTGTCTGACCCACTTGTAAAGAAAAGCTGAGGTGCTTTCAGCCCACAGTTGTTCAGACAATCCTGAACTCAGCAGTTGCGCTTGCATGCCTGCTTTCAACTCAGTGTTAATCTTAACACACAAGTTTTTGTCCCAAGTTGCCTGGGTCTTGGCAAACTTGTGGTGAATGCCTTTGTCATCAAAAAAGGCTTGAAACTCCTGTGAAGTAAAAGGAGGAATGTCATTGGTTAACAAACATTCAATTTTGCAACAATGTTCCAATTCAACCTTAGCATGAAATTCAGAAAATTTCACAAGAGCCTGCTGAGGCTTTTGCAGAGGATAAAACCACGTATATTTAGATAAGTGGTCAGTTATCAAAAGATAATATCTGGCCTTGCCAAGGGACTTCGGCATAGGACCAAATACACCAGCAGAAACAATCTGGAAACAACGTGTTAGACCTTGCTTGCATGGTCGCGCCTCCTTGGGCTTCTCTGCGCCTGCAAAACAATCATCAACAACATTAAAACATGCATCATTTCTATCAAAAGATAGTCTGAAAAGGTTATCTTTGTTTCTGTGTCCCTCTAAAAGAACTTCTCCATCTTGAGAAATCACACAGGTGCCCCTGTGAAAACACAGCTCAAACCCCTTCTCATCAATTTGAGAAACACTGAGAAGGTTTTGCTTCAGCTCTGGAACAAGATACACATTACTAATACTCAAATTTAGAGATTTCAGAAATATAGTTCCTTTTCCAACGGATTTCAAAGAATGTCCATCTGCCTGTGACACGACGGAGTCCAACTTTTCAAAAGTCTGGAACAGTCTTCTGTTGTTCGTGAGATGGTGCGAAGATCCCGAATCGACGATAAAATAAGACTCGTCGTCTTCTCGGTCATCAAGTTGAGTGAGCATTGCAAGCATTTTGCGTGAAGTAGTACCCTTGGTGCTGGTGCTGCTGCCGCCGCTGCTGCCGCTGCCGCCTCTCCCCTTAGGCCCATAAGCCTGTTGTTGGCTTCCTGAGTCCTTCGGGGGCCGTCTGCACGTCTTGGCTGTGTGCCCAAGAATATTGCATAACTGACAACATACTACAGCTTTAAGAGCTTGTACAGTCTCTGCAGATGCACCAGGTGATGGTGAATCGCGCTTCCCGTTGGCCTCCGTCTGTGCGCGGGTCCTGTCCTCCTCATTAAGCAATGAAGCATAAATTCCTGCTGCAGTCATTTGCTAAGGGTCTTGTGCCCCCAGCTGGGCTGCAATAGCATTATAGGACTTGGGAAGGCTATTTAGCACTGTAAAGCAATAAATGTCGTCATCCAAATTGACGTTTCTGTCAACTAGCTCCTAGCGTAGCTGACGCATCTGATGCAAATGGGCTCTCAGGTCTCCTCCCTCCTTCAGACGTAGATTAATTAATCTCTGAAAGTACAACATGGAGGAGCCGGCTCTCAATCTCAAATTCTCATCTCTAAGATGATTCCAGATATCAAAAGCATAATCCAAGTTCCGAGCATGAACCAGCTGTGATGGGTCCAAATGCAGAACTATTGTTGCCCTTGCCTGTGCGTTGCGGTTCAACCACCTATGACCTGGCAAAATGGGTGGTGCGTTCTGAATCAACTCAACAAGTCCTTGCCGGATAAGAACACATTCCATTTTTACACTCAACGTTGCGTAATTTCCCTCATTTAACAAAGGACACAAACTTTTGAGTGTTTGATCTGGATCCCCGGCCTTAGCCATCTTGCTTCTTTAAGCGTGCTGCTAGCTTCTGACTTCAAAGTACGAAGAAGCTGCAAATTAGGCTTTTGGCAGGCTTCTGCAATTAAGCTGCCACTTCAGAGGTTTTATTGCCGCTATAAATCAGTCCCGGTTACTCACTGCTCCGGTGATAAGGAACGCCAACTCTCGTGCACGTCCTCCCCTGGAAACGCAGGAATCTGGTGACTCTCAAGCAGGCGAAATTCCTCTGGATCAGCTGCATGCAGATTGAGGCCTCCGTGCCAGTTTACGCTTTTCAGAAGTCCGAAGAATCGTCAACCATCCTCTGGTACCACTGTTAGAATATCGGGGTGTAAATCCCTATATTCTTTCTATTGCTACTGGCTTCGGTAAAGAAGACAGCAAACAATCGTAGCTATTAACTACGTTTATTAGAGAGCGATGGTTCAGTGTGTTCGCCATCTCTCTCACTCAATCAGAAGTGAAAGTAGAAACAGAACAAAGAACATCACATGACAGGAGATCAAGTTACACAATCAGTCACATGCAGCTTTTCCCCCTTGCATAGGATTTATGCTAACACACGGCCCTCAGACCCTGTGCTGGGCCGGACTATATATATTTTTGGGTGGGTGGGTGGAGCCGAAATCCTATGCACATTTAACATATTGCATTTGGTGCACAAAAAACAGGAAAACAATACAATATTTAAATTTAAAATAATGATTTTAATCAACACAAAATAATATTCAAAATAAAACAACACCTGTGGCGTTTCACCTCTAGAGGGCCTAGAAGGGGTTAAGCTGCCAGGGAGGGAAACGGCCAATGGGAGCTCTCCAGCCAGAAGCAGGGTGTATATAAGGAGAAGCAGGCAGGCAGGAGATGAGATGAGTTGGAGATAGGGTTGTTGAAGGGAGTTATTGGTTGAAGTCAGTCAGGTTAGAGTTGGTGTGAAAATAAGAGCTGGTTATTATTGAGGTGGCTGTTAAATAGTGAGATAGTCAGACAGGATACAGTGATATGAGATTAGTGATAATTATTATTAGTTATATTTAGAGGTAATAGGCCGGTAATTCATATTTAGAGGTAATAGGCCGGTATAGGAACCATCTGTGATTTGAAACCGTTTAAGCTTTGTACAGTAACCAATACGCATAAGAACATTCAATAAACCATCTTGTTTTATTTTACAATATCCTGGTCTGAGGTGTGTGAGTGACTGAAAGTATTTAGTTTGTCGTTGGCACATCACCAATAGACCGTCAAACGTCCGGGGGTGATGTGCAGGTCAGAGTGACCGCGACATAAACCATACAATATTTAAATTAAAGAATGATTGTAATCAACAAAAACTTCAATGGGAAGAATGGGCTTGCTTTTGGCTGATGAGATGGTCAATATCTGGTTCCATATTAGTCACTTCTAGTCGTAGCAAGTGATGTAAGTGTTCATCTGTTAGTCTGGATCTAGTTGGAGATTTCAGATTTTTCACCCTAGAGAAAGTTTGCTCACAGACATATGTGCTGCCAAAGATCGTTGCAAATCTGAGTGCATGGTTTCTGAGGTTTCGGTATGTCCCAGGGAAGAGATGCGTAGAAATCTGCGAGGCTGCTTGTCTTGAATGCGTCTTTCAGAGCGTCACAAGTTTGCAGTTCAATCAATTCCATTTGGTAAATGGGATCAGCAGTTTCAATGTCCACACAAAAAGGGTTACGGAAAAGATGTATGTCCTTTTCATGGATGTGAAGCTCCTTAAATCTTGTTTGAAACTCCTTTTGCAGAATCTCCAGTAAATCCACACATGTTTCTTTTGGGAATGGAACTGCTGGATTTCCCAATGACAGGTTTTGAGTTGTGGGGAGATGGCAAAAGTTTTTCTCCTTCACATGTCTAACGATGAAGTCTAATTTCCCTTGGAACGCTTTCACATGTGAAAACATTTCACAAATGAGCTTCCCCTTTCCTTGCAATTGAATATTGAAACTGTTGAGTAGCTTGGTTAGGTCAGTCAGAAAGGCAAGCAGCCATTTCCATTCGGCATCTTGGAGCTCTGGCACTTCTCTATCTTTCATCAGCATAAATTCATAAACTTGAAGTAATTCGTAGAAATGTTTTTAAACTCTTCCTCGACTCAGCCAACGGACCTCTGTGTGGTATGGTAGATCTTCATGCTCAACATTTAACTCGGACAGAAATTCTTGAAACTGCCTGTGGTTAAGTGCATGAGCTCTAATAAAGTTCACACAAGACGTCCAACTTCAGTGATTTTTTACAACACAGCACTTGTTGGTGGATAAGGCAGTGTATTGCTATTGGATGTGGCTGATTGTGTCTGTCCATCTCTTGGTTGATGCGTGCAACCACTCCTCTTGTACGCCCCACCATGCTAGGAGCACCATCAGTTGTGATACTGGCAAGTTTAGCCCAGTCCAACTTCAAATCACGCATAGTTTGCTGAACTTTTTCAAAGATATCCTCTCCAGTCGTCGCTCCCTTGATGCTTTGCAGTGCATTTGTGAATTCAAACTTTTCATTTGTTCCACGAATGAAAATTAGGAGTTGTGCAGAATCACGAATATCTGTGCTTTCGTCCAGTGCCAGCGAGAAGTAACGGAGCTTTTCTGAGGAATTTTGCAAAAGTTCATGCAAATTTCCCCCCATTTCTTCAATCCTACAAGTCACTGTGCTTCTAGAAAGACTCAATGTGGAAAACAATTCAGTCTTCTCCAGACACATCTCTTTGGAAGCTGTAATAATACATTCTTTAACAAATTCTCCCTCTACAAAGGGTTTTCCATTGCATGCTATAAGCCTGGAAATCTGAAAACTTGCTCGTAAAGATGAAATGTTTTCCTGCTTCCGCTTCACAAACACATTTTGTTGAGCTGTCAAGGCAGTTCTCAGTCTCGATATTTTATCTTTTCTTAATTGTCCTGTCAAAGAAGAATTATCTATCTTTGTGGTGAGTATTGTAGTGTTGTTGGATATTGAATTGCTTCAACACAGACACCGTGTCGTGGCAAATAAGACAAACGCCTCTTTCTTTGTATTGGGTGAAAAAGTAGTTGTATGTCCACTGTTCGTTGAAAACTCTGCACTCGAAGTCCACTTTTCTTTTACGTGACATGATTTCCTATGGATGGAAAATTGGTATCTTATCACATGATTTGTAAAAACCTTTATGAACTCTTTTTTTTGTCATACCAAAGATATGCATGCCAACCAAATTTGTTGTCATATCCTTCCAAATCTAATAAGTCTGTATTTCCCAATGTTATCCATTCTTTTAACCAACAGAGACAGGATGCCTCATAATATATCCTCAAGTCTTGGTTTCTTCCCCTGCCAGACAAATCTCTGCAAAACTTTTTGCCATTTTCTGAATTGTCCTGGCCCCTTTATTATCGGTATCGTTTGAAATAGGAATAACATTTTGTGTAGTACATTCATCTTAATTGTTGCTATTCTTCCAAGGAACAACAACTTCATTCTATTCCAGGTTTCTAAATCTTTCTTTATCTCTTTCCACACTGGTTCATAATTGTCATTAAATAAATTGATATTTTTTGCTGTCATCCATATTCCCAGATATTGTACTTTTTTCACCACTATGATACCATATTTCTGTTGTAATTCTTCCTTTTCCTCCATCTTCATATTAATCACCATTTTTGTTTTTTGTTTATTTAACTTAAATCCAGCCAGCTGTCCAAATTTTCCTATCTCTTCTATAGCTTCTGCAACACTTTCATTGGGATTTTCCAAAGTTAAGACTAAATCATCCGCAAAGGCCTTCAATTTAAATTCTTTTGCACCTACTTTAATTCCTTTAATTGTTTGGATTTCTCTAATTCTATTCAATAATACCTCCAGGACCGTAATAAATAATAACGGTGATAACGGGCATCCTTGTCTGGTACCTTTCGTGATTTCGAAATAGTCTGTTAAAGCATTACTTGTTATCAATTTTGCTTTTTGCTCAGAATATATCGCTTCGATTCCATTTAGGAAGGATCCTCCCACTCCCATCGATTCCAGGTTCTTCTTCATAAACTGCTATGAGACATTATCAAACGCTTTTTCTGCATCTATAAACATTAATACTGCAGGCTTATCTATCCTAGTCTCCAAATATTCTATTACGTCTATAATATGTCTGACATTGTCTTTCAATTGTCGACCAGGGAGAAATCCAGCTTGATCTATGTATTATCTCATTCAAAGTCTCTTTCAATCTTCTTGCTATTATATCTGCAAAAAGCTTATAGTCGTTATTCAATAATGAAATTGGTCTATAAATTTTCACATCTAATCCATCTGAGCCTGGTTTCGGAATCAATGTTATATATGCTTCTTTCCAAGTTTCTGGGATCCTTCCTCCTACAAGTATGTTATTCATACTGAATTCTGTTGTTGAAACAATGGGAAAGGTCAGCAGGAAAGTGAAATAATTATCACCCCCTTCTTCCAAAGTGGTGTCTCCAAAAGCCTCGAATCAGAGACCTGCCTCCTTACTCAATTTAGTGAGATTTTCACTGGCCTCACAATAATCCCCCCCCAGCAGAAAATGTTTCCTCACCTGAAATAACCGAACCAGTTGTATCTGACCTCTGGTCACTGGGCCTCTGATAGATGGCTGATTTCTGGTTCCTTCTTGCACTTTACCCCCCCCCCCCGGGGGGGGCGGATTTAGATGAAGAGAGGCCATAGGGTACTCCACTTGTGAGGCCCCTCCCAATCACCCACCCTCATGACTAGAAGAAAATGGAAGAGTGTTATAAACAAAATTTAGTGAAGCCAAGGCTGATGACGGGTATTTAAAATTCTGCAATTCACAATTTCTCCTCTAAAGGACATAATTGTTGTTAAATACCATGGTGATTTTTTACATGTATTAATGTTAAAAAGAAAACTGAAAAACTTTTTCAATAACTGAACTTAATAAACCTTTTGTGGAATAAGTATTTTCTTTGGGGGGGGGGGAAATGAAGTAATTACAAATTATATTACCTGGGAAGTGTAAATAATATGATCATGATTACTTGACAGTGTGGCACTTTTAGAATCTATGTTGTTATTAAACAGTCAGTTTCAAAATACATATTAAGAAGTAAGGGGGACCGGGGCAAGTTTTCCTACTTCTTATAATTTAACTTTTTGGTATTTTTTATTCTTATCTATTCTGAGGTAAACAGGATATCATTGTATTTCCTTTACCTTTATCTACAATCTAGCACAATTATTTTTCAAAAAAGTAAATATAGTTTTTAGATAAGATAAGATATCTTTATTGTCATTGTCCCCTTGCGGGAACAACGAAATTACTCGGTTGCTACATGCATTCTGCATAATCCAAAATTACAAAGCCTAATTAAAAACAGTAAATATAATACAAATAACAAATAAAATAAGATGACTTCAAAGTCCAGGCTTTCCATTTAAGACCAAAATCACTCTAGAGAAGAAACTGTTCATGAGACGGCTTTTGACAGCAAATGGTTAAGTCTGATCATGTTAAGTTGGAAAATGTGCCCCGTATGCAGGGCAAGTTTTCCAGCCTACTAAAAATGTACATGGGCAAACTTTCCAACTATACTTTAAATGGTAAAACACAGGTAATAAATCTTGCTCGTTACTTAATATGTATTTTTTTTCTGTGTTAAAATATTTTTTATTCAAATTTTTAAAAGAGAAAAGTAGTAGTAGTAGTAGTAGTAGTAGTAGTAGTTAGTTTATTGCGGCCATTGGCCCATATCAAAAACAAAACAGAAACAAACAATTCATCATACATTAATCACAGCCAAACAATTTTTTCAATTTGGGAGTGCCAAATTTAAAATAACACATTAATAACATTTGTTTCATTTAAATTAACCCATATACTGGATAAATAATCTGTCTGAGATCTTAATTTAAATCATCATATAAATCTAATATACATCATATTTAACTCCCCTTATGGTTCTTGGTTTTGACAAAACTATTGAGGTGGTGCAGTGTTCCATTTCTTTTCTTATGAAATAAAACATTAATCAAAAGTCTAGCGACCGTAAGAGATCTACTCGGGTCATCATAATTCAGTAGGTAAATTAATTTAGCTTCCTGAGTTCCATCAGCAGTTTTTGATAGAAGTGGGGTCAGAAATTTAGACTGAGCCGTCGCTTGAAGTGGACAGCAAAAGATTATATGTTGTAAAGATTCTATGAAGCCACTATTACAGTCGCATAGAAGAGAGATCTGACCGTTAGAGAGTCGGTTACTCATAACATTCGACGGGAAAGCATCAAATCTGGCTTTTATAAAGTCATACCTACACATCACAACAGATAGAGTAGTTAAATAGGATGGAAGCTTCATTGGTGGTGATGAGCCCAAATTTGTCAGTGAACAAGTGCCACAACCTGTCAAAATATTAAATTGGTGGTCAGTCTCCTCTAACTTTTGAGAGACAGCTCTCTTGGCTGAAACTAAATCCAGTCCCAATAGATATGATGGGGATATCCCAAGGGTTACAAGTTTAGAATGTATAATTTTCGCCCAAGGGCTGGGAAAGTTATCTCTCCAGAGACACTGAATTAAGTGGAGCTTAGGAAGTATATGCCATAATGTCAACCAGTAATTGAAAATTCGTTTCCATAAAGTGTTTTCTAAGGATGTTACGTTTAGTTCTAGGCGTAAAGCAGAATTGCTTACACACTGGGGTAATTTAAGCAACCTTCTCAAAAACTGGTTTTGGATTATCTCCAAGGAAGTTAAATTTGCGGAGGGTCCCCATAATGGGATCGCGTATGCTAAAGTCGCAATCACCTTGGCATTAAAGACTTTTAGTGCAGATGGTACGTGGAAAGCTCCCTCTGAAAAGAAAAGGCGCAAAAGCGCAAAGGAAAGGGCTTTAGCTCTGTTTGATGTATAGGTTAAATGTGCCTTCCAGCCCTTGTTATACTGTAAATAAACACCCAAATACTGAAATTTGAATACCTGCTCAATGGATTTTCCATCTATTTTCCAATTATAAGATCTCCAGCTTTTTGAGAAAATTAAAACCTTAGTTTTACCATGATTTATTGTGAGAAAATTAGATTTGCAATATGAATCAAAAATAGTTAATGCTTTCCTAAGGCCGACTCTGGAAAAGGATAGGATCACTGCATCATCTGCATAAAGTAACAGGGGACAACGATATTGGGCAAGGCGTGGGGCATGGATAGCTTTCTGTGATTCTATCAAGGATATTCTCATATCACTGATAAAAAGATTAAAAATAAATGGGGCCAATATACATCCCTGGCGCACTCCTCTATTAATGGGGATCAAATTTGAGAGGTCGCCAGCAGGTGTGAGTCTCACCTTGGCATCTGACCCATTGTGGAGTTGGACTATCAACCATAGAAGCCTTCTATCAATTCCCCATTGGGCTAGTTTTCCCCACAATAGTTCTATGGGGATACTGTCAAATGTGGCCTTTAAATCAATGAAGGCCGCACAAAGTTGGCCTTTGTTTGGGGAAGAATATTTCTCTGCTAGATGACACAAAACCATCACATGGTCAGTAGTGGATCGGTTTGGTCTGAATCCCGCCTATTCCGGCCCGATCAGATTTCTATCTTCTGCCCATTTAGTAAGTTTGGTTAACAAGAAGCGTGCGTAAATTTTCCCAACTATAGATAATAAACTAATGCTCCTGTAGTTCCCCGGATCCTCTGGTGCACCTTTTTTGAAGATTGGTATGATGATTGTATCTTTCCATATTTTTTGGAACCTTGCCACTGTTATTAATGGCATCAAAAATAATAGCCAGAACTTTTGCCCACCATTCTGCATGGGTTTTTATGGCTTCCCCCGGAATGAAATCAGGACCGGGGGCTTTTCCAATTTTAAGTTCAGAGATGAGTTCTGGAATTTCAGCCGGTTCAGTGGGAGGCCAGAGTGGAAGACAATCATAAATATCATCCTTTAAATTAGTATTGATGACTGGTAAAGTAAAATAGTTCCTCAAAAAGGATTCCCAGATTGGGGTGGGGATAACTGATAAGGGATATTTTCTAGATTTACTATTAACCAATAGACAGAATTGACGAGAGTTGCGAGATTTTGGGGCAGCTACTAGTGCCTGCCATCGACTCGATTGCCATTCCTGTTTGGCCCTTTTTTTGCGTTTGTTTATAAATTCATTTTGCTTGATGGTATTCCTTAGGAAGCACATCCGCTCCGATGGATTTATACTCATTATAAATGGTACATAAAAGTTGTCTGGCTTGTTTACATTTAATATTGAACCATGGGGTACCTGTCTTATAATGGGCCTGATTAACCTGATGGGCAGGAACAGTAAAAAAGGACATAGGGTCATCCGATAAGTTGGAAAATAGATTAATAGTTTGGTAATCTTCATATGGCATTGAGCCAAGGACAGAGTAGGTTTGTATTATTGTCTGATGAAAAAAATCGGAATATTTTTGGGCTTGAATTACATACCATTCTCTGCCTTTTACTATTGCCACATTTATGTCCATGTGTGTAGGGTGCGTTCCCTCAGCTTGGGACCAGTCAATTGACATTTTAGCAACTAATGGAAGATGGTCACTTAGCTGTACATTTTCAACTTTGAAATAAGAAAACTTGAGGAATGCATCTTTGGATACCATGAAATAATCGAGGACACTATTTGTTGATGAACTATAAGCGTGGGGGAGAAAATCGGTAATCTGGTGGTCAGGGGTAATCCACCATCTAGCTTTACTAAGTGAATCCCAAATTGCTGCTATACACGCATTGAAATATCCTCCAATCACAGAGGGAGTGTTAGGATATTTAATATAACAGGAGGTAAGAGGATCTTCCAGAATTTCCCATCTGGTGTATAGGTCCGCTGTTTGACCACCTGCAGGGAGGTAAGCATTTGTGACTAATAACTCAAATTTACTACTTGAAATCAGACCTGAGGTCACGTAGGGAGGGAAGGATTTTACAAAAGTAAGTTTGGCATATAATTTTAGTGAAATTGCTATAGCCAAGCCTCCTCTAGCTCTACCCCCCTTGAGGGACGGGCATGCGGGAAGTAAAATAAGTTCGTACCCATTAATTTTCATTAATTCGTCTTCCCAAGTTTCCTGTAATAGAATTACCTGAAATAGATTTATAAATTTTAGCAGCTCAGGGTCTGATTTCTTTCCCCTCCACCCAGCAATATTCCAGCATAGGAATGAGAGCAAGGGATATTCTGGCTGGGAGTTTGTGTGGGTAAATGCCAGGATCTGTCCAGGTCTTCTTAGGCCCCTATGCCTGGGCAGGACGTCTGGAACACCTTCAGCATACACCCGGGAATCATGGACTCATAACTGGGCTTTATGAGCACCAAATCAGCAGTGAACAGCAGAAGCATTTGTAGAGGTTTCAAAACATTCCTCATTTATTTCTATTAACTACTGCATATTTACAGATCTGGCTTTGTGAGTGTTACAGCCTCTCACTTAGCCATCTTGTCTACAGAAGATATAAAACTGCACACAGCACACAGCAGAGAGCAGAGTCAGGAATGAAAAACAACAAAGTAACAATTCCTAACTGTTCCCTCCCAACAGCAGATATCACCAGATTTTCAGAATGGGAGGGGTGAAAATGCTCACAACCTCCCCCTTTTCATTCTGACCATTATGAAAATCTAGCACAAAAGCAATTTCTTTACATATATACCAAGTTGTTCCTTATTAACAGCTTTAGTCAAAGCATCAGCAGGTATTTCTTTCCCTGGCATATATGAGACTTTTACAACTCCTTTCTGAATGCATTCTCTGGCACGGTGCAATTTGATTAGCAAATGTTTTGTTCTTTGCTTGCACCCTTCTGAATGGATTAGTTCTATGCAGGCTTTGTTGTCCTGATAAACTTGAACTGGACAACAAATTTTTACTCTCATATCCTCACATAGTTGCAACAACCACTCTACATTCATGAGGGAAAAATTTAAAGCGTTGAGTTCTGCTTCACATGAACTCATGCTTATTGTTGCCTGTTTCTTACAAGACTAATCAAATAGGCACTGATTGTACAAATAACACACACCTGAGGTGCTCTTGCCATCAGTTGTATCACTACCAAAACTGGCATCGGCATAGATCTCAAGACCTCCAGATTTTTGGCTAGTAAGCTTCAACCTGTAATGCATAGTGCCTTTTAAATACCTAACTATGCGTTTCAGTGCCTTCCAGTCTTGCACTGTAGGTTGATTTACATATCTGCTGAGCAAATTTACGCTAACAGCAATGTCTGGTCTTGTGCACCTTGCTATAAAACTAAGTTTACCCAAAACACTTCTGAACAATGTAGTGTCAGGAAAAACATTAGCATTAGTATCATGTTGGTACCCTGTGACCATGGGGGTGTCTACAGAATTGGCATCTGTCAGATTTAATTTTTCAATCACATCATTGATCTTACGTGATTGATGCAGCAAAACATCACCTTGCTTATTTCTCTCTACTTCCAGTGAGAGATAATTGCTGACTTCCCCTAGGTCTTTCATATCAAAATGCTTTTGCAGTTTTGCAAGAGTGGTTTTGTAAATATTTGCATCCTTCCAGAAAAACAAAATATCATCCACAAAACAAATGCAGTACAATTTGTGCTGGTTAGATTCTTTAACAAAAACACAAGAATCAGCCTTTCCTTGCTGGAAACCTAAGGAAAACAGCACTTCTGTCAGCTTAGTGTGCCAGCATCGAGCACTTTGTTTTAGACCATACAGGGATTTTTTTAATTTACACACCATTCCCTTTTTTATCTGCACTCCGTCTGGCGGTGACATGTAAATACTCTCATTGAGAATTCCGTACAAAAACGCAGTATTTACGTCGTGATGAGATATGGTCATGCCCTCTTCTGCAGCAATTTTCATCAACAGCCTAACTGTCTCAAATTTGACTGTCGGTGAATATGTCTCATGATAGTCCTGATCAGGAACTTGAGAAAAACCACGTGCAACTAATCTGGCTTTATATCTGACCACTTTACCAGTCTGATCAGTCTTGGTTTTGTAAATCCACCTGCTGTCTACAAGTTTCATGCCTGGTTCTACTGGAACCAATTCCCACGTGTCATTTTGCTTTAGGGAATTCAATTCAGCTTTCATGGCATTAAGCCAAGGTTCGGCATCTTTTTCAGGTAAATTTTGAACCTCTTTGTAGTTAGTTGGTTCAAAAACTGAGTTTGGATTGCTAGTGGCAGCCATATCTGAAATAGCAGCTTTAGCAAATTCTTTAGAAAATCGTTTAGGTGCTTGTCCCTTGGTAGTTCTCTCAGATCTACGCAATACTCTGGGATCCTCTGGGTCTGGTTCCTCCTCCTTGGGAGAATGGTGACCTGTATCTGGCAAAGATTCTACCTCTAGATCAGTGTCAGACCCATCTGATTTCTTAAAAGAGGTCTTTTCATTCTGATCATCTGTATCAGTGTCAGAATCTGTGCTACCATCAGCATCAATTACAGGTTTTGCCTCTTTGTTAATTGGTTTCACCACCTCATCATCTGAAATGGGATGACATTGAAAAATGCCAACTTTGTCCCATTTTGGATTACAATCCATGCTTCTGGTCAGCCTAATTGTGTTTGTGTCTGTCATCAGCACACGATAAGAACCTTTTTCATAACCTAGAAAAATGCCATGTTGACCAGATTTGCTCAGTTTGTCACCTTGCAGAGTGTGCACCCAAACTTCAGAACCGAAAATTTTTAAATGTTTTACAAACGGTTTCCTTTTGAACAGCATTTCGTATGGGGTGCAATCAATGGCTGATTGATATCTGCGGTTGTAAATATAGGTGAAACACGATAGAGCTTCAGCCCAAAAGGGGTTGGGTAGGCCTGAATCATGCAACAGAGTTTTAATTCCTTGTTGCAAGGTCTGGTTTACTCTTTCACATAAACCATTCTGCCATGGAGATCTGGGCGTGGCAGTCATGTGCTCTATGCCCTGTTCAGCAGTAAAGTTTTCAAACTGTTCTGAACAAAATTCTCCACCCCTGTCAGTAAAAAGACAACGTACATGCTCATCGTGAACATTCCTGAGCCATGCACAAAATTTTTGAAACTTGGAGAAGGCTTCAGACTTCTTTTGTAACATATAGACCCAAACATATCTAGAATAGGCATCTATCAGAACCAAAAAATAACATGAGTTTCCTCTAGAGAGTGCTAGAGGTCCAACCAAGTCTGCATGCACAATCTCATAAGGTTTCTTAACCTCCCTCCCAGATTTTGTACCTTTGGGAGCTTGCTTAATTTTGTTCTCTGCACATGAGACACATTTCATATGATAAGGACACTTTTGAACTTTCATGCCCTCAACCATATTTTGCATTTTACCTACTGCCTGGAAATGCAAATGACCAAACAAACGATGATAATCATGAATACAATGGTTATGCAATTTCTCATTCTTATCTACTGATATATTACAGCATGCCTTTTCAGTTTCTTTAGTTGCTCCAGCAGCTGTACCTGTAACAAAAGGCAATACATATAAACCATCAACACACTTAGCATAAAGAATGAGTTTGTTGTCTCGAAGAATTTCACACCGAGAGTTTGCAAACACCACTTTAAATCCTTGAGCGTCTAGCTGAGAAACACTCAAGAGATTATCCTGCAAATGAGGAGCATACATAACATTTTTAACTGTTGCATTAAGGCTCTGCAAAGAAACCGTTCCCTGAGCCAAACTTTTAATAGTCGTTCCATCCGCTTGATGAATTGCTCCTCCCTGTTTCTCAAGATGAAGAAAGAGATTTTTATCATTGGCCACGTGCCTTGTGGCTCCTGAGTCGACAACAAAAACAGAACGTGTGAGTTGATTAGAACTGCGTGAAATCAAAGCCTTTGATGCAGCTGGCCCTTGGGGTTTTCGGCCTCCTCCCCCTTTGCCTTTGAAGTTGCCCTTCTTCTTTGAAGAGTTTTTACACTGATTTTTAAAATGGCCGACCTCTCCGCAAGAAAAACAGCGGCGCATTTTAAGAGCTTTTGCAACACTTTCACTTTCCCCTGTTGAAGGCTTGTAGGCATTTCCAACAGCCTTGTCCCTGCTTTCTCTAGCAGTCTGTCTGCGATCCCACTCATTCAAGAGCACGCTAGACACATAATCTTCTGTTAGACGGTCATTGGGCAAAGACGACAATTGAGCAGCTACAGCATCATAAGATTCATCCAAACTGTTTATGATAAGCATTGCAAAAACAGCTTCTGAAATATTTAAGTCTCGCTGGACAAGATCCTGTCTGAGACGTTTTAATTGGGCTAGATGGCTGGGCAAATCACCATCTTTCTGCAATTCCAGCCTACACAGCTTTTTAAAGAAAAGCACACTGGATCCTGCATTTTGTCTTAGATGCATATCTCGAAGTTTATTCCAAACAGCCCGTGCAGTCTGCTGGTTCTCCAAGTTGACCAACAACTGGTCCTGGACACTCAGAATAATTGTCCCCCTGGCTCTCATGTCTGCCTCATGCCACGCTGGCCATCCATCATCATCCTCATTGGGGGGGTCATCTTCTATAGTATGGTAAAGCTTTTCCCTTTGTAAAAGTGCTTTCATTTTGACCTGCCACGTAGGATAGGTCTCTGGTGTAAGGAGAGGAAAAGATAGAGACATCTGGCCAGAATGTGCAGAAGCCATGCCTGTGTTTAGTTAACAGCAAGACACTTCCCTTCATGCACCCCAAATACTCTTGACTCTTTCAGCAACTTCTCTCCCCACTCAGCACAATTAACAGGCAAACTGGAAAAGCGTCTCTGCTGTCTTCTTGGCAGCCAGCAACATACCTTTCTGTAAATCAAACAGCAGCTTGAAAAACAGCTTCAGCTCACAGCTCAACTCCGATGTGCAGCATCAGATGGAAATGGATCAGAAACATCCAATTATCCAACCATCAATAGCCATCTGCAACCACCAGTCTGCTACCAGCAACCATCCGCCTGCTACCATATGTGGGTAAATGCCAGGATCTGTCCAGGTCTTCTTAGGCCCCTATGCCTGGGCAGGACGTCTGGAACACCTTCAGCATACACCCGGGAATCATGGACTCATAACTGGGCTTTATGAGCACCAAATCAGCAGTGAACAGCAGAAGCATTTGTAGAGGTTTCAAAACATTCCTCATTTATTTCTATTAACTACTGCATATTTACAGATCTGGCTTTGTGAGTGTTACAGCCTCTCACTTAGCCATCTTGTCTACAGAAGATATAAAACTGCACACAGCACACAGCAGAGAGCAGAGTCAGGAATGAAAAACAACAAAGTAACAATTCCTAACTGTTCCCTCCCAACAGCAGATATCACCAGATTTTCAGAATGGGAGGGGTGAAAATGCTCACAGTTTGATGGTCAAAGGGGGGGGAGGGGGTCAGGAATTTGGCAAAATCGTTAATCTTCCAACATTACTTGTATTACCGTCATTTACAACTGCATCTCGGAAATGAATGTATTCTTCAGAGTGAAGCTTGGTCTGATTCAAATGGATGAATAGCAAACGTTCTGTTTTGATTTTTTGCATACATATCTATGATGTATTGGTGAAACAATTGACGGCATTTCAAAATGTGATTGTCTTCATTCTCTCAAATCATTAATTGGTATGAATAATAGTTCATTGCACTGCATTTCATATTTGTTTCTTGGCCACTGACTGGATTTATCATCTTAACATTGAAGTGATATCCATTGGCACCATCCCAAAAAATGATTGGATATTGCAGGGCATCATAGCATCGATGAGTTTCTGGAACTTTTGTCAATTGATCGTTTCTCTGATGAAGAACAATATCTCTAGGTTGGAATTGATCTCCAACTATAACATTTGCCACTTCATCTATAGTTGGAGCATTGAATCTTCGCACATGTTCTCCAGCAGGCGTTTTTTTCAGCATGAATAACAATCTTGTGTGTATCAGATGGCATCATATCAATTGCTGTTTTGAACAAACACACTAAATTCTTTTTTTCATGAAGAAGCTTTTGCAGTTGGGAAACGATGGACCTTTCTATGCCAGTAGAAATTCCACAGCGCGCATTCAATTCATCATTGCCATCACCGATGAAATACATTTGTAGGCATTTATGTTGACCATCTGGGAACGGAAGCAGGGAGCCGGCTTTATGATAAATTTGTCCTTTCACTTTGAAAGTTGACATGAATTGAGCTGTTACGATTTCTGCGCTGAACGACATCATTTGGAAGCATGAGTTGTATTTCCTGATGTTAGATAAGAAATGTTTTGATTCGGCAGTATATCCGGCAAGCAAAGTTTTTAATGGCTTTGGCGGTTCTCCAAGTTGAGCCAGTTTAATTTTTCTGACGGCGCAACACATTCCTTTTATTTCTCCCATTAAATTTCAGAGCCTTGTGTGACGACCCGTGTCCCACTCTCTCCTACTATCACTGCGACACAGGAATCCAGAGGGGAAAACACCCACCCTCTTCTCCTGCCGCCTCAAAAATAAACCCCTTTTCCTAATGGGTTTCTAAGTAAGGAGAGCCTTCCAGCCTACGTGGCCTGGTACCTTAAGAAACTCTAGGCTGTCCCCCAGGAATAACCTCTTGCCTCCTGTAAAGGGTCTCCCTCAGTTGGATTCCCCCACTGTAGAAGTTTGCCCTAGGCACTCTGGCAACTTCTTGGCACCTCAGGTTACCCTTCTAAGCCTCCTCCGTGTAACTTCAGGACACAAACCACCACCTCCCTGCCTGAGGTGAGTTTGGCCCTCTCTTGAGTCACCACGGCTGTGAGTCCTGGTACCTCGCTGGAAAAATACAAACGGACCTCTTGTTGGCAAAAACAGAGATGAAGTTTTATTGTGTTAAAAACATAAGTGATTCTTTAACGTGTCATTTATTAATTAGCTTTGTTCCAGTTGTACAAAATAAACTCAGTCAAACATTTAACTTTAAGTTGTCCTAGCCTCTTCACTGTCTTCTAATAAGCCACCTCATAACACCACACCACACCTTCCTCCCTCTCCCTCCTAACTCACCAAACCGACTCTCCCTCCTTTCAAACCTGGCACAGTCCCGCCCCCATCAGAGTTCTATGCCAGTCAGGCTGGAGGTGGGTTAACTCTTTGCCAGCCGGGCAGAAATAAACATTTTAAAAGTGCTTCAATTTGTCACATATCTCCCCCACCACAAAGACATTGCGTCGGCTTGCTCTTAACTAACTAGAGCAATGCCAAAGCAATGGGCTTGGGGTTAAAAATACTTCAATGCATTCTATAACATTCATATTACAAAGTCAACTAAATTAACATCTCATAAACTTGTACACAGATAAACCATGTTTGGCATGTGTCAGATTATAACGCCTAAGCACAAATGTTCTGCTAGGGTTATCACCGTTTCATATAATAATTTGCACCATCCTATACCTCTCAAAAATACCTGGATAAGGCGTCCGCTATGATGTTTTCCTTCCCACTTATGTGCTTACCCTGTGTCTATTACATGAGTTGCTAGGCTGGTCCTCCCTGGGATGTTTGAGAAGATCTGGGCAAACTGAGCAAGGACTAATTTTAACTGCTCCTTTTGCTCTGGGGTCAGACTTTCATCGAATGACACCTCTGCTAGAGTTGTGCCCTTACTTAGTTCTCCCCACCCAGTTAAATGAATTCCTTGTGTCACCTTCCCCTTTACTTGCAACACCAACTTATTTCTGTCAAAATAAGGCTTAAGTAAATTTACATGAAAGTTTTTACATCGGTTCCCTTCCCCATCTAACTCTACCAAATAGTTCACCGCTGATATCCTCTCGACCACTTTGAAGGGACCGTCCCACGACATCTCCAACTTCTTTCGACTTCTTGTTCTTAACACGAGCACACTGTCACCAGGCTGGAAAGTTCTGTCTCTTGCGTGTGCATCATACCACTGCTTCTGTCGACGCTGTGCCTGCTGCAAGTTGTGAGCAGCTTGCTCCCGTAGCTCTTGAAGGTCGCTCTGCAGCTCCTGTAGATACGTCACAACATCAGGGCTGTCGATCTGCTCCTCCCCTGACCACGCTGCTTTCATCAAGTCTAGGGGTCCTCGTGGCTGTCGTCCAAATAGGAGTTCAAAAGGACTGAACCCTGTGCTCTCCTGCGGCACTTCGCGATAACCAAATAGGAAGTGTTGCAGCCTCTCATCCCAGTCGTTAGGATGATTGATGGAATAGGTTTTTAGCATCCGGCTCAGGGTCGAATTAAATTTCTCCGTCAAGCCATTCGACTGTGGATGATAAGCCGTAGTTTTAACATGCTTAATCCCACAAAGAGTTAAAAGCTCTTCCATGGTCTTGGACGTGAAGGATGTCCCTAAATCTGTTATAATTTCTTTGGGGAATCCCAGCCTTAAGAATACCGACATGAGGGCTTTTGCTACAGTCTTGGAATCAATGTCCTTTAGAGGTATTGCTTCTGGATAGCGCGTAGCATAATCCACGAGGCATAAAATAAATTTATTCCCCCTTTTTGTAACTCTGGAGATAGGCCCGAGGATGTCCACTCCTACTCTGGAAAAGGGCTCAGTAATTACGGGAATAGACTGTAACAAGCCTCGCGTTTTGTCCGCTCTTTTGCCTGCTTTTTGGCAGATCACACAGGACTTGCAATACTCTTTGATGTCTTTGCCCATCCCAGGCCAGTAAAATCTTGCTTGGATTCTATCACTAGTCTTTCTAATGCCTAGATGCGCTGCTGAGGGTGCGTCGTGTGCCATTTGTAGCACTTGCAACCGGTAAGCTCTTGGCAACACTAACTGTTTCTTCCTTTCCCAAACAGCAACAGTTTTCCTCCTCCTAGAAATTCTATACAGTCTTCCCTCAATGGTGGTAAATAAGCAGGGGTTCTCTACAGTTACTTCTGCAGTAGGACTTTGTGCTTTACCCCACAGCTCTTTTATAGTTTCATCCTCTTTTTGATCACTCAAGAATTGGGCACCGTGCTCCTGGACCACTGGCACGCTAATCAGCCCTTCATCCTCACCAGGCTCTATGGGTGACTCTATAACTGCAGGAGGATTACTCTCAGTGACTTGAGACTGTGACCTAGTTATCACTTGAATACGGTGCTTCTGACTAGCTAGGTCATTCCCTATTAAAAAGGGTACCTCCAATTCATTTAGGATTCCTACTCTCCATTTGCCACAAAATCCTTTGTAGGTAATATTAACTTCAGCTAATGGTACTTCAAAATGTGGGCCCCATATGCCTTTTAAACTATAGGACTGACCCTTGAGGTACTGCTCCTTTGGAACAAATTGGGATTTAACAAGTGAGACTTCTGCTCCTGTGTCCCTCAAACCAAAAAAAGACTGACCATTTAATTCAATTGGCTCCATGTAATCTTGGTTGCACTCCTGCTCAGCCCTCCAGACCTGTAAGACCTTAGAAGTAGTCTCAGCTGAACTGTCTGCTTTCTCTGAGCCTTCTGTCTGAGGCGAGCTATTTTCCTGTGACTGCATTACCAGTTTTACTTGTTTAGCTGCAGTAGGTGTAGTTTGCGACTTAACCAGCAGGGGGCACCTGGCACGTACATGGCCCTCACGATTACAGAAAAAACAAGTGATTTTCTTAGACCCTGTCTTGTCAGAAACTGATTCCCTGACAGGAAAATTTTCTTGCCTGTCTTTATTTTCTCTGTTCCTCCATGGATTACCCTTCTGTGAGTGTTTTGGGAATGCTATTTCATTGAAATCTCCTTGTAGTTCGTCTAAGACCTCGGCAACCTGTGCCACAGTTTTCAGTTTTTTATCCCTCAAGAACCAACGTAAATTGCTAGGGATTTGCTTAAAAAATTGTTCTAAACAAATTAATTGTTTTAACTCATCAAAGTCCTTCACTCCACTCCCTTGAATCCATCTGTCAAGTAATTTATCTAAGCGGCTAGCTAGTTGGGCATAAGTCTCTTTATGTTCCTTTTTTGCCTCACGAAAAGCCTTTCTGCTTTGTTCAGCCGTGAGTCCACATCGAACCCTGACCCTTTGCTTAAATACTTGGTAACTTGACAGCTCTTCTTCCCTCAGGTCAGCATAAATTTCACTTAGTATCCCACAAATTTGAGGTCTTAAATAAAGCATCCAGTTCTCCTCAGGTATTTGAAATTCCACACAAACGCGTTCGAAGGTAAATAGAAACGATTCGACATTATCGTCTTTTCCAAATTTGGGGAACCTTTTTAAATTAATTGCGATACTATCATTATTAACTGGGCTACTAGTTAATTCTGATCGCAAACGTATCTCTTCAAGCTTCATTCTGTCCTGTTCTAATTGAACCCTTAACCTCTCGGACTGCATTCTCTCCTCAGCTTCAATTCTAGCTTTTTCCCTCTCACTATCAATTCTAGCTTTTTCCCTCTCACTTTCAGATGCTATCTTTTCCCTCTCAGCTTCAATTCTGGCTTTTTCTCTCTCACTTTCAATTCTGGCTTTTTCCCTCTCACTTTCAGCTGCTATCTTTTCCCTCTCAGCTTCAATTCTGGCTTTTTCTCTCTCACTTTCAATTCTGGCTTTTTCCCTCTCACTTTCAGCTGCTATCTTTTCCCTCTCAGCTTCAATTCGGGCCATCTCAATTCGTAGTTTCATCAGTTCTACCTCAGAACCTGGGCTTCCCTCAGCCCCTTCCGTTCTTTCATCTCCTTTTGCCTCTCTGGGTTTTCTTACGTGAGTCATTTTCCTCACAGGAAAATCCTGACAGACTCAAACCAAACTAGGCGCGTGAGCTTTGAATTTCGATCACGACGCTGCCACCAAAAATGTGACGACCCGTGTCCCACTCTCTCCTACTATCACTGCGACACAGGAATCCAGAGGGGAAAACACCCACCCTCTTCTCCTGCCGCCTCAAAAATAAACCCCTTTTCCTAATGGGTTTCTAAGTAAGGAGAGCCTTCCAGCCTACGTGGCCTGGTACCTTAAGAAACTCTAGGCTGTCCCCCAGGAATAACCTCTTGCCTCCTGTAAAGGGTCTCCCTCAGTTGGATTCCCCCACTGTAGAAGTTTGCCCTAGGCACTCTGGCAACTTCTTGGCACCTCAGGTTACCCTTCTAAGCCTCCTCCGTGTAACTTCAGGACACAAACCACCACCTCCCTGCCTGAGGTGAGTTTGGCCCTCTCTTGAGTCACCACGGCTGTGAGTCCTGGTACCTCGCTGGAAAAATACAAACGGACCTCTTGTTGGCAAAAACAGAGATGAAGTTTTATTGTGTTAAAAACATAAGTGATTCTTTAACGTGTCATTTATTAATTAGCTTTGTTCCAGTTGTACAAAATAAACTCAGTCAAACATTTAACTTTAAGTTGTCCTAGCCTCTTCACTGTCTTCTAATAAGCCACCTCATAACACCACACCACACCTTCCTCCCTCTCCCTCCTAACTCACCAAACCGACTCTCCCTCCTTTCAAACCTGGCACAGTCCCGCCCCCATCAGAGTTCTATGCCAGTCAGGCTGGAGGTGGGTTAACTCTTTGCCAGCCGGGCAGAAATAAACATTTTAAAAGTGCTTCAATTTGTCACACCTTGCAATAAGAACACACTTCAGTCATAGTGCTGATGAGAACATGCTGGCTCAAACTATAATCTTTTTTTTGCCATATAATATTTTATTAATTTTTAACAATCATATTCATCTTATTTTCCATATTTTATCCCTTTGGCTTTTTCAAGTCTTGACTTCCATCAAACCTTACGATTTTCTAACATTTATCTCTAATATCTATATTTCACTTATCAATCATTGATTTAAATTATTACAAAAAATATCACTAAAATCCAAGTTACAATGACTTTCCTTTTTTATAACTTGCAAAGCTTCTTGCAATCCTACCAACGTATTCATTTGAGTGCAACTGTCTTTCAAATAGTCTGTAAATTTAGTCCAATCTTTGATGCACTTCTGGTCCCACTGTTCTCAGATTCTTCCCGTCATTTTATCCAGTTCCGCATACTCCATCAATTTCACTGTCCATTCTTTGTTCGGCAAGTCTTCTTGTTTTCATTTTTGTGTGATTAATATTCTTGCTGCCAAATCTCCCGTATTCCCCGAGAAACTCCCGTTTTTCCAACCGTTTCCTGCTGGCAGCCCAGATTTTTTTAAAAAAACCCGTAAATCCCTCTGATTCTTACTGGCCCTGGGAGGCTCCTTCTGCGCATGTTGGAGTCTCTGGACATGTGCAGAAGCGATTTCTGGTGCTGCAGCCTTTTTGGAAATCGGCAGAGCATGTGTAGAAGTGACTTCTAGTGCTGCTCTGCCCAGTTCCAAAATGGCTGCAGCGCGACTTCCGGTCCCATCCCAGATTTTTCAATCTGGGATTTGGCACCTATGCTGGGAGAGCAATATTCCATACTGGTTTCCGATGCTGTTTAACATCAACTTGATCTTTTCCCAATTCTTTTTAAAAAACATTTTGACGCAAGCATGGGTCTTGTTTTTCCCCCTCTCACTGAGAGAACAATGTTCCATGCTGAATCTCAATGATTTTTTTCCAACAGTTTGATCTTTCCCTTCCATTTCTTTTTTAGGATTATTTGCATTGCCCAACACAGCTAAATGTTCAACTTTCTTTTCTTTCTCTGGACTCTCTGATATGTCCATTCTTTTTTCAATTTCAGGGGGTTGCGGTGCCCTTGCAAACACCCCTATTTCTCATGAGAAACTGGACTCTCCCCAGAGGGCTGAATCCGGTCTCCTTTCGGCTCCTCGTCCCGACCGGAAGTCAAGAAATTTAAAAATAACTCTACCCTTTTCTGCGTTCTCTTGGACAGTGACAGCAGCGGCAACAGTCCTTATGAGGCCTTTCAGCCTCCACCCTGGGCCAGGTGGTGAGAGGCAGGGACAGGACCTGTAGGTACTAATAGCAGGGGAGTCCTCCTGGGCAGCAGCAGTGGCAACAGTCCTTTTGAGGCCTGTGAGGCCCCACCCTGGGCCAGGTAGTGAGTGGCAGGAACGGGGCCCTCGGGACCTCAAGCAGGGGAGTCCTGGGCAGCACCTGTAGCAGCAGCGGCAACAGTCCTTATGATGCCTGTCAGGCCCCGCCCTGGGCCAGCTAGTGAGTGGCAGGAATGGGGCACTCAAGCAGGGGAGTCCTCCTGGGTCTCACATGATGCCACAGAAACACATAAGGTTAACAACATTCTTAAAGCTAAAGTCAGATTTGGTACAATCTCTAAGAGTTCATATTCAACGGCAAACTCTAAAAATATCAAAGAAGACCATGCCAGAGAATCTTCTTTGGAAACGTTGGCAGCTTGTAGATGTATTCTTAGTTTTGGAATCTCTAAGCATACAACCTTCAGAAACCTATCTGAAGAAGTGTGCATGCACACGAAAGCTCATACCAAAATAAAAACTTAGTTGGTCTTTAAGGTGCTACTGAAGGAATTTTTTATTAACCTTCAGAAAGTTCATCATAGTTTACGACTAAGTTTTGTACTAGCTGTGGAAGTTTGTCTTCTGAAGTTGTGATCAGGTTCTTGGGCTCGAGAACTGCTACAAATAATGCTTTAGGATTATGTTTACGAATCCTTGCCTGGACTCCAGAGTGCACTCCAGCCATTGTGGAGGCCTTGTCATACCCCTGACCTCAACACAATGTGATATCCAGGCCATCCTGTTCAATTGCCTTTATAATGTCTTCTTTTATGTCAAGGGCTTTCTTTCCAGTTAGCTGAAAATAGCCTAGAAAGAACTCCGTGGCAACAGCTCACTCAAAAAACCAAGAACAGAACTCATAAGATGCACACACTAAAAATCCCAGCAAAGAAGTGACAGTTGACAGAGCCTATGCTCACTTGCCATTAGAATGTTCCTGTCTACCAACGCTTCAATGATTGGTTAGAACTCGCCTGGCAACAAACTCTGTTAAATCCAATACACCGGCAACTAATCTAGTTTGCACCCTGGCCTGGGCACAGAATTGTCCGAAGTACCCATTTCTCTGTCCTCTGGATCTGCTTGGAGTTCCATGTTCAGAGGTACCCTGGTTCTGATCTGGTCGAGGTGTCTCTTCCAAACCAGTCCCCTCTCCAACCCTACCTCGTAGGAAACCAGACCTGTACAGTGGGCAATGGTACCTGGGACCCAAGCTTGTCCAGGCCCATAGTTTTGGATGTACACAGTGTCCCCCGGGAAGAACCCTCTTGGAGCCCCCCGCACCACAGTGGATGGCCGTTGCTCAAGAGCCCAGTCGGGGTAAGTGCGATAAGGAGGGTAGTGAGCATCCTTCCCATAAGCAACTCTGCTGGGCTCCAGCTGGTCACTGGGCCAATGAGAACTCCACTAACCAGAGAGTCCAGTCACCATGCACTATGCGCCTAAGCGCATCTTTGGTATTACAGACCATGCGTTCAGCTTGGCCATTAGTGGCCAGGTGAAAAGGAGTGGAACGAATGTGGTGGATTCTATTCTTAGTTACAAATTCTTTGAATTCTGCCGAAGTAAAAGTGGTTCCATTATCACTCACCATTGTGTCTGGCAAACCGTGTGTCATGAATAGCTTCCTGAGCATGTTTATAGTTGCTCTAGCGGACATGGTTGAGGTCGGCTCCACCTTGAGCAACTTGGACTGAGAGTCAACCACTATTAGGAAGTGTTGGCCCTGAAAGGGCCCCGCGAAGTCCATGTGCGCCCGGGACCATGGGAACTGTGTGGAATCCCAGGACTGTACTGGTGCCTTAGATGGATCCGGCTGGGAGACGTAGCAGGGCTCGCAAAGTTTCACCCGGCTCTTTATCTCCGCATCAATGCCTGGCCCACCACACATAGCTACGGGCCAGTGTCTTCATCCGGACGATTCCCGGGTGAGACACATGCAGCCCTTCTAAGACTTTTTTGGTTAGAACTCGCCTGGCAACAAACTTGTTGTGGTGTTAGAGCACCGGGCACCTTTAATCTCTCTCCCCTGGCACGCCAACTCTCCGTCCGGAGACCGTTGGGCTACCCTTCCCTTGGAGAGGATCAAGCTATACCCAGTTACTCTAACTTAAGGTTTACACGCAATTCTCACTAAAATCGGCTTCCACCACCAGATGCTTTTAGCCAAGCAATCTGGAACTAATATTTAACGTTACTCTGGTAGAGGGCAAAGCAGCAAAGGACTGGAAATAGCACTGTAAAACCAGAAAGGACAAAACCCACAGAAATACCTTTTGACTATTTATTGTAAAAGATAGTTAAACAAACAGAATATAACAGTTCTCAGAAAAGGGATTACAATGGGTAAAACAAATAAGCATTCTAACTTACTAGTAGATACTTATAAGGCTATTGAAAACATAGCCGTGTTTCTCCATCCCAGCAAACAGCAGTGAAGAACCCAGCAAGTATAACATTTCTTTAGGCTCTTTGAAATAGCAGGACAGGCGAAAGCCTCACAAGCCATTTTGCAGAAAAGCCACTTTCTCCTTTCAGACTTAAATCCTCAAACCCCTCAAGGCGTGTACCTAGCCCCATGTGGAATTTCATTCAAATAAGCCAATCAAGGAGTAACAGACGTTTGTCTTGTCAATCATTTAGAGAGATGCTACAGATGTCCTGTGTTTATCCATTAATTACCTTCAGGGCAATTAAGACCTTCCTGGTCCCAAGCACACCGGACCTTCCTTAACTCTTATCACAGGAATGTGAAACTTGCCAGCTGCAAGGCTTGTGAAGATTTACACTCAATCAAAGGACAGGAGGAGAATAATAAAAACCTCCTTTCTCAGGTTCAAAAGTTTATTTAAGTTTATTTTCCCAGCCGGGATTTTCCTCTAAAGAACCAAAGTTCCATAATGCTTTGCAGCTTCCATCGTGCCTTGCAAGATCCAAAGATAGAGATACATGTAATCTCACGACACTTGTGTTAAACCCAATAAATGACAGCTGTAAAATGGAACCAAGTACCCTTGCATGCAGAAAACTCAGGGCAGGGATGCTGCTGCAGCCTATTGTGGCTCTTATCTGAAGAACACACCTGCCCGAAACATGCATTTCCAAAACCCATCCCAGCAGGATTACAGTTACTATTTCCACCACCACCACCACCACCACCTTTGGATTTGCTTCCACATTCAGATGGCTAATCTGTACAGTTAAGTGTTGGAGCAGTTGTTGCAACCCAGTGGGATTGGGAAGAGGCTTTGCCCAGAAATGAGCCCAGAAATGAAAGCAGCAAGAAATATCAACAGCAGAAGAATGGGCAAGTTAAGATAATTGAATATGCAGAACTGGCAAAACTGTCCAGGAAAATCAGTGAGCAGCGAGACCAACTGTTTGGAAAAAAACAGGAGTGAATTTATTTTATATTTGAAAGAACATTGAAAATGTTTGACAACACTAACAGGATTGATTTAAAGGTTGTTGTTTTTTTGCAAAGTAGAAATAGAAACTTATTTACAATTACAAGGAATACTAAGGAATGAAACTAGGTAGATAGGGGAACTTTTAAATGCGAAATAAATTATGTAAATATGTTAGAAAGTCAGTTTGGGATGATGGGGGGGGACTCAAAAGAGTCAAACTATAGGTGATGATAAGAAACATGATAATCGTATGGCTTTAAAAATGAAATTTAATAAATATTACACATAGAGACTCTTTAAAAAAATTACAGTACATACCTCTTTGACAAAACAGGAAGTTGTCTACCTTTCCATTGTTCCAGGAAATCATTGGGTTGGGCAGTGGATCCGATTCCCGCCAAAACAAGCCAGAGAAGAGAAAAACAAGCACTACGGATGAGAGCTTTTAAGGCAAATCAAACACTATACGCCCAATTTAAGGGACAGGCTGCAGTCAAAGTCAGTTTAGGAAATCAGAGGGGCAGGCAGACACCGAGCGCACATAGAAAAAGCCACCAGCGCCCACAGAAGTAGCCCAAAGGCTAGCTTCCCCCCCCCAAAAAAGTTTAAAGCTAAACTGCTTGCCAATTACACAAAGATTGCAAAGAGAAAAAACTAGAGGGGGAGGGGGGGAGTCAAAGCGATCTTACCCAATCAGGGACTTGAGCGGTAGTGGCAAATAGATAACTCTGAAGCAATGACCCTGGCCAACAGCACGTTTAAGATAAGAGGCTTGAGAATTAAATACTTGAAAAGCAAGGAAAGCTAAGTGGGATCACAGCATGACAGAACACAGGGGACTGTGGGAGATGTTGTTTTCCTGAGGGCTCCTGAATATCAGATTATTTTGAAGCTAATTCCAGATGAGATATCGGAAACTCACCCTACTTTCATGATTTGGCCTTTGGTCAGTAAGTTCTCTCAGTTCCTGCTAATGCTTCATGTTCCCGGATTAGCCATTTAAGAGTAGAATGGTTATTGATAAGGTCCCGGAAATATTTAATATTTTTTACTCTTAACATCTTCTTGAGACCTCCTCTGAACAGCTTCATAGCACTCTGTTAACACATAATGTCTCCATCTGCCTTGGTAAATAAAACAGAATCAGTGGCAGCAGGGACTGGAAATATTTGGCAGGGAAAACATCTCATTTTGCACATATTCACATAAATTCTGCTTAAAAAACATGAGCCTGGCTTCTGTCATCTGGGAAAGAAAGGGAATGCACTCTCAAATCCTGAATTTCATGGACGTGTTGCCAAACAGAAATGGCACTGGTGAAGGTGACATTCTTGCCATTATGAGTTTTAAGTTGCAGAAATATTGGCGCCATCAAGGGTTGTTCTTTTTAAAATGTCATTTTTGAAATCTATTTTTAGTGCAAGTAAAAGTGTGTGGGGATTAATAAATAGGCTTGCTCTTATGAAGAGGTTTCTGTCAATTTGCTAATGCAATGTTAGACTTATCGTCCACAGTTAAAATTGATTGTTCTACCTCTTTATCCTTAACTGGCAACCACTCCTTACTTGCAAACTCAAGACTTTTGCTTTTGCGTAATGTAAACAACTCTTCAATATAAGAACCTGCCTCTTTGTTAGGTGTTTCAGCATCACAGAACTACATGCACCAATGTAACAACAAAAAAGCGCCTCCTTTCTCACACACTCTCACATACCCTCTGCGTGTATGGTCTACATATGGGTGAGAATGGCACCGAGCTTAGGATTTTCTTGTCTTCCCACTTTATATTGGGAGGTGGCGGCAGCCTTCACGTTATCCCTCTGATAGTCACTTTAGAATCCAGCATCACCTGGCAGGCAATCAGCTGCTCCCCGCACTGCGGGACATGCTAACATTCATTCATTCATTCATTCATTAGCAGAATTGATACCCTACCGCTTAGCCACAAAGAGTCCTAGAGTAGCCAGCAACAATCATTTCCAAGACAGTCTCTGTCCTTGGGGTGTGGATCTAAAAAGTCAGGACACGCGAGGAAAGAGGAATGGCGGGGGGTTGGGGAATAGATAGAAGGCTTCTGTGGCTTATCTCCCAACTTCATGCCGTGTCCATGGCCAGGGTGAGATTAACCCCTGTTGGAGACCTAACTAACCCAGTGCCAGTAAATAAGGGAGTACGCCAGGGTTGTATTTTAGCGCCACTTCTTTTTAACTTATTTATCAGTGATATGAGGAACCCATTAGCCTCACAAAAATTTATCCACGCCCCTCGTATAGCAGATTATCGTTGTCCTTTCCTTTCTTTTACGTTGTCCTTTACTTCTCTATGCAGATGATGCGGTGCTACTCTCAAACCTCCAATTTAAAAAGGTGAAAGGAAATAAAAGCATTTTAAAACATTTTTAAAAGAACTCTGCGCTGAAACAAGTTCCTAAACCCAAACATCTAACCCACCCACCCCCACCATAACGTGTTTAAAATGGTAAAAAGAAAATTTTAAAACATTTTGAAAAGAACTCTGCACAGTTCACACTGGACAGCAACTGTCCCCAGGAAGCCCGCCCTGGGCCAGGTGGTGGGAGGCAGGGACAGGACCTGCAGGTACTCACGGCAGGAGAGTCCTGGGCAGCAGCAGAGCTGGAAGTCCTTATGAGGCCCGCCAGGCCCCGCCCTAGGCCAGGTGGTGGGAGGCAGGGACAGGACCCGCAGGCACTCACGGCAGGAGAGATGTTGACACCAGCACCGCCAGCCCCCCGCTAGGCCTTCCATACTTTACATTTTTAAGAGCTGGTTGAGTGTAACTTGTAAAACCCTGTAATTCGACCGTAGTGCCCTCTTTTGCCCAAGTTTCTTGAAGAAAAATAATATCATGTGTTTGTAGATAGGAACGGAAGTCACTATCTTGGATCTTGTTTGGCCACCCTGTTACATTCCATGAGAGAAGTTTGTTTTACAATGATTTACTCTTAGTCAATTGCAGGCCAATGTACTCTCGGAATTTGCCTGTTTTTGTGGCAGCAGGGTATCGCTAATGCTAGCGGAATGATCCAGATGTTCGATTATTTCAGTTGTTGTGCATAAAGTACTCACATTTGTGTTCACTGGGCCTTTTCTTTGCAAATTGCACACCAGCGGGGATTCCTTGGGCATAGTTCCTGACTCCTCCTCCTCCTCCTCTAAGTATCTCATCTTTGTCCTGTGAATCAGTGAGGGTAGCCTAGTAGAGGAAAAGGTTAACATAATTTTTTGGATTTGATTTGTGATGTTCAAGTATTCAGTCCCAACTAAGTCGATCTCTGTGACTCCAATATCAAGTAAGTCTGATAAATGTTGTTTGGAACGCTGGAAACCTTTCCAATTAGGGGTTTGATCTAGTCTACCACGAATTATCATGCAGATCTTTTTTGGTTGGAAGATTAAATAGGAAGATTTTGTTTTAAAGGCCTCTACGCGTTCTCCGTCGAGCTTAGGGGTCTGCTCTTCTTGTCGCCGTTTCACTTTGGTGCTTTGGTGTTCTGCTAGTGCCTGCTTGTTATTAGTTGATAAACTGTGGACCTCATTAGATAATTGGGTTATTTGAGAGGCAATACCTCTAATTTGTTGGAAGATATGCTCAACCGTTCTTGCAATCAGAGTTAATTGGGTGCTCTCCCAACTTGTTATTCCTTCTTCGCTTAAAGGCACAGGGTCAGCTTGCCCCACCGTTGGATCCAGTTCTGCGCTCCCACCCTGAGTATTCTCCTCATCCTCACAATCATCTTCAAGGGGAGAGAAACGGTTTTTTGTTGGGACTGTAAATCAGGTTTGTTTAAAAAGTCCTCCAATTTAGATTGTTTGGAAGCGGGTAATGAAACTGCTTCATCTGAGTCCCTGTTGCGCTTACTAGCAGGCATAGTATTGCAGTGGAAAGTAAACAAGGAAAAGTTTCCTTAACCAAAGAAAAGAAGAGGTAGGAACTTCACTGTGGTGACTGCCAGGAGTTCCAAGAGCAAAGTAAAAAAGGGAGCTAGCGGTTGATAGCTAGCAGCTGGCAGCCTGCCCAGGATACTTCATGGAGCTTGCCCAGGGTATTTCTCATAGCATAGATCAGAGAGTGCTGATAAAATCTTAGTAGGGTGGTAAGTTTAAAAGTAGAAACTAAAAGAGGAAAATTTACTTCCCTGGGTGGCAGTTGATACTCTTTACAGTCCTGTTATCAGCAGAGCTCCGAAGCCTGCTTGCTACTCCGTCGCCATCTTGGTATGATGCCGGGAGCTGCTGCTGCTGCAGTCAGGCCCCGTTTGCTGGTATCGTAAAAAAGACGTGTAATCCTGTAACTATTCAAGCCCATGGGAACCATTGTTTTAAGTAAATGAATAAACCGGGCCTCCTGTTGTAATAATAATCTGTTAATATCTCTTCGATGGAATTGATCTATTCTGGGTTTCCAAATGATGAAAAATACAAAGTCTTCATTATGTTTTTGTTGTACATAGTGTTCCACTAAAGGGGCATCTAAGATTTTATTGCGAATCAGAGAGCGATGTCCATTGATCCGCAGCTTTATCTGTGTCTGGTGCTCTTTCCTATGTATAGTTTCTTACAAGGGCACACCCATACTCATACCCATACAAGGGCACACCCATACAAGGGCACACCATATACGCAATTCTTAGTGTTGCAATTGCTAAAATGTCTGAGTTGAAAGTTGAATCCTGTCTGTTCATTGATGAATTCTTTTACTTGAAGTGTATATTTACAGATACTACAGTTTCCACACCTATAATGTCCCGTTGTAGATTCTGTAGGGTATATTTGTTCAGGTTTGATTTTTACTAAATAGTCCCGTAAGGATCTGGTTCTTTTCAAGCCAAACAACGGGGGTTTATGGCATCCTGGAATATTGGCAGTCAGATACAATGTTTATGTATTATTTTCTTGATGGTAGAAGTATAAGGTGTATATTGTAATGTGGAGTATATATGGTCTCCTTTTGACTTATTGGTAGTTGTTGTGGCGAAAAGATCACTCCTGGGTTTTTTTTAATCAGCTTTACGTTTGGCTACATGGAGTGTTTTAAAGGTGTATCCCCATTGTAATAATGTGTGAGATTTGTAATCATGATGTGATGATGCATTTCTTTTGAGCCTTAAATATTGACCATAAGGTAAATTCTTGAGAAGATGAGGAGAATGAAAGATGATGCATGAAGCAACAAATTTCAATCAGTAGGTTTATGGAACGGACGGACCTTCAATTGTTGATGGTGATCTTTAAAAACTGTAATATCTAGAAAGTCAACAGTTCTTTCATGAATCGTTCCAAATAGTCGTATATGCGGATCTTGTTCATTAATCCATTGTGGAAACTGTGAGGCTGAATGTTGAAAATGTGTAGGAGGTTCTTTTGCTGGTCTAAAGTTCAAAACTGTTTCTATAATGGTTCTCACTTCTGGTAGTGGTACATTAGTGTACAAAGATTCAACATCCAGGGTTGCTAGGGACACCTCCCGTGGGACTGTAATGTTTTCAAGGAGTCCAATAAATGTATTCGTATCTAGAATATAGGATGGAGTATCAATGGCAAACGGGTGTAAATAATGCTCCATGTACTGGCATATTGGTTCCAAAAGAGAATCATTGCCAGATACGATTGGTCTGCCAGGTGGAGAATTGAGAGATTTATGAATTTTTGGTAGTACATTAAAAATTGTTGTGGTCCCAGGCCTTGTCCATTGTTCCGCTGGACAGTTCTGGGGTCTTGAAAAGGAAACATGAGAATCAAATGACCCATGGAGAACAGCTTGACTAAGAAACGGCATGAAGTATTTCCAGTGGTTCCCAAGCGAGGAATTTAATACTCCTTAAAAAAAGAAAATGCTGGTCTTATCAAAACTCATTTGCTTCCCTAAAATACCTTAGACATTTTGCCTCTCCAATATCTATGGCATATCAAAATAATAGCATGAATAAGCCCCACTTTAAAATTAGCCTGTTTCTTGACCTGAGAAAGAATAGTCCATCATTTTATTTCTATGATGTTCAGAAACCCTACCCCCCCCCCCCCATCTTGATTTTCAGAATAACATTTATTTGTGCTTAGTTTATATAAATACAGGCTCCAATACTTTGGCCACCTCATGAGAAGAGAAGAATCCTTGGAAAAGACCCTGATGTTGGGAAAGATTGAGGGCACTAGGAGAAAGGGGACGACAGAGGACAAGATGGTTGGACAGTGTTCTCGAAGCTACGAACATGAGTTTGACCAAATTGCGGGAGGCAGTGCAAGACAGGAGTGCCTGGCGTGCTATGGTCCATGGGGTCACGAAGAGTCGGACACGACTAAACGACTAAACAACAACAACAACAAGTTTATATAAGGATTGCCAGATGTTCCTTTATTTGAAACAGCATTTCTAAATGAATGTTCCTCTTTCTTTTTTCTTTTAACATTGCCTCTCCAGGGGACATAATGTATGGGAGTAAAGCTTGCAAGAAAGAAATTCACTTACTAAGCACCACACGTAGATATGAGGGTAATGGCATGGTCAGCAAACATGCAGCATGCAGGGCCTAGTAATTACAAGTTATTATACATTCCAAAGGCTTAATGAGTTTTAACCCTTTGAAATGAAGTTTTACATTTTAAAAATCATTTTTTTTATTTAAAAAAAAACCCCGAGCACCACCACAGATATTTAAAAACTGAGCAAAACTATAAGCATGCTGCACTTAGAATCATAGAGTTGGAAGAGACCACAAGGGCCATCCAGTCCAACCCCCTGCCAAGCAGGAAACACCATCAAAGCATTCTTGACATATGGCTGTCAAGCCTCTGCTTAAAGACCTCCAAAGAAGGAGACTCCACCACACTTTTTGGCAGCAAGTTCCACTGTCAAACAGCTCTTACTGTCAGGAAGTTCTTCCTAATGTTTAGGTGGAATCTTCTTTCTTGTAGCTTGAATCCATTGCTCCGTGTCCGCTTCTCTGGAGTAGCAGAAAACAACCTTTCACCCTCTTCTATATGACATCCTTTTACATATATTTGAACATGGCTATCATATCACCCCTTAACCTTCTCTTCTCCAGGCTAAACATACCCAGCTCCCTAAGCCGTTCCTCATAAGGCATTGTTTCCAGGCCTTTGACCATTTTGGTTGCCCTCCTCTGGACACGTTCCAGTTTGTCAGTATCCTTCTTGAACTGTGGTGCCAGACTTGCTTGGTTTAGACTCATTTTATTACATATTTTCTGTCCATTCTGTATCTGCAGTAAGCTCTGGCAGTGTCGCCCTCTGGGTCAAAGGAGCAGAGTGAATCCAGGCGGGAGCCTAAAGAGAGTCAATGGTGAAGACTTGGCCAAAGTTCTGTTTCTTTTCCTCCTTACTTTGTTTCCTCTCTATTCATGTGAATGTCTATATGGAAATGTTTCAAGACATTAAAAAAATAACATTTTCTTGGTCAAGCACACACAATGCCTTGAAGAGCATTTAAAATGCAGGGTTTTCTTAGCAGATCAAACAATACATTTACCTCAGGGACATGAATGGCAGGCAGCTTGAGTCAAACCTCACAGAAGCTATTTTGAATAACAAACGGGTAGTAAATCTACATGAGCACCAAAGTTATAGAGCTGAATACTAAATTTATGATTGCTTAGAACAATTGTATTTTTAGCACAAGAGATTAGATTAGTTGAAAGTACATTTGACATGCCTGACTCCATATTAAATTGTGCCTGTTTACTTCATAATTTGAATGGACTCAGATATGAACACCCTTTCCCCACATGTTAGAAAATTAATATCTATTTGTCAGCAAGCAATAATACTTTGATTTTATATGCACACCTTCTTTTTAAACTCTAATTATCTTGGACACGATTCAGCTAACATCGAGTGTATTTTGGAAGTCCAGTGGAAGAGAGCTAATCATAGGCTTAACTGCCATTTGAAAACATTAAAAGACATAATATTGCCTGATCACTTCCCTCATTAAGGTTTTTTCCCATATGATGTAAAGTTCCAACCTAATTTGTCTTTTTTCACATTCTTCTCTTAACCCAGAAGATCCTTAAAGCCCCATGACCCTCTGGCATTAACTGAGGGGGACTGGTGAATCCCTTACACTTGCACTAGAATGTTCAGAACTCCTCTAATCACAGTGTTTCTTTGCACACTTAAACAACTCATCTAAAATACCCCAAGTTTGTATTCCTGCACCCTCTATCAGTGGTATAGTGGGGGGTGAAGGGACAGGGGTGGTTGGCCCAGGTGCTAAATTGTTAGGGGCACAAAAATTCAGCACCTTGTGGTGCCTCAGTGCAGCTACACACTTCTGTTGCTACACTCCATTGAAAACGGCTTCTCCATGCAAACCAGGAAGTGACCTCTCCAGACAATGCAACAACTCTTCTTTCCTCATCTCTGTGGCTGTGATCTGGGTCTCGTGGACGCTGCTAGGCAGTTGAATGTGCATGTGTACTCCATCCACCCCCCTCTGTGTGGCCCCAGGCCCTGGGAATGCATGCTACACCACTGCCCTCTATAAACCCCATTCTTCCATTCCAGAGAGCTAGCTCCACTCCGGAGATCAACTTACAGGTTTTCCTCCCCGCCCGCTTTTTGTTATCCTGTTGGGTGTCTTTGAATGCTGGTTATCCTTTGCTATGCAGACTTCTGCCTTTTCTGAGCTGGGCTACCTCTTTACCATACCTAGATACCAGCTAAAGATTTTGAAAAATTCTCAGAGGAAAAAAAATCCCTACTTTCCCAACAGATATCAACGCAAGAAGTGGAATATGCGATACAACAAATGCAGTCGGGCAAGACCCCAGGACCGGATGGCCTTACAGCTGCTTATTATAAGACAATGAAGGACTGGTTAGTCCAACCTTTGAAAGACTTATGTAATGAAATCTTGAACGGAGGAGAGGCCCCCGAATCTTGGAAAGAGGCCTACATCACGCTGATATCTAAACCGGACACGGATAGAACGCAAGTTAAGAATTACCGCCCAATCTCCCTACTTAATGTGGATTACAAAATATTTGCCAACATTTTAGCCTCCAGATTGAAAAAGGTTTTGAAAGATTTTATTCACCACGATCAAGCTGGCTTCCTTCCGGGGAGGCATATGAAGGATAACATCAGGAATGTAGTGGATATTTTGGAAATGTTGGAGCAGAAAATAAACAAAAAAGCTATTTTGATGTTTATAGATGCAGAGAAGGCTTTTGACAACATTTCTTGGCTGTTTTTAAAAAGGAATTTAGAAAAAATGGGGATGGGCAAGAACTTTTTGAATGGAGTAAAGGCAATCTATTCCGAGCAAAAAGCTAAGATAATTGTGAATAATATGGTGTCAGAAGAAATTAGAATTGAAAAAGGTACAAGACAAGGGTGTCCCCTCTCTCCTTTACTTTTTATATCGGTCCTGGAAGTCTTGCTCGATAGGATTAGAAAAGACGATGAAATAAGAGGTGTGACTGTAGGGAAGAAACAATATAAACTTAAAGCCTTTGCTGATGATTTGGTATTAACTTTGCAGGACCCAGAATCCAGTGCACAGAGGGCACTGGAAGTAATTCAAGAGTTTGGAAGGGTAGCAGGTTTCAAATTGAATAAATCAAAAACCAAAGTATTAGATAAAAATTTGAATATTGAGGAGAGAGAAAAATTGCAAGAAGCAACTGGTCTATCTTTTGTCAAGAAAGTGAAATACCTTGGTGTTAACATGACTTCTAAAAATTTGAATCTGTTTAAAGATAATTATGTGAAATTATGGAATGAAGTTAAGAAAGATTTAGAAACTTGGACCAAATTGAAATTGTCTCTGTTGGGGCATATAGCAACTGTTAAGATGAATGTATTGCCAAAGATGTTGTTTATGTTTCAATCATTGCCAATAATTGAAAAGCTGAATTGTTTTAAGGAATGGCAAAAGGTGCTATCGAAATTCATATGGCAAGGGAAGAAGCCAAGAATTAAATATAAGATACTGACAGATGATAAGCAAAGAGGAGGCTTCTCCCTGCCTGATCTTAAAATTTACTATGAAGCAGCTGCCTTTTGTTGGTTGAAAGAGTGGTTTACATTGGAAAATTCAGATATTTTGGATTTAGAAGGTTATGACAATGTATATGGTTGGCATGCATATGTATGGTACGACAAAGTAAAAGCCCACAGAGGCTTTAAAAGGCATATAATTAGAAATTCATTGTATAAGGTTTGGTCCAGATATAAAGATTTATTAGAAAGGAAAACACCTAAATGGATTTCACCCTTGGAGGCCAAGGCTCGTAAAAGGTTAAATACAGAGACCGGTTGGCCGAAATATAGAGATTTATTGATTGAAGATGGAGACCAATTTAAGTTAAAAACATATGAGGAGTTGAAAGGTAAATTAGATGATTGGCTCCAATATCATCAGATAAATGAAGTGTTTAAAATGGATAGAGTAATTGGTTTTCAAACAGAGAAGTCAAAGGTGGAAACAGAACTATTAGAACCTAAGACGAAAACACTTTCCAGAATGTACAAACTGTTGCTAGAGTGGCATACGAAAGATGAACAAACAAAAAATGCTATGATTTTGTGGGCAAAGGATGTGGGACATAACATCATGATTGAGGAATGGGAAAAGTTGTGGAAGGAGAATATTAAGTTTACTGCGTGTAGTTTATTAAAGGAGAATATAATGATGATGATGTATAGATGGTATCTTACACCAGTAAAATTAGCAAACATATACCACAACCATGATAACAAATGTTGGAAATGTAAGAAAGAAATAGGTTCATTTTACCACATGTGGTGGACATGTCCACTAGTGAATGACTTCTGGAATAAGATTTATAATGAACTTAAGAAAGTGCTGAAAAGCACATTTGTTAAGAAACCAGAGGCATTCCTAGTGGGCATTGTAGGAAAGGAGATCCCTAAGAAGAAGGTATCTTTTTTTATGTATGCCACTACAGCAGCAAGACTTTTGATTGCTAAATACTGGAAGCAGCAAACACTACCAACGATTGACGAATGGCAGATGAAGATGATGGAATTCATGGAACTGGCTGAGATGACCAGACGAATCCGCAACCAGGGAGAACAAGCGATGGAAGAAGAGTGGAAAGATTTTAAATTGTACTTTAAAAAGTATGCTAAAGTAATATTTTAGATTAGAAATTAAGTGGTAAATAAAACTGTGGAATATTTGAAGAGGTTATTTAGAAAGGAAAAAAAGAGATGTATTTTAAAAGGTGATTATTTGGATGTAGAATTTGCTACTTAGAAATGTACATAAGAACCACAGGGACGGGAACCCGAGGAGGTCCCAACTTACACTGTGAGGAAGATAAGATGTAATGCTTTATACTTTTTGTTTTTCTTTTGTATTTTTGTATTCTGTATTTTTGTTTTTCTCTTCTTTATATTGCTTTAAAATTTTTGTTAATCCTTTTGTGGAAAATCAATAAAATATTTATATAAAGATTTTGAAAAATTCTGGTGGAAATGGAAGGGGACATTGCCCATGGTGGCTGACTCAACTCCTTCCATGCTGATTGGGTGGCCCTAGGGTGCTGGCGTCAGGGTCTGTCCGTCCTACTACACCTCTGCTGTCAAATTCTACCTGTGAAACTACATGAGCTATAAAGCCATCCAGCTGTTTTATAATTCATTTGAAAGAATTCAACCTCTTGCTTTCTCTGAAACTCTTATTGATTGCTCTCAATTTAATGAGCCGACATCTAACTAATCAATATTTTGTTTGGTGGGGGACGTCTCTCAATTTGGGTCACTTCTCTTTTGCAAACACGTTATATGCTTGCTGTCCCCCACCCAGATCTAAAACCCACTTTTTAGTGAAATTGGTAGGGAAGAAATTGACCAACAAACCTAATTCACACTCTGAGCAAAGGCACAATCAAAATGCAGCTATCATTTGAAAGTCTCTCCTTTCTGCATGTTGTGCCGCAGTTCTCAAAAGGAAAGAATTGCATAAAGAAATGTGTATGTTTATTATAAGTGGGTTCCCAAAAAGGCAAATATCTGAATGAGCACCTGCCTTTTGCATCCATTTCTTCCATTCTTCTTTCAACAGTGCTTTAAAGGGCTAGTTGATTGAAACATCTAGTGGCTGTAGCTGACCTGTAAGTCCACCAGGAATAACTGCTAGCTGTGTTTGCAAATCTTCTGTTAAATGTTCTCAGAACTTATCAAACACAAGCAGAACTGGCTTCTTCAAGAGCCTTCTAGGTCTTCTGGACCAAATCTTTGCAAACTATATGCCCATAATCTCGTCATTCCTTCAGCCCTTCTCGTGATCTTGGACAAGAATGCCAGGTGGTATGGCCTCTTTAGGATACATTTTCCTCTTAAAAATGAGCATAGGCTAGCACTCAAAATATTGTTATGTACTGTAATAATGCAGTGTACTGTAATAATGCCAAAATGCTACCCTCACCCTAGAGCCGGGCCTGTCTGCAACTGTCTGCAGGACACCGGTAATGAGAGAGGTACGTGAAAGCAAAAGTGTTTCCCAAGCCGCGGCAGAAGACCTTTGATTTCTGCGCCAAGCATTTATGGCTGGAGTGAAGCTGGCCGGAATGCAGGCTGCTTGATTTATGACTGCTAGATAAACAGCTCTGAGATACGGAGAGCTGAGTAAGCTCTCAAGAGCAGATTCCTGGCTACAGCCAATAGCTGGGATGGATCTTTTGGAGTATACTTGGAGCTGTACTTGCTTCCACCTGCTGGAGTGCAGGTACCAAAGGGAATGGTCTGCAAGTTAAAGAAATCCCTGTATGGTCTCAAGCAGAGTGCCAGATGTTGGAACGCAAAGCTGACAGAGACATTGCTTTGTCTGGGTTTTCACCAAGGTATAGCTCATCCATGTGTGTTTGTCAAGGAAGAGGGGGAGCACAAATTGCACTGTATTTGCATTGTTGATGACTTGCTTATCTTCTGGAAACATCAGGAATTGTATCAGCTCACCTTAGCTCAGTTGAAGGAGCACTTCAACATGAAGGATCTTGGCAAGGTATCCAATTATCTTTCTCTGGAGGTAGAGAAAGACAAAGCAGGTAATTTTCTGGTGCACCAAACTCAGAAAATTGCAGATGTGTTAACCAGGCTGAAATTGGTTGATGCAAATCCTGTAGACACACCCTATGGTGACAGGTTATCAGGTAGATGATAACGCTGAGGCATTTTCTGACACCACACTGTATAGTGTGCCCCGCGGAGGACCTTAAGGTCCACAAACAACAATATTCTGGAGATCCCGAGCCATAAGATGGCTAGATTGGCCTCTATTAGAACCAGGGCCTTTTCAGTACTGGCCCCAACTTGGTGGAACGCTCTTTCCCAGGAGACCAGGGCCCTGCGGGATTTGTCATCTTTCCGCAGGGCCTACAAGACAGAGCTGTTCCGCCTGGCCTTTGGGTTAGACCCAGCTGGACCCCTCTGTTTTCCTCCCTCATGGCTTGGATTTATGGACTACTTGAAATGAGGCTGCACTTTAAATTTTAATACTGTAAGATGTAATTTGCTTAGCAGACATGCTAACAATCCCACTGTTCAGGATTGGAAGGCTCTGAAATGCATAGCACGTGATCTTAAAGGTACTATGCACTACAGGCTGAAATTCACAGATCAGAAGACTGGAGGTCTTGAGATTTTTGCAGATGCAAGTTTTGGAAGTGACACCGCAGATGGTACAAGCACTTCTGGTGTTTGCTACATGTACAACCACGGTCTGTGTCACGGTCTGGTTGGCGGGAGGTAGCAGTCCCGACTCAGGATGTCAGGACCAGAGGCAAGATGGCAGGGTGGAAGCAGGAATGGGAGTCCAGGTGGTGTGGGGCTGTGGGTCAAGCAGCAGGAAGTCCCAGGGTTGAAGAACCGAAGGTCAGGAAGCAAGGAGTCACGAAGGCGAAGGTCTGAAGGTTGAGGAGCAAGGCGTCGGCAAGGCAAAGATCCAAGGATCGAGGAGCAAGGCATCGGCAAAGCAAAGGTCAAGGAGCAAGGCGAAGGTCCAAGGAACAAGGCGAAGGATCAAGGAACAGGAGGCCAGATGCAACAAGGCAGGGATCTCGTTGCTGTGGCAAAGAGCTGAAGGAAAATGCTGGGCTTTTATCCCTCCCAGCTCTTGCCACCAGGTGCAGTGAGTTATCAAGTGGCCTCACCTGAGTGGCCACTCCTTGCTTCTCCAGCACAAGCTGAAGCAGGCCCCAGTCCTGCAAAGCACTACAGGCCCCAGAGCCTGACTCCTGCCCATATCCTGACAGTCTCTTTGACTGGCTGTGCAAGAAGCAAACAACAGTGAGCCAGAGTTCCTGTGAAGCTGAACTCAATCCTCTCTCATTCTCACTTATGGATTGTGAGTGGTTGATGCAACTGTTTCAGGATGTCAAAGTCAAGGTGACTTGTCCTATAAAGGTGTATCAAGACAACAGGTCCTGTTTAGCTTTGCTGGCTTCAGAGAATTGCAAGCAAAGGACCAAGTACTTGCAGATCAAGTTACACCGTGCAAGGGAGTGTATCCGGAAAGGACTTATTCAGGTGTCCTACATGCCAGGTAACGAGATTCCTGCTGATCTGTTGTCCAAAGTTGTTAACAGAGAACAACTTCAGGCTTATGTACAAAAGCTACAGTTAGGAAATACTGGAGCTTAAAGGTTACACAGAATGGGGGAGGTTGTTGGGAATTCAATTCCACCTTAAGGTACAGATGTGTAGCTGTTGCATGTCACGTGTCTGTGCACTTCCGTTGTATATCGCTATTTCTTTCACTCTGCTGTGCTGATGAAGAAGGAGAGGACATGTATTTCTCTCTCCTGAGATATGCTTAATAAACGCCTGTAAATATGCCAACATTTCTCTCTCTCTGTGGCTGCTCAAGCTATGTGGACTCTGCTAAAGCGTATCTAGCTCTTGGAGTCTAGATCGATACCAGCTGGCTGCACCAGAGGCTGGAGACGCCTGGCAGGTCAGTACCGGGAGGGCCTGCATCAGCTGAGGCCAGCCTGCTGCCCTATGTCTCCCATGGTGTTTGCCAACAAACATAACTAAAAATAGGGACCCAGGTGGCGCTGTGGGTTAAACCACTGAGCCTAGGGCTTGCTGATCAGAAGGTCGGCGGTTCGAATCCCTGTGACGGGGTGAGCTCCCGTTGCTTGGTCCCAGCCAACCTAGCAGTTTGAAAGCACGTCAAAATGCAAGTAGATAAAGAGGTACCGCTACAGCGGGAAGGTAAACGGCATTTCCATGTGCTGCTCTGGTTTGCCAGAAGCGGCTTTGTCATGCTGGCCACATGACCTGGAAGCTATATGCCGGCTCCCTTGGCCAATAATGCGAGATGAGCGCGCAACCCCAGAGTCGGTCACGACTGGACCTAATGGTCAGGGGTCCCTTTACCTTACTATAACTAAAAATAGTTTCTTACTGAAAACAACAACAACTTATTATTTGTATCTCGCCCATCTGGCTGAGTCTCCCCAGCCATTCTGGGCGGCTCCCAGTCGAGTATTAAAACAGTACAGCATTAAATAAATGTTTAAGAAGCTAACCAACAAAAATACAGTAATGTACAACTCAACAATCAAATCTTCAGCAATGGGAGGGAAATAAAGCAGAGAACTGAATAATTTGAGGAGATGCAGATGGGTTCTCTTCATTCACAATCTTCTGTGCAATCTATATTCCGGAAAATACATATATGGTTACACCTCAGTATCTTCTCTTTTCAAGCTTGCTCTTTATCATCATCTTCTTCATCATCGTCGTCAGCTTTACTTTTTTTTTTGCTGGAGTGTTCTTTTCCTCCTCGAGTGTCGTTGTTGTCATCATTGTCGTCGTCTTCGTCATTGTCTTCATCATCTTCGTCATCGTCTTCATCATCATCATCGTCTTCATCATCGTCATCCTCTGTCAGCTTTAGTTTTTTCTGTGGAACTTTAGCCAATGTTACACCTGCAGGCCTTTTTGCTGTGTTGTGTAGTACATTATCTTCATCTTCATCAGATTCTGGTTCTTCTTCTAAAGCTTCACCTGTGCCCTTCAGAAGTTTGTGCACCACCTCTACAGCTTGGGTCAACTTGTTGATTTTTGCTTCCAAGTCGTCAGCAGCACTCGGTATGGCTGCATTGTGATCCTCAGCAGCTTCCAGTTCTTTGTTTCTCTCATTTAACAATTTCAACTGCTTATTGAGTTTGCTGAGCTCCTGTCGGAGATTCTGACATTCCTGTGTCTTATTTAAGAGTCTTTCCTGACTCCGAGCAAGTCGTTTTTCTACTTTAAAATATTGCTGCTCGCAGGTGTGGACTCTAATGCTTGGAACTTGGAAACTCTTTTTTGCCACCTGGTGGCTGCGTGTGGTCTTTTTTGATATGTGTTCCTCCTCTTCAGTCTTTTGATTTCTATATATATTTGTGTCCTGCAGGTAAAGAGTCTCTTGAGAAAACAGCTGCAGATTAAAAAGCTTTGTATGATCTCTTAAATAACTGGCCTGAAGGGAGGAGGGCAAAACTGTTACTTCATTCATTCACTTCAATATTCAGGATTATGAATCTGTTACAACCCAAGTTAAGCACACTTAGGATAATTGGGGGGAAATATTGTTGGATGTTTAAAGACTTCTAGTATGATGATATTCTCAAATTAGAAGTCTTCAAAGGCTTAATAGCTTTTAGCAACTTCTGGTGAGCTTCTAAAACCATGCCCTATTTGTAAGCCTCCTTGCATCCTGCCCATCCCACTTCCTCCTTGATGTCCTGGTAGCAGCAACAGGAGAATGGAAGCAGGCCTCTCCCCCTTCCATCTGTGATGTCTGGCACTCTGTTACAGCAGCATGCCAGGCACAGGGAGCTCTGGGAAATGCAATTTCCCCAGTGCGATAGAAGTGTGCCAGACATCACAGATGGGATGTGGGAGCAAGTCCACTTTCTACTACTGCCAGGACAGCCAAAAATGCTATTGGGTGTGAGGAGGGGCCTCGGCGACAAGGAAGGGCTTATATTCTGTTCTAGCTCAGATTTTGATCTAAGACAAAGAACTTTTGGCTCATATCATATTAAGGTAACCATTACAAACCAAACATGATATGTATTTTCAGAGTTTTAAAAAAGCCCAGAGATTTTGGCAGCATTTGGCATAATTATAACTATTCTGTAAGTGCCACCAGAATCGTTGTGGGAGTATCCATTATGTATAATGTTCTACATGGCCTCGGTCCAGTATACCTGAAGGAGCGTCTCCACCTCCATCATTCTGCCCGGACACTGAGGTCCAGCACCGAGGGCCTTCTGGCGGTTCCCTCCTTGCGAGATGCCAAGTTGCAGGGAACTAGGCAGAGGGCCTTCTCGGTGGTGGCGCCTGCCCTGTGGAACGCCCTCCTAACAGATGTCAAAGAGGAAAACAACTACCAGACTTTTAGAAGACATCTGAAGGCAGCCCTGTTCAGGGAGGCTTTTAATGTTTAATAGATTATTGTGTTTTATTTTTCTGTTGGAAGCCGCCCAGAGTGGCTGGGGAAACCCAGCCAGGTGGGCGGGGTATAAATAAATTATTATTATTATTATTATTATTATTATTATTATTATTATTACATCTATAGCATAATTAAACAGTACAATCTTGCTGTGGTGCAGTGCACTCCATTAATTTATTTCTACTTACTTTATTTATGTCAGAAAATTTATACCCCACTTGATTGTAGAAACCAAGCAAATGTCAAAATGCTTGAAAAAATTTCTGATGGGGGAATTTTTGAATACCTAGACTGTCCCCTGTAAGTGGAAAACTAGCACCCGATGGACAGAGAAGGACCTTTGTTGCTTCAGTGCTATTTTTTTAAATAGTTTACAGCAGCCTTGCCTAACCTGGTGGAAGCTCTGGACTGCAATTCCCACCAGCCCCAGTCAGGATAGACCATGGCCAGGGATATAATAGGAGCTTTAGTCCCAAACATCCGGAGGAAATGTTTTGCAGAAAGCCTTTTTCCACAGAGTGGCTCATCACTGGGGTGGGAAAACTTCAGTCACTTGAGAAATGAATTCCTCGTTTGTCGTACTGCTTGTCCTTTAGGTAAAGTCCCAACAAGTTTGACCTTTATCAAACTTGCTTTCCAAGAAAGAAGTACAAGATTCCAGTCCCACTTGTTCCCATGACCTTCAAATAATTTCTATGCTGCCGGTATATAATAGCCTCCTTTGGATCTAAAGAATTTTTGTGTAGCCAATGAGATCCTCTGAGCATTGCTAGAAACATGGCCCCCATGTGCTTTTCTAACTCCTGAGGCATGAAAAACTATACCCAGGTATTTAAAGCAGGAAACTTGTTCTGCCTTATGTCCATCTAAAGTCCAGCAGTGTCCCCTAAGTTTTTTTGGCCAATTCCTTATTTTTAGTTTCTGGTAATTGAGCACAAGATGATCTCGTTTACTGAAAAGAGATAAAGCTCTTGGCGCTCTTGTAAGGCCAATGGGAGTTCTTGAAAGAATGGTGGCGTCCTCTGCATAGAGCAGGGCAGCGATGTCTGGAATGGAAATTAGCATTGCGGATAAAATCCGCCATGGAGTTGATAAAGAAATTAAACAAAAGTGGTGCCAGTATGCAGCCTTGTTTTAACTCCCTTATCAGTTTTAATTGCTCTTGTAAGATGGCCTTGAGGAGTATATGTTACTTTAAGAGAAGTCCCTTCACAAAACATTCATATTAGGCAGAGTAGTCGTCTGTCAATTGAGGATACCTCCAACTTTTTCCATAAAGTGGGTCAAGATATGGAGTCAAAAGTTGCTCTAACTTCTATGAAGGTGGCGTAGAACGAGGTTGTATTACGAGAGGAATATTTCCCTTTCAAATGGTATGAAACAAAGCATTGATCGGTAGATCGCCTTTCCCTAAAACCTTTGCGTGAATGTTCTCTTGCTCCAGCCAACCCAAGAATTTCTTGTGTATGTGTCTTGCATGTTGTTGTTGATGTTTAGTCGTTTAGTCGTGTCCGACTCTTCGTGACCCCATGGATCATAGCACGCCAGGCACTCCTGTCTTGCACTGCCTCCCGCAGTTTGGTCAAACTCATGTTCGTAGCTTCGAGAACACTGTCCAACCATCTTGTCCTCTGACGTCCCCTCTCCTAGTGCCCTCAATCTTTCCCAACATCAGGGTCTTTTCCAAGGATTCTTCTCTTCTCATGAGGTGGCCAAAGTATTGGAGCCTCAGCTTCACGATCTGTCCTTCCAGGGAGCACTCAGGGCTGATTTCCTTAAGAATGGATAGGTTTGATCTTCTTGCAGTCCATGGGACTCTCAAGAGTCTCCTCCAGCACCATAATTCAAAAGCATCCATTCTTCGGCGATCAGCCTTCTTTATGGTCCAGCTCTCACTTCCATACATCACTACTGGGAAAACCATAGCTTTAACTATACGGACCTTTGTCGGCAAGGTGATGTCTCTGCTTTTTAAGATGCTGTCTAGGTTTGTCATTGCTTTTCTCCCAAGAAGCAGGCGTCTTTTAATTTCGTGACTGCTGTCACCATCTGCAGTGATCAAGGAGCCCAAGAAGGTAAAATCTCTCACTGCCTCCATTTCTTCCCCTTCTATTTGCCAGGAGGTGATGGGACCAGTGGCCATGATCTTGGTTTTTTTTGATGTTGAGCTTCAGACCATATTTTGCGCTCTCCTCTTTCACCCTCATTAAAAGGTTCTTTAATTCCTCCTCGCTTTCTGCCATCAAGGTTGTGTCATCTGCATATCTGAGGTTGTTGATATTTCTTCCGGCAATCTTAATTCCAGTTTGGGATTCATCTAGTCCAGCCTTTCGCATGATGAATTCTGCATATAAGTTAAATAAGCAGGGAGACAATATACAACCTTGTCGTACTCCTTTCCCAATTTTGAACCACTCAGTTGTTCCATATCCAGTTCTAACTGTAGCTTCTTGTCCCACATAGAGATTTCTCAGGAGACAGATGAGGTGATCAGGCACTCCCATTTCTTTAAGAACTTGCCATAGTTTGCTGTGGTCGACACAGTCAAAGGCTTTTGCATAGAGCTTGCTAATGATGTTAAGTAGACTGATTAGTCTGTAGTTTGCTGGATTGGTCTTCGACCCTTTTTCAAAAATGGGAACTATGACTGCCAGTCCCCAGTCTGAGTGGGAGGCCACCAATAAGCTTCCTGGCCAACTGAGGATTCAAACCCTGGTCTCCCAGGTCCTGGTCCACCACTCTAGCCATTACGTCATGCTGGTGTAGTGTGGGGGTGCTATTTGTATCTGGCTTCAGAAATAAGGTGGTGGTGATCTATTAAATGTATATCCCGCTGTGGCGTTAGCCCTATGCAGCTAGTGCTGAGAGTGTTAATTGTTTAACCAATAGGAACCCAGGGGGCAGAGTCAGTTAGGCTATAAAACATGCCCGGGGGCGGAGTTAAGAGTTAGTTCAGCTGGGGAGTTGAGCTGAGAGGTTTAGTTGAGACGATGGAGTCTGTGGGTTGGTTAGTTTGTGTGAGATAAAACAAATCTGAGTCAGAAACAGTTAGCATCTGAGAGGAACAGCAGATAACCTAGGAGTTTTAAGTGGAAACTGGGGGGAAGTGGATTTGAATTGTGAACAAGAGTGAGGGAATTATAGGTAGGTATCGTCCGGTATAGGAACCAAGTTAAGATATTGTCTGAGCACCATTTAAGAAACCATACGCTTGTTCTCTGTACAAAATAAACTGAAGTTTACGTTCAGTTTCAAACTCTGACTGGACTCAGTGATTACCAGATAGTGCCTGGTTGGTGGCAGCGGGAAACCAGTGGTGGCACAGGGATCAATCGACCGCAAAACGTCCGGGCAGGGGAGTAGCGAGGCGCCGCGACACCCGGGGCGGCAAATTGCCATGCACACCGGGGACCGCCAGCGCTACGTAACGACGCACATGTGTTATGTAACGATGCATGCGCCGTTACGTGGTGGCATATTGCCGCCCCGTGCCTCCAAAGCCGCGCGCCTCCAGCTACAAACTCCAGGTAGAAAACCTGCCACACTGAGCGGGCTTTCTACCAGGAGTTTTGTAGCTGGAGGCATGCGGCTTTGGAGGCGCGGGGAGGCAGCGATACCCTGCTACGTAACAAGCAGGCGCAGCATCCCACTGTGCCTGCGTGTTACGTAGCGGGGTATCGCCGCCCCCGGTGACTCCAATCCGCACGGTGCGGCGGGGGTTGGCATTTGGCGCCCCCACCCTCACGACTCCCAAGCTGAGCCTCCAGTCTCACGGTAAAAAGTCTGCGCCAAGCGGACTTTTTACCAGGAGGATGGAGGCTTGGCTTGGGAGTCGCGGGGGTGGGGGCGCCAAGTGGCACCCCCCCAGAGTGGAACCCGGGGCATACCACCCTCATTGCCCCCCCATTGCGACACCCCTGCATCCAGGGACCCTGTGTGATCGCTACACCCGCCTTTCTTCCCAAAGGATAATAGAAGTCCTCATGTGAAGAACTCTTGAGTATAACATTAATGGCTTTTGAAATTCAACAAATCAGTTCTATCATACACAACATCATTTATTACAACTAATTCTGTTACAGGAAACATATTAGCCATACTTTAAGGAACTTCTTTCTAGTGCAGTCAGCAATTTGGGGAGGGGAATTCTATATTCACATTTTGAAAGAATAATTTCCTACACAAAGGGATATAGGAGAGCATATTATGTACCAGCTTCATGAAAAGGCAACTTTAAAAACTGCTGAGTTTTGGAGAATATCTGGAAAGACTGGGTCATGTAGCAAAAAATAGAAACCGTGGCATTCAGCACATCAAGAATCTTATTGGTCAGTAAAAATTCTGCGTTGCAGCAATATTAAGCTCTTTTATCTCTGTGGCTTAGAAACTTTTCACACTTTTATACCAACAAGTGAAAAGATGCTGGCAAAATTAGCAGCATTTTCCCCATATGCTGAGGCCTCTAAATCAATGTTCTCCGTACTTTAAAATGATATTTAAGAAAGATATCCCATGTAGATTTGGATCCCACAGAGCTCCTGTGAAGTTTTTCTTTACACCATGATGTTTCAAAGCCTGCCATAGACCGTAATAAATTGACAACACTATTAGAGAATTTAAATTTATTATTTCGGTCACAGACCAGTTCCAGCCCACATACAATATCAAGGAAGTCATAAAACATGATAGGGATACATTTGAATTTGCAATTATGTATAACAGAGACAATACAGATATAACAACAGTTAAAAATATATATAAATTAAAACTTAGTCACTAAAATATAACCTAAAATTATCATTTAATACCTTAATCATTATGATGCAGGTATTGTCTTTTAAATACCTGGGTATAACCTTTCAGAAAAAGGGCTTGTGGTTAAAAATACTATTGCAAATGCCCAAAGATCTACCAAAGCTATTATAAGGTTTTTCTATGGAAAAGGGGACCAATATATTCCAGCAGCCTCCCAGGTCTTTGCTGCAAAAATATTAATAACACTATTAGACATTTTACAAAAACAGCTTCCGGCGATTTCAGATGTTTGTGACAGGAAGCTAGGTTTCACACAATGCAGTAGCCCTATCCAGACATTTGGGTGAATAATAATACAAATTATAATTATACACATATTCCTTATTACGGTCCAAAGATCCACAAAAAACAGTTTCAAAAGCAAAATGCAGCAGAGATACAGGGGAAAGATTCCAAGGCAATCACTATGTTTTAACCTGAGCGTTTTGATTTCTATTTATTATTACCTCTGAGAGAAATTTTCCCACGGCAAGTGTAATATCTGGAAATTTACCTGGAGTTTCTGAAGCCTTCTATCTCAAACATATTCTCATAGAATTATAATAATTATTATTAGTACTATTTTTCTAGAAAACAAGGTGCCGAAACTCAGCATGAATGCCTCCTTTGTTCTCTTATAATGGCGATGGCTCCCATCTTGAGTTCTGGCTGAAAAAAGCCCTGATTTGCTATTAAATCAATTTACAGTGGTGCCTCGACTTATGAATTTAATCCGTTCTGAAGGCACCTCCGTAGGTCGAAAAATTCGTAAGTCGAAAAGCGCCATTGGAAACGCGGTTTCCCATAGGAATGCATTGGAAACGGAAAAATTCGTAAGTGGAAACAATCCCATCGAAAAATCCCTAAGTCGAAAAAAACCTATCTAAAACCACCGCGGTTTCCGTTCGGATGTCGAGAAATTCGTAAGCATGTGGCCATTTGCCCCATTCGTAAGTCGAAAAATTCGGTTGTCGAGTCGTTCGTAAGTCGAGGTGCCACTGTACATAGCACTTAAATTCCAGAATGGTTATTTGGGGTTAGACATCAGTGGCCCTCATTCTAAGGAAACTAAACCTGGGGTATGTGCTGGCACCCCTGAAATCTCTCACCGCTCAGAAATTGGAGCGAACATAACATTTTGTTGTTGCATGCCCCTTGACTTTCCTAGCTCTATGAAATGTTCACAGGAAACTATCATAGTGTTCTTTGTTTGTTTTTTAAATAATCTCAGTAAAACTACTTCAGCAAGAAAATATAATGGGAATTAAGGGAATTGTGTGAAATTGCTTAGTTCTTGCTTCAGCCGTTTTATTAACTTGTCTTATTTGGAGGTATTGACAGTATTAGGGCAACATAGGAGGTGAGAGCCAGCAGAATGCCTGAGGTAAGGACAGAATGGGGAATGTGCCATCTTGTTTTACTGAAAGTGGGATTTTGTTAAAAATGCACACTTCTAGTAGAGCAGAAAAGTGTTGCAAACCAGCTGGCAGATTAATCATTTACATACATACATACACTAGAGCCTAGTGATTTTCTTCAGTGACAATGAACATTCTGTATTCTGTGATCTCTTTGAATCTGGCAAGGGCCTTAACAAAACACCTACCGTATTCCCTGATACCCATGCATGTGCCTTTCTAATGCAGCCTCCGTCAAAACAGACAAGCATGTTCCTCTGTTTACAAACCCTTAGGACTGAAAAAGAAAAATCCCAACCTAGTGGAATCTTGCAAGGGAAGAATGAATGTGTGAAAATATAATGAGCTCTTAAATGAATTGAACATATGATAATACCGGTAGTAAAAGAATGGCATTGACATGGATAGCAAGATTTGCTATGGAAATCTGCTGAAGGCCCCAAGCTACATACATTATTCTCTACGAGAACCAGTGTTCCTTGGGAATTCTAAGAAAGAAAAATCAGTGCCGTTTTAAAACCAGTGGTTAAAACTGGGGCTGTTTTGAAAGGTTCAGACCACCTTCTCAGATTGTTGTCTATGCTCTGGTAACCACCAGGTTATCACCACCAGGTTATTCTCTATTTGTTTCTTTTTCCACAAAGGAGAAACTCGAAGTGACTTCCAAAATGAACATTGGAAAGAAAGATATAAACAACAACAAAATTCTCTCTCTCAGATTCAACTCAACTGCACCCCACTAAGAGATAAGTAGAAAATGAAGGACCAAATGTCTGGCACCTAAAAACATACGAGACCCTGCAGTTTGCTAAGGCTGCTGGGAATCAAAGCTCTATGAGGTTTCATAACGACTCTCAGCACCCTTAACTAACTGCAGTTCCAGGGATGCTATTTTTGCGTGGGGGGGGGGGGGAGAAAGGACTTTAAATGTGCACTGTGGATGTGACCAGAGAGAAGATGGTGACTGAAAAAGATGAGCAGGGCCGTCTTAAGCATACCTGGCACGACGGATCCCTCCGGCGCCCCCGCCCTGTTTCTGGGCGGGCGCAGTGTGCAGCGCGGCTGCCCCCTGGAGGGCCGGAGCCCTGCGCAGCCCAACCGGCCATAGGGCCGGTCCTGGGCCAGGGGGCAATGCTACTGCGCACAGCGGAGGCGGTCCCAGGCCCTTGTGCCTCCGGAGAGCGGCTTGAAGTCGCTGAACAGCTGAGAGGTGTGCCTGGGGCGGCCTCCGCCGTGCCTCTCGGCGGGCGCAGCGGCGCCCCTGGTGGCCTGGCGCCCCGCACCACCGGACCTGGGCCCAGAGACGGCCCTGAAGATGAGGAAGAAGTAGGGGAAGCCCAAACTATTGGTAGAGAAAGAAAGTGAGGAAGAGGGTTTGGGAGAGATGGGCACACTATATCTGAGGGCCAAACTTCGCTGAATGTATCATTTGCAGCCATGTCTGCAGAGGCACTGTTTTTAATTGATAATAGGCATGGATGGGAGAGTGTGTGTGTGTCAGTGTCACAATTGCTGGGTGCAGGGAGGCAAAGCTCAACCCATTCTCCCCCGGCTTGCTATTAGCCCCAGAAGCAAAGCCCCCATTGGCAGTAGGGTGGAGGGGCGATAGGACTACAGCACTTGAGTGAAGAGGTTTAAACATGCAACACACACACACAGAGAGAGAGAGAGAGAGAGACACATTCCAGAGCTAATAAAAATGATAGGGAGGAATTTTCATCAGGATTGCAAGACAGAAGAAAGAGTTGAATCTCCCTTGTCCAGGCACTGCAGTACTTAGTAAAATCACCCTATACCTGCTATTCAATAGCAGCCCATGTGGTGGAGCAGATTAGGGCAGGGCAGAAGTTGTGACTGTGCAGATGCACAAGCAGATCCTGTTCGGTGCTCCTACAATGATTAGCAGTCGCTTCAATATCTTTTCAGCCACATTCTGCCCTCGGGTGAGAGGCTGATTATTCGATCTAGTTACCCCGGAGTGCATGTTGGAATTTACTAGCCAACGTAATTTACAAGCTGAAGGGCATTAGTTGCAACACAGTACTCTGATAGAATATTCATTACTGATAAAAGTCAGTTGATGTTCAGAAATCATGTTGTCACAAACCCTTTTTGCTGGATGATGCCACCCCTTTTTGCCACTAGATAGCAGTGTGTGTCTTCAAAGCTTCCAAGACTTGCCCACAGTCTCCTTATATCTTTGCTTTGGAAAACTGTTTTGTACACAGCTGAATTGTGAAAGCTGGAGATGTGCAGATGGGCTGACAAAACCCGGCAAAGCCTTGTTGCAGTGTTGGGCGCTCCTTGCTGATCAACAGGAGCCGATGCAAGAAGGAAGATCATCGCCATGTCAGGGATGCACAGGAAGAAGCAAGTTCAGTTTGTCCCTTGACTTGTGAAATTCCGACAATTCAAAGGAGAGAAGGCAGAGATTCAACTGCCTCTATCTACATCATCTTCAGTCTGCAATTCTCTGCACATTTATCTGGGAACAAATCACATTGAACTTAATGGAATATACTTCTGAGAAGACATCTGTAGGCCTGCGCTGCCAATTGTACTGTTCTGCTTATTGCGATAAAGGCTTTGTCACTGGGATGGCTTCATTCTATAACATTGCAACCCAAGTAAATAAGAGAAATGTGATACATGGATTATATCACTCTGTGGCATAGAGCAGTGGTTTTCAACCTTTTTGAGTCCATGGCTCCCTAGACCAACCACATGCTCCCCTGTGGGATACCCTCTCAGGTGGGCTCTCAGTGGTACCTCAGGTTAAGTACTTAATTGGTTCCGGAATTCCGTACTTAACCTGAAGCGAACTTTCCCATTGAAAGTAATGGAAAGTGGATTAATCTGTTCCAGACGATGAAAAACACCCCCTAAAACAGCAATTTAATATGAATTTTACTGTCTAATGAGACCGTTGATCCATAAAATGAAGGCAATAATCAATGTGGTTCTAGAAGTCTGTACTTAACCTGAAGCGAACCTTCCCATTGAAAGTAATGGAAAGTGGATTAATCCGTTCCAGACGGGTCCGCGGAGTACTTAACTTGAAAGTACCCAACCTGAAGCGTACTTAACCCGAGGTATGACTGTATAAGAGAACAAGAGAGTTCTGGCTCCTCTTTTTCTAGAAAAATAGCACTGGAGAATCCCCTCTTATGTGGGAAGTCCATTCTGGGCCACCATTCGTGTCACCGGGACATTCGTGAATCGGGATTCCCCCATTCCAGCCCCACCCACTTTCGGAGAGCCTATAAGTGGGAACGCACATGTCAACCACATGCAAGTGGGGATTCCCCTGTTTTGCTTTTAAGTAGCGCTTGCCAAACTAAAGAATCTTTCCGTATTGGTTTGTTGGGTGCAATAAATTCTGGAAGCAGGAGGAATACAATAGCAGGCAACTTTGGGCCAAAACAAACATCAGTTGGCCACAATTACTGGCAATCGTAGGAGAATAGCCATCACTGTTAACACTTGCCTTGATTTTACAGTTTGATGTGTTATTTTTTTATCCAAACAGTTTTATTTATTGAAAGTTCTTTTGTTGGGCAGCATGTAAATAATGGCAGTAAAGAAATGCTTTATTATTTGGAGCAGGGTGAGGGTGGGGAATACTTTTATTTATGGCCTGAGACAACCCTGGAGAGGACCAACCTTTGTGGCTTTGGGGTTGCTTCTAATGTTACTCAAGAGTAAATTAAATGTCTTACAGACGCCTACAACTCGGTTTAAACGTGTGGCTTTGCAATCAAGCAAAGGGCTCTGGTTGCCCCATTTTGAAGAGTTGGGAAAACGGAAGTAAAAGGAGTTATGATGAAACCAACCAGGGGGGCTGGGGCAACTTCAGGGGGTGGAAAGTGAGAAACACCACAGCACAGGAGACACATGCAGAAATGGTCTTCCCTACAACATTCTCCCCGAGGCCAAAAAGCTGGGAGGGAGAAGGAGGTTTTGAGGGGGGGGGGGAGGTAGAGAAGACAAGAGGGGAGGGATATTGGGGGTACAAGGAGAGAGAAACACAGAAAGCACCCCTCACTTTCAGATTTATTTTTAGATACCCCTTTATAGAACTGGGGGACTCTCAAAAATGAAGGGAGGTCATTGGTGCTGGTAGGTTTCTGAGGGTAGGGGTTGGGGTGTTACGAAAAAGCAAAAAACCAAACAGGAGGGGGGGGGGACACATACACTTCCACGCACACATCCCATACAGCTAATTTGCTATTTTCTTGCAGTTCTCGATCCCTCTGTGTAAAATGAAGGCGCTCTTAGAGGGGAAGTATTACCAATGGTGCAGAAGATTTTTTTGTTTATGGGGAAGATTTTTAAAAGATAAACAGCAGCGGCCAGCAGGCATCATACAAAAGCCTCAGATCCTACCCAAAGGGGAACCAGGAGATTGGGGGGTGGGGTGGGATAGAGAGAAGCAGCTGCTTCTGCGTGGACATGTTCATTCATTCTTTAAAGTGGGGTGGCAAGGTTCTTTTTTTAAGGGGACACAAGAGAGAGAGAAAGGGAGGAGGGAGCAGGCAGGTGGGAGACTAGGATTCTGGGACATGTCTGAGAGGCTCTTTTGAACACTAAATAAAGTATTTTGTTCTGCCATTTATGCCATCCCTTCATAACAGAGATAAATTAAATCCCTTCTCAAAGCCCAGATGATTTAAATAATTTACACCCTTTTAAATTTTTAAACTACATTGTGTTTACTTGTACCATTTAATATATTGCACATATTAGTGTTTTTTAATATGGTGGTTAACATTATATGGTGTGTGTGTTTTCTTGTCCCCTACCCCATGCTTGGAGAGACCTCTCCGTTTGGTTTTCTCGCTTGGGTTTCTTTTCATGGCAATTGTGCGATTGCTTAAAGCTCATACATTTCTGCTCACACGCTGCATTTCAGAACAGGCTTTCTATGACGTTCAAACACTGCAGTCCTTATTAGTCAGCGTAATGCTGAACGAAAGCTCTTGAGGGGTGCTTGTTCCAGCAGTCATTAAGCCGGAGCAACATGGAACAGATGGGCCAGCGTCTGGCAAGGGGTCTGGAGAAATCTACTGTTACCTGAAAAGAAAACGAAAGGAAAGCAGCTCCAAGCTCCAGCAGCACAACCCCCCCCCCCCTGGATACGGAGGGTGGTCACATAGGTGCCTTTAGAGCAGGAGCAACAGGAGTGCTTCCCATTGGGAAGGGGAGACTCCCTTCCTGCACAGCGCAAAACCACTTTCCCTTATTTCTCCCTCTTCATAGCCCACCTGCTGTTTCTTTCCCCTGCAACCCCTCTCTCCACCCCCTCACCAATTTAAAATTGTTCTATGTGAAATACAACGGGGGCTATGTTTCATATGAAATTAAGCAATACTAATTTTGCCAGTGGCCATTTGAAACCTAGCCCATCTTTTTTCTAATTCTACAGGACCATTTTAGACCTTAAAATATCTATTCTATTACCTGAATCCAAGTGGTGTTGGGTTCTTAATGGTATATACAGACCTCACCTGGAGTACTGTGTCCAGTTCTGGGCACCACAGTTCAAGAAGGATACTGACAAGCTGGAACGTGTCCAGAGGAGGGCAACCAAAATGGTCAAAGGCTTGGAAACGCTGCCTTATGAGGAACGGCTTAGGGAGCTGGGTATGTTTAGCCTGGAGAAGAGAAGGTTAAGGGGTGATATGATAGCCATGTTCAAATATATAAAAGAATGTCATATAGAGGAGTGAGAAAGGTTGTTTTCTGCTGCTTCAGAGAAGCGGACACGGAGCAATGGATTCAAACTACAAGAAAGAAGATTCCACCTAAACATTAGAAAGAACTTCCTGACAGTAAGAGCTGTTCGGCAGTGGAATTTGCTACCAAGGAGTGTGGTGGAGTCTCCTCCTTTGGAGGTCTTTAAGCAGAGGCTTGACAGGCATATGTCAAGAATGCTTTGATGGTGTTTCCTGCTCGGCTGGGGGTTGGACTGGATGGCCCTTGTGGTCTCTTCCAACTCTACAATTCTATGATTCTATTTTAGACTGAAATTTGACATTAATGAGTTAAGAATATGGATTTTCCCATGGTTGATTGGCACCTATGGGGAATTTTGTCCCAATGCAAATAACCCTTCAGATGAGAATGTTCCTCAGGACCACTCGACAAAGGAGGGAAATACTAAATTCCCTTTCCATGCCTGCTCTGGTTCTGTAAATTAACACCCTCCTCTGTTGACATGATTTTCATTTTTTAAAAAAACCCTGTAAATTAAATACAAAGATTCTGCATTTAGCACCATGTTTTGTTTGGCTCTGAGAGGCAGTGCGATTGAGTCCACAGAGTGCAGCAGTTGCATATGATTCTATTATTCCATGATATACCGTGTTTCTCCGAAAATAAGACACCGTCTTATATTAATTTTTCTTCCAAAAACCCCCACTATGGATTATTTTCAGGTGATGTCTTATTTTTTCCTCCTCCTGCTGCTGCGGCTGGCATTGCTGATGTGCCTCTCACTATGTCTTATTTTCGGGGTATGGCTTATATTCCTTGAATGCTTAAAAATCCTGCTACGGCTTATTTTATGGCTACGTCTTATTTTCGGAGAAACGGGGTATTTAGCTTCTATGATACATTTAGCTTCAGATCTCACTGTTCACCATGAACTTAAGCAACACTTTCTCCTCCCCTCCATCTGTTAATTCAACTGTGAAATAGGAGCAAAAGTAACCTTTGTCGTGATCTTTAGGAGTTCCTCTCTCTCTCCCCCTCAGTATCTCTTTTCCTTATCCGTAAAATGGGAGGGAAGGTAACCAGCAATAAATTCTCCAGGTTCTTTGTAAAAATGAATATTGTTAGAGTTGTAGTGGATCAGCATCCTTTGAACTGTTATCTAGGGGCTCATTCAGACTTCCTCTTGTGCCACATTCCATTCCCCCCCCCCCAATGAATTTGTTATTTTCCAAAATCTGTGTCATGTTTATAGGCACAGGTCTGTGCTTTAAAGTGCTCTGCCTGCACATTCGCTGCAAAAAGCCACTCTTTGCCACTGAATCAGAGCAAGCACGAATTCTTCTGATTCAGGGACAGAGAGGGTTTTTGGAGGGAAAGCACCAGGGAAAACAACACCAGCAGGCAGATTTGGCTCTTTAAAGCACAGACTTGTGCCTAGAAAGCACAGGGCAAACTCTAAGTGTGGATGAGCACTTTGTGAGGAAATCCAAATAAATGCTGGTAAGATCAAACTTCAAGAAAGAAGATTCCACCTAAACATTAGGAAGAACTTCCTGACAGTAAGAACTGTTTGACAGTGGAATTTGCTACCAAGGAGTGTGGTGGAGTCTCCTTGTTTGGAGGTCTTTAAGCAGAGGCTTGACAGGCATATGTCAAGAATGCTTTGATGGTGTTTCCTGCTTGGCAGGGGGTTGGACTGGATGGCCCTTGTGGTCTCTTCCAACTCTATGATTCTATGATTATTTCTGTACAAATATTTTCCGTTAGAAGCTCAGCTAATTAAGCATATTTATTGTCAAGAGGATAACATTATTAACTAGCTATATCTTATTGACTGCCAGGAACAAATGTATAGAAAGAAAATGAAGCTAAGAGGACATTATGTTTAATAACTATATTGTTTCTGTCTGATTTTGATCAATTTGTGTGGGGGTAAAAGTTTTAATTGTTTCCATTTATTTAAGATTTAGAAAACTGGCTCAGTATTTCAAATTACAGAATTCATCAAATGGAAGAGTTAATAAAAGTTTTTAGCCATTATTAATGTTCCCAGCTTATATTATATGTTGAGGAAGCAAATTAGTTTCATGAATGGCAGGATTTGAGTGCAACCTCATTTTTAATTTCTTTAATTTATTGAAGTTCCTCCATTCAGTGAAAAAAACCCATATAAGAAAAGGACACCATTTATAGGGATGAAAATGGGGCTTTGACTAAATTAGATGACATCATCTCAGGAAGTTCTTCCATCACTGGGGAACTGGTGTTATGGAAACAGGTGGGAAATCTGTAACACAAGTTCTCAAAAATGGTTATCATAGAATCATAGAGTTGGAAGAGACCACAAGGGCCATCCAGTCCAACCCCCTGCCAAGCAAGAAACACCATCAAAGCATTCCTGACCGATGGCTGTCAAGCCTCTGCTTAAAGACCTCCAAAGAAGGAGACTCCACCACACTCCTTGGCAGATCAGATCAGATCAGATCAGATCAGATCAAATTTATTACAGCTATAAGCTCATACGGCATAAAATAAATACAACAAGACGTGCTTGCTTTACAATCAAAAAATGAGATACAATCAATACAAATAAATAAATATAAGGTTAAAAATATAGTACTTCAGGTAATATAAGAATAAAAGAAGTCATATGCTAAAACAGGCATCCCCAAACTGCAGCCCTCAAGATGTTTTGGCCTACAACTCCCATGATCCCTAGCTAACAGGACCAGTGGTCAGGGGTGATGGGAATTGTAGTCCAAAACATCTGGAGGGCCGAAGTTTGGGGATGCCTGTACTAAAAGGTTTCAAGATTCATATAACAGTCCATTTTGCCTCTTATAGGACAGAACAGCAGTTAGAAATCTTGTCACTTGTAAGGATACAAAAGAATCAGTGTCTTGCAGTGATAGGGCGAGGAGAGTTTCTGATGGGAGTCCAGAGAATTTTTGGATTAACAGACTCTTTTTTTTCAAATAAACTTTATTGAGATTCTAATTAAAATGAACATACATAAAAACTCTCACACACACTTACAATAGATAAGAGATCTAAAATTAACAATATTGACAAAATAAATATAAATTGAAAATTAAATTCATACATTCACGTTTTCCTTAATCTCATCCCCTCCTAATTGACTTCCCCTCATCTCTCTCTCAGGTTCATTGGATACTATATAACATTACTGCTTCCCCATATATCAACCAATATATACCCTTAAATATCTTATATGTAGAAATTCAACATCTATCATCTTTCTCAACTTGAATTGAGTCTAAGCCTAAGCTATTCAATACGAGAACTAAAAATAAACCCAGGACTTTACCGTGGGGCACTGTCTTTTCATGTATTCTCCGAATTTGTCCCAATTAAGCTGGAATTTCTTAATTGGTAGATTTCTCCTGGCAGCACTATACAGGGGGCAGGTAAGAACTATGTTCTGGAGGGATTCCGTTGACTGGTTGTTACAGGAACATAAGACTGAGACTCGGCCCTTAGAGAATCTATAGAGCAGGACATTGGAGGGAAAGGTATTGAACCTTGCTTTGATAAACGCAAAGCGGTGTCTAGCAATGGAGAGGGATGTTAGATAAGATGGGAGATGCTGTATGGGAGTAACACCCATGTGCCGAGGCGAACATACCCCCCCCCCCCCGCCTGCCCAGCATAAGATTACGTTGTAACTCTGTGTCGACCAGTCTTTGGTTAATAAGGTTTTTTTGGCAGAGGTAGGATCGAGGTTCAGAACTTCTAGGGGGGAGATTGCCAAGTGCAAGAGTTTGGCATGAATCTTACTGGCCCAGGGACTGGTAAATTCATCGTGCCATAAACATTGAGCTAGGTAATAATTTGGTAATCTATGCCAAAGAGTTAACCAGTAATTTAGAGCCCGTTTCAACAGGAGTGTTTCTATCGAAGAGATCTTCAGTTCTAAACGTATGGCCGCATTGCTCACACGTGGGGGAAGTTTCAAGAGACGATGCAAGAATTGATTTTGCAGTCTCAAGAGTCTCAATGAGAGTATGGCGGCTACTTTTGCATTATATACCTTCAACCCCGAAGGCACAATTGGAGCCCCATCAGAGAAATAAAACTGGAGGAGAGAATGGGACACCGTTTTAGCCTTGTTGAGGAGGCAATGAATATGTGCTGTCCATCGCAAATTTGGTTGGAAAAATATACCCAAATATGGAAATTTGGAGACTTGTTCCACCGCTTCTCCCTCAAGCTTCCATTTATACAATTTTCGGCTTTTAGAAAAAAAAACATTATTTTGGATTTAGAATGGTTAATGGCTAACTGATTGGCTTGACAATAAGAAACAAAAATCTTCAGTGCTCTGTTTAGACCGACTCGCGGATAGGATAGGATTGCTGCGTCGTCCGCATACAAAAGCAGTGGGCAGCGATAATCCGCAAGGCGGGGGGCATGACTATTAACCAGAGATTCGATTAGAGGTTTTCTCATATCACTTATAAACAAATTAAAGAGATAGGGAGCTAATATACAGCCTTGGCGGACGCCCTTTTTTATAGGCACCGAATTCGTGAGTTCACCAGCTGGAGTTAGTCTTACTCTGGCAACTGAACCCTCATGCAGTTGGATCAAAAGCCATAAGAGTCTTCTATCAATGCCCCAAGCCGTGAGTTTCTCCCATAAGATGTTTCTGGGGATGCTGTCAAAAGCTGCCCTCAAGTCGACAAAGGCAGCACATAGTTGGCCCCGACTAGGGGTAGAGTATTTCAGAGCACTCCTTGGCAGCAAATTCCCCTGTCGAACAGCTCTTACTGTCAGGAATCATAGAGTTGGAAGAGACCACAAGGGCCATCCAATCCAACCCCCTGCCAAGCAAGAAACACCATCAAAGCATTCTTGACATATGCCTGTCAAGCCTCTGCTTAAAGACCTCCAAAGAAGGAGACTCCACCACACTCCTTGGCAGCAAATTCCACTGCCGAACAGCTCTTACTGTCAGGAAGTTCTTAATAATGTTTAGGTGGAATCTTCTTTCTTGTAGTTTGAATCCATTGCTCCGTGTCCGCTTCTCTGGAGCAGCAGAAAACAACCTTTCTCCCTCCTCTATATGGCATCCTTTAATATATTTGAACATGGCTATCATATCACCCCTTAACCTTCTCTTCTCCAGGCTAAACATATCCAGCTCCCGCCTAAGCCGTTCCTCATAAGGCATCGTTTCCAGGCCTTTGGCCATTTTGGTTGCCCTCTTCTGGACACGTTCCAGCTTGTCAGTATCCTTCTTGAACGGTGGTGCCCAGAACTGAACACAGTACTCCAGGTGAGGTCTGACCAGAGCAGAATACAGTGGTACTATTACTTCCCTTGATCTAGATGCTATACTCCTATTGATGCAGCCCAGAAATTGCATTGGCTTTTTTAGCTGCTACATCACACTGTTGACTCATGTCAAGTTTGTGGTCTACCGAGACTCCTAGATCCTTTTCACATGTACTGCTCTCAAGCCAGGTGTCACCCATCCTGTATTTGTGCCTTTCATTTATTTTTTGGCCAAGTGTAGTCCTTTACATTTCTCCCTGTTAAAATTCATCTTGTTTGCTTTGGGCCAGTTCTCTAATCTGTTAAGGTCATTTTGAAGTGTGATCCTGTCCTCTGGGGTATTAGCCACCCCTCCCAATTTGGTGTCATCTGCAAACTTGATCAGGATGCCCTCAAGCCCATCATCCAAGTCATTGATAAAGATGTTGAATAAGACCCACCCAACCGAAGTGGCTTTATGACACTCCCTCCGGTGGAGGCAGAGGTTGGATGGCCATACGTCATGGATGCTTTAGCTGATATTCCTGCATTGCAGGGGGTTGGACTAGATGACTCTTGGGGTACCTTCCAACTCTACAGTTCTATGATTCATTCCTCGTTGCCTATTTTGATTCCTCCTCTCGTTTTTTTTCTAAATTTTGTTCTGTATTTTGTAATTATTATTTTTCTTCTCCAAAATCAGTTTGTACAGCAATCATTACCATTCCGGTATTATGTTTTGCAGGCAGAATTATTTTTTTGTTAGTTTGGCCAAGTTAAGCTTTGTAATTCATTTTCATTATTCAATTTGAATGTCTAGGCATTTTCGTTCTGTTTGTTTTTAGAAGTCAAATTCGGTGGGCATCAAGGGAGGGGGGAGTCAGTTTTGATTTGTTGCTATCTATTCCAAAATGTGAAATATAATTTGTCCCCTATATGAGAAGTCGTGTTTCTTTCAAAGAGGAACACCTGTCAGGCTTCTGGTACTGAGTTCATTACATTATTGCAGTGGCAGATTAAATCTAAGCTATCCCCCCCCCCCTTTTATCATATTTATTTTTATTGATTTTGTCAATAGGATACCAAGGGAAATGAATACAAAAGAAAATTGGATCCAAAGTTGTACTTGGCAGAGTTTTGCTAATGCTGAAGGAAGGCTGTGGAGATTTTGGCAGATTCCTCATTGCCCCCCTGCCATCTCATGTCTCATGAAAAATTTGCGCGGAGATCCTGGTAGATGTTCATTGAATTTTCTATTATGATTTTTCCCAGGGTTCTGAACTTTTGAAATAAGTCATTTTTTAATGATGAAGTTTCTAAAGCAAACATTGTCTCTTGGGAACTCACCACGCTTTGGTTTGCTAGCTCAGACCAGGTCCTATGGTTAAAAGTGGAGGATGATAGAGATCAAGATTTTATGTGTTCACACCCCTATCAGAAAATGGACAACAAGACAACAGAAGACATTGTTAACCTCTTTCTAAAATCAGATTTGGCCCTCCGGGAAGAATGGAAACTGAATTGTAGACCTCTCGATTCTGCTTTAGTCCCGATATCTCAACAATTTTCCTTTCACACAGCAGTCAAGTGGCATTATATAAACTTGGGGACTTTTACCCTAATCAACAGCTCCAGAAATAAATTTCATATTGGGAGATATAATGTGGCTGGACACAGGTGGCGCTGTGGGTTAAACCACAGAGCCTAGGGCTTGCCGATCAGAAGGTTGGCGGTTCAAATCCCCGCAACGGGGTGAGCTCCCGTTGCTCTGTCCCAGCTCCTGCCAACCAAGCAGTTCGAAAGCACATCAAAGTGCAAGTAGATAAATAAGTACCGCTCCAGCGGGAAGGTAAACGGCATTTCCGTGTGCTGCTCTGGTTCGCCAGAAGCGGCTTTGTCATGCTGGCCACATGACCTGGAAGCTGTACGCCAGCTCCCTCGGCCAATAGAGCGAGATGATCTCCGCAACCCCAGAGTTGGTCACGACTAGACACATTTGTTCCTTACTTTGTAAAACCAACCTTTTTGAGTATGTCATGAGGATATTAACATAGTAAACCAGCAGAAACAGAGGGATAGTTTCACCTTCCCTGCATCATTTGCTCCAAAGAGTTTCCTAAAACAATTAATAAAGGCATTTTATCAAATTTGAAAATGGCCATTTTGATGTGCATTTGTAATTTCAAAAGGTCTCAAATGATGCAGCAGATTACTGAACAATTAATTGAAAGTCAGGGTACATTTTGCGCTGATTCTGCAAACTAAAGGATTTGCTGTTGATGTGGGCATTTTAAAACAGTCACAAATGCAAGGAGAGTGAAAAGAGGGAGTTCATGGTTGCATGCATTTTGAAAGTCATATACTTCTGGGCGGAAAAAAACCTCATGTCTTTAGAATCCCTTGCCATCTTTTGTGCAAAGTCCCTCTAATTAATCATATTTAGGAATTACTCTATGCAAAACACTTGCCTCCTCTCCTCCCACACACACAAGCTGCCCAAATGGCCTGCCCTCTGAAATACTCCATTAATTACAGAAGAGTTGCCATGCTAGTATGTTGCGTCAAAATGAGTCCTGCTGTTGCAGCATCCTAAAGACACTCATATTTATTTCTAGCTTGATATCATATAGCCCTACGTGTCAAATACATGAAGTGATTGGGTAGGTGGTAATGTCTCTCTCGCTAAAAAAAATAATTCTAACATCACACACACACACACCGTTTTCCCACCCATGAATGAGATAGTTAAATGGAGATTTCAGCTGAGCTTTAAATTAGTATATTATAAGGCAGGGGTGGCCAACTCCTAAGAGGCTGCGATCTACTCACAGAGGTAAAAAACAGACAGTGATCTACCCCCTTTTTTGGGTTCAGGTCAAAGTTGTTGAGCTTTTTTATTAAAAAAAAGGAAAGCCCTGTTTTGGGGGGTTCAGGTCCTTTTTTAGGGGAGCTTTTTTCCAGGGGAGCAAAACTTGCTGAGCTTCTTTTGGGGGGAGCCAGTGATCTACCACAGATGTCCAGTGATCTACCGGTAGATCACGATCTACCTGTTGGACATGCCTGTTATAAGGTTTTGGGGGGTGGGGGCTAAATCCTAGTAATAATAAGTGGCAGGATTTTGATTATTTGGGATGTGAAGGTGCAGAGGAATTCCTGGGCAAGCCTGTGCAAAATGACCTGGCCAAGCTAGGGCCATTAAGAAATGATTCAGGGCCATTGAGGGTCATTGGGATTACAAGATAACCCTCCCGAGACAACCATGCTATATATAAGTTCTGGACAGGAGTTGTACACACAAATGCTAAAATGGCATTAACACTGGGACCCAAAGTACCTGCTCTTTTTATCCACATTTCCAGCAATAAAAAAAAATCCCCAAAGCATTTCGAGTGATTTTGTTAGCGATTGCTTCAAAAGTGTTTCAAGTTTGGGAAGCATTGCCCATGCTCTGAATGGACCATAGTGGCATCAGAACAGAAAGACAAGTCTGATTGGCTGAAATAGTCCTGTTGTGCCATGCTTCTCACTATATGGTCCCCAATTGGCTGGACTGAGCCATGTGACTAAAGTAGAAGCAATAGCAGGCGAAGGAGAAAGTCAGCAGAGGACACCAAATGGCGTTTATAGATGGCCTTGTCTAAATGGCATTTCCTCAAACAAAAGGAACTCACGTATCTGAGTTCTAGCTTTAGAATGCCAAGATACAGATGTCAGAAAGAGAACCAAAGTCTGGATTAATTCCTATGATGCTTTCTCCTCATTAGAGGCCAAATGGAAAGAAGTCTCCTACTTCCTACTTGTTGTGACGTGGGGTTTGTGATTTCAGCTCTCTTGACAAAACATGCTGGAGACAGTTCTCTAGTAACAGCTCTTTATTAAAGTGAACAAGACTGAAGACTGAGGAGAGGAAAGCTACATTTATAGGGACAGGGGACTAGCTAGGAAGGGATACATTTTGGAGGGAACAATATCACGCAATCACAGTGCTGCCTTTTGGAGGAAACCAATAAGACAGAGGATCCAAATACAGCAGCTTAAATGAACCAATAGTAGCTGTACCCTCTGGGACCAAAAGGCAGTTACTTTATCCTAATACAGACAATAATAATACAGATATAAAATCCTTTGACTCAATACACAACACCCCTCCCCCCCTAGTGAGCACAGCAGATGTAATCCCTCAGGTACTGTGGGGTCCTACAACTTCTACCTGATCTCCTGACAACAGGTGTTGCAGGTTCTGGATTGGGTGTTACCTGTGGTGGAGGGGCTGCTATAGGGGTTTCATCAGGAACAGAGGGAGTCCCAGACATCTCAGGGTCCCCGACCTGTACCTCGTCATCATGAGGACTAGCAGACCCTGGTTCATTTGCTGAAGCCCCTGGTGACTGCACCTCTGGACCATTTTCACTCTGGTCTCGCAGCTGTGCGTCATTAGCCAGGGATGAATTATCTGACTCCTCCCTGCTGAGCGCCCGGCGCCTCAGCTGATCTATATGTCTCTTCCAAACTTGCCCATTTTCCAAGGTCACATAATAGGACACAGGTCCACTAGCCCGGATGATCACACCAGCCACCCACCGCGGACCTCGTGAATAGTTCCTCACCCAGACCAGATCTTCAGGGGCGAGATACCTTGTTGTGTCAGTCTCAGCCTGGGGGGTTGCTCTTGAATTACGGTTTGGCATTTTATCTGGGTGGACATAATCCAGCACCGTTACCAGTCTTCTACCTAAGAGCAGCTCGGCTGGCGACTTGCCCGTCGCAGTACACGGCGTCGCATGCTGCAAAAATAACATTCGCGCAATGCGAGCCGACCAGTTACCCTCCATTAAGCGCGCAATGGATTCTTTGGCTGTTCTTACCATGCGCTCAGCCTGCCCATTGGAGGATGGGTGAAAGGGCGCGGATGTGACCCCTCTTATGAAGTTATCAGCCAAGAATGCCCTGAATTCTTGGGATACAAAAGCTGCCCCATTATCTGATACAATGGTCTCAGGTAACCCGTGGGTAGCAAACAGCTGCCTCAACACCTTGATTACGGCAGCTGATGCCATGCTAGGGACCATCGCCACTTCTAACCATTTGGAATATGCATCAACGATAACCAAAAAGACCTTCCCTTGGAATGGCCCCGCAAAATCTATGTGCAGCCGGCTCCAGGGAGTCCTGGACTGCTCCCACCAGTGGACTGGTGCTCTGGCCACTTCTGGCCGCACCTCTTGGCATGCCTTGCATGTTCGTACCCATTGTTCTATGTTCTGGTCCATTCCAGGCCACCACACATAACATCGGGCTAGCGACTTCATCCTGACCATTCCCGGGTGTCCCATGTGAAGCGTCTCAAGAACCCTGTTTCTCAGTGGTGCTGGGATGATCACCCTATCTCCCCATAGGAGACAACCCTTATGCATGGACAATTCGTGCTGCCTTGTCGCATAAGGCCTGAATTTTTCTTCATGCGGACCACCTGGCCACCCCCTCCCCACCCAAGTGAGCACACGGGAGAGAACAGCATCTTTCCTCGTTTTCTCAGCTATATCCGTAGCTGTTACAGGAGCCCCCGGAAGTGTTTCTAGCATCATAATGTGCTCCGCCGGAGCAGGATCCTCATTGCTCCCGCCAGGAAGGGGCAAGCGACTCAGCGCATCAGCATGGCACAATTGTTTCCCCGGCACATGGGTCAAGGTGTACTGGAACCCATTCAGGAATATTGACCAACGCAACATTCTGGGGGAGAGAATTTGTGGCGTTTGTTTGTTTGGGTTGAACAACCCTAACAGTGGTTTGTGGTCCGTTTCAATGGAGAATTGGCGACCGTACAAATAATCATAGAACCTTTTGATTCCGGACACAATAGCCAGTGCCTCTTTATCAATTTGAGCATAGTTGCGCTCCGTGGGCGACAACGTACGGGAATAGAAAGAGATGGGCTTTTCCGACCCATCCGGTTCCCTATGACTCAGCACAGCCCCCAGACCGTATTGAGAGGCATCGCATGCCAGGACCAGCGGCTTTGACTCATCATAATGAGCAAGGACGCTCCTGCTACTCAGCATTCCTCGCAAGGAGTCAAAAGCCTTCTGCTGCTCCCGCCCCCATCGCCACACATTCTTTTTCTGCAATAGTCTATGTAATGGTTCAGCTACCGAAGCTTTCTGGGGTAAGAACGAATGATAAAAGTTAATAAGTCCCAGGAATGACTGCAACTCCGTCTTGTTCTGTGGTCGTGGTGCCTCGATGATGGCCTTAATCTTAGCATCTGTGGGGTGGATGCCTGATGCATCAATTTTAAACCCCAAGAAATCCACCGTTGGCACCCCAAAACTGCATTTTTCCTTTTTCAGTTGCAACCCCACCTCCTTGAACTTGAGCAACACTGCACGGACACGCGCAACCAGTTCCTGTGGGTCTTTTCCAGCAATCAAAACGTCATCAAAAAATGGCAAGACCCCCGGCAGACCTCTTAACAGGCGTTCCATGAGCCCTTGAAAAATCCCTGGGGCCACACAAACTCCGAACTGTAATCTGTTAACTCTGAACGCCCCTTTATGTGTGACAATAGTCTGTGCTTCCGCTGATTGTGGGGTTACTGGCAGCTGTTGGTAAGCTTGTGCCAGGTCAATTTTGGCGAACACCTTGCCCCCAGCCAGTTTAGCCAACAGATGTGATACAACTGGAATGGGGTATGAGTTTCCCCTGAGTGCCTTATTGATAGTACATTTGTAATCTGCACATATCCTGACTTCCCCATTTGCTTTAAGGGGCGTGACGATTGGAGTCTCCCACTTAGCAGAGTCCACGGGTGAGAGAACTCCCTGCTTGACCAATTTATCCAGCTCTGCCTCGATCTTGGGTTGCAGTGCAAATGGCACTCGCCTTGGTTTGAGTCGGATTGGAGCCACCCCGGGGTCCAACTCGAAGTCAACTGGGGGCCCTTTATAACAACCCAGTTTTCCATTAAAGAGACCAGCAAATTCCTTGCATAATACCTCGCTCATCTCAGGGCAGGTTTGGATTGAATTAAGCCCTGAGATACTCAGTCCCAGGGCAGGGAACCAGTCAGTGCCCAGGAGACTGGGGCGACTGCCCTTCGCAATCACCAGTTTGAGTACAGCCTGTTTGTCCCGGAACTGTACTCTCACGGCACACATTCCCATAACATGGATGCGGCCTGCTGAGTACGACTGCAAGGTTGCCGGAAAGGGCTCCAGAGGGGGCAACTTACCCCTGGGGAAGAATGTCTTCGCGGTCTGGTCTGACACGATGGTGAATGCAGATCCGGAGTCCACCTCCATGTCGCACTGCTGACCCTCAATCTTCACCTTGACGTGTGCCTTGCCTTGCGCTGGAAACTGCACGGCCCTCCCATTGATCTCCGTTACGTAGTGGCAGTCCTTTAGAAAACGAGTTGCTGTGGGCGGTCTGCGATGCTCCAGTCTAGGTGCTCCTGTCGCTCCCGCCGCCGCCGATCTACAGACCCTGGCGATGTGACCCGTCTTTCCGCACGTCCGGCAGATAGCATCCCTGAAACGACAACTCTTCCTTTCATGGTTTCCGCCACAACCTGGGCAACTGCCTCGGCGATCTCTGTGCACTGTGCAGGCCTGACGCACCGACTCAACCCCACGGACTGGGCTCTGGCTCGGAGTAGCCTCTAGCTCGTCCATGGCATGCGCAACTTCTATCTGTGGCTTAGTGGCCTTGCGACTGGCATCAAGCTCCTCTCTTTCATAATTCTCCGTGGCGGTGGCCTCTTTCAAGGCTGAAGCAAGGGTAACCTCTTCTTTAGCCACGATGCGTCTTCTGGCTTTCTTGCTGCTCAGACCACCAATAAACCGATCCAGGAGAGTCTCTTCCAGATTTTGGAAGCCGCAGTGCTGAGCGAGCTTCCGGAGTTCAGCCAGAAATGTGGATACAGACTCCCCAGCATGCTGCTGCCTCTTATGGAACTCCATCCGCCGGGCCATCTTGGTCTCAGTAGGCGCCAAGTGGCTCGTTAGGCAGGCAAGAATATCTTTGAGAGATGTTTCACTCAGCTTCGCTGGAGCAAGCAATGCCTTGGCCAGCTTGAAGGTCTCGGGCCCACAGTAGCTCAGGAATGTGGCCCTTCTTTTGCTGGCATCGGTGATCCCTTGAGCCACTGCAAAGAACTCGAAGCGTTCGACGTAGTCTTCCCAGGTGTGGGGCTCTGATGGCTGGAAGGGCTCCAATACCCTTGGACTCTCCATTGTCCTAGCGGGCAGGGTCGTCTTCTCAGCTGGCCAGTGAGTCTTGTTCTCAGCTGCAATCCGGACTCTGAGGCAGGGTTGTGTTTAACCGCTCCTCAGCATTCCGGATCCCACCTTCGTCGCCAGTTGTTGTGACGTGGGGTTTGTGATTTCAGCTCTCTTGACAAAACATGCTGGAGACAGTTCTCTAGTAACAGCTCTTTATTAAAGTGAACAAGACTGAAGACTGAGGAGAGGAAAGCTACATTTATAGGGACGGGACTAGCTAGGAAGGGATACATTTTGGAGGGAACAATATCACGCAATCACAGTGCTGCCTTTTGGAGGAAACCAATAAGACAGAGGATCCAAATACAGCAGCTTAAATGAACCAATAGTAGCTGTACCCTCTGGGACCAAAAGGCAGTTACTTTATCCTAATACAGACAATAATAATACAGATATAAAATCCTTTGACTCAATACACAACACTACTTATACATGTCAGTGAGGAGGGTTCTAGGTTAGCCTCCTCCTGGATGTGCTCATTGCCTATATTCAGGGAGTGATTGATGTGGAGAAAAAATTCTAGCACACCACCCGCAGGCACAAAGTGCGCCACATAAGAGTGTCTTGCTTAGCTCTCAGGTGGCCACATTGCCCTAGGCGTTCCCGCAGCCTGCCCTAGAAACTGCATTCTTAGCTAAGAGGCATGTTCAAGACCAAATGGGAACTTCCCTGCTGTGACACGCACAAGCTTTCTAAATAAGTCCAAACAGTTAACCCTTGAAAGCTGGTCACGCGGACAGACCAACGGCAATAAAAAAAGTAAAGCATCCCTTTATGGCTTTCTCCACACTCCCTTTCCTGGGTCTTCCACTTCAGTGCACCATTTCTAAGCACTCACAGTTCAGAACACCAGGACAAGGAGGTGTTTTCTGGAAAGCAGAGTGATTCCCTTGGAGGGCTCCTTATGTAAGAACAACATGTGCTTTGGCTTTTTCAGCTTGCTTATATTCCCCAAAGGGCTTCCAGAAAAGTAGGTGGAAGATTCTGTGCGTGTAGCGAAAAGTGGGGAAGGTGAAGAAGCATCTAACTTCTGGAATTTGAAAATATTTTGTCTGAAACGGACAAGGTGTACAGCTAGGGTAAGTGCCTAGTGTCCCACAGCCTAATAGCAAGCTCTCATTAATTATTTGTTCACCACACACTTTGATGGGCATCCGAGTTCTTTTTTTAAAAAGTTCAGGGTGCTTTTCTCCAAACTAGCTGCCTGCCTTTGGTTTGCTTCCTTCAAAAAAAGTGCAAGCTTTTATTGCCTGCATCCCTCCAGCCTTAGTGAGGTCAGTCGACTTCTCCTCTCCTAGTCTAGGTGATAGGAATACCTCCTTGGGACCTTTGGCACCAGAGGCCAGAATTATTGACAAGCTGTCAAACCAGGGACGCTCACCACGCTTTTCTCAGCTGCAGTATTGATTGAGGTGCCCTCACAACAAAGGAATGGGCTCCTAGTAATTATTCTGAAAACATTGGGTCACAGGGTTCTGTTATGTGAAAGAATCTTGAGAGTTTGGGTAGTGAAGCTGAAGTGTAAGGAGAGAGAATAAGATACATATGTAATAAAAGCCCTCAAGCATTATTTGTACTATTCTACCGTTAGGATGAGGACAAAGTTTCCTAAGTATGGCAGCAAGAAAGCTGGCAGCTTCCATCATAAAGGTAAAGGTAAAGGGACCCCTGACCATTAAGTCCAGTCGTGACCGACTCTGGGGTTGCGCGCTCATCTCGCATTATTGGCCGAGGGAGCCGGCGTATAGCTTCCAGGTCATGTGGCCAGCATGACAAAGCTGCTTCTGGCAAACCAGAGCAGCACATGGAAACGCCGTTTACCTTCCCGCTGTAGCGGTTCCTATTTATCTACTTGCATTTTGACGTGCTTTCGAACTGCTAGGTTGGCAGGAGCTGGGACCAAGCAACGGGAGCTCACCCCGTCACAGGGATTCGAACCGCCGACCTTCTGATCAACAAGCCCTAGGCTCAGTGATTTAACCACAGTGCCACCTGGGTCTTCCTTTAAAAAATAAAAATAAAAAGCTGTTTTTCGCAATGCTCTTTATATGCTGGCCTTTTTTTCTAGGAACTCCAGGCATTATACATGAGATTAAAGGTAAAAGTACCCCTGACCATTAGGTCCAGTCGTGACCGACTCTGGGGTTGAGCGCTCATCTCACATTATTGGCCGAGGGAGCCGGCGTACAGCTTCCAGGTCATGTGGCCAGCATGACTAAGCTGCTTCTGGCAAATCAGAGCAGCGCACGGAAACGCTGTTTACCTTCCCGTCGGAGCGGTACCTGTTTATCTACTTGCACTTTGACATGCTTTCGAACTGCTAGGTTGGCAGGAGCTGGGACCGAACAATGGGAGCTCACCCCGTCGCGGGGATTCGAACCGCCGACCTTCTGATCGGCAAGCCCTAGGCTCAGTGGTTTAGACCACAGCGCCACCCGCGTCCCTATACATGAGATTACTTATAGTTTTATTTGCAATCCCAATAACCCTGCAGGGTAGATTCCACAGAGGAAGAGTGATTTATCCCACAATATCCAGTTTCAAAGCTGAGTGTGGATACAAAGCCTGTAGGCATGGACCAATCAGTCCACTTCCAGTCCATGTTGCTTTTGCAGGTGTTCATACATAAATCCCTCCTGTCTCGTTTCTGCATTAATCTACAATTTGTTTTAAATCTGCACAATTACATTTGCATTTACATTTGGCTCCTTCCCACCCTCAAAGCCTGCCATTCTGAATGCATTTTCTCTCAAAATCTGCCAAGTTAAACATACCTTTTCACAAAATACACATGTTAGCAGTGAGGACTGATGCCCATTGGGACCGGCAGAATGTAGGTGGAGCCAAAGCCAATGAAAAGCAGAGCCAACTACTTCGAGTTTTGTTCCCTTCTTCCTCCCCTGCTGAGTTAGACAAAGAGCAAAACTGAGAGGAAGGAACCTGGTAGCCCCTGGGCAGCTTGTAAGTAGGAAGGTCGGCAGGTGAGCTCTAGCTAAGCTAGCCAGACTGAGGTTGGTGGAGCTGTGCCCCATTTGCCCAGATAGACCAACCACCACTGTGTCTTAGAATGCATTTTTAAGCCAATGACTGTATCGGAATATTGAGGTGAGTTCATAGCAGCCTTCATACAGACTGAATTTCTTGGGTTGAATTTGGTCCATGACTCCCCAGACCAAATTCAACCCAACAACACCAACTACCACAGTGCACTTGCTCTCTTGGAGCCTCTGTTTAAATACTAGCACCACAAGTACATTATGAAACTGTGATAGGGCAGGTGATGGTGTTACAGCAGACCTAAATAAGCTGCCAGGAAGAACAGAGTAAGTTTTTAAGACTGAACGTAAATGAAGGTCATTGAGTTCGAACCCTCAATGGAAACAACTGTGTCGTTTCTGTGTGATGGTGTTGGCTGCTAAGCCCAATTCAAGGTGTCCCGATTTATGTTATAAAGCCCTAAATGACTTGGGGCCCAATTCTCTGAAGGAAGGACCAGACATTAACATCTGCAGAGGAATCACTTCTTGTGGTTCCACTGCTAGGGGCATGTTGGAGGTAGAAAGAACCGTCTCCATGGTGGCACCTTGGTTTTGAGACTGAGATAAGGCACTGTTGTTTTTGGGCTACAAACTTCTTCCAAACACATATTTTTGCCCAGGCTTCTGGGTAGGAGCTGAGTAAATGCCCCATTAGCTACTAGCAATGGCCTGCTGCAGTCTCACTGCAGTGTCGTTATTTGCTGTCATCCTAGTCCAGGGTCCCCAATCTAAGGCCCGGTGGCCGGATGCAGCCCAATTGCCTTCTAAATCCGGCCCGCGGACGGACCGGGAATCAGCATGTTTTTACATAAGTAGAATGTGTCCTTTTATTTAAAATGCATCTCTGGGTTATTTGTGGGGCCTGCCTGGTGTTTTTACATGAGTAGAATGTGTCCTTTTATTTTAAATGCATCTCTGGGTTATTTGTGGGGCATAGGAATTCGTTCATATTTTTTTCCCAAAATATAGTCTGGCCCCCCACAAGGTCTGAGGGACAGTGGACCGGTACGGCCCCCTGCTGAAAAAGTTTGCTGACCCCTGTCCTAGTCTATCCATTTAAGGATCCCATGGCATAGCCAGATTCCTTCAGAGCCCCAAGTCTACTCAAGTTTGTAGAGGTGACTTGTTGGAACTCTTGCTCCTTTGATTAAGAGGGGTGGGTCTGAGAACCTTCTCTTCATAAGATTCCTGGGAGACATAATTGTACAGTTTTAATCTTGTCCAAAGTTTGATAGAATCTCTCCCCACTCCAGTGTCCACAACTGTGCTGTTGCTCCACTCGCAGTCCTTTGTTTGAGCTACCTGCACCTTAAATCTGCCTCTTGGTTGTGGTGACGTTGTCCCTAAAGCTCCTTCATTTTCTGCTGCATTTCCTGCTCCCTGTGAGCTTGCTTCTTCTTCCCGCTGCTTGCCTTAGATGGAGGCAGGGGCTGCTCTTTCATCTTCTTGGCACCCGGCTGTGCCAGATGGAGTGAGGTGAAGCAGTTGGGACTGCTCCCAGCTACCTGCCTGCCACTGCATTTTAGTTGGCTGGTGTTTTCGTTAATAAACATTTTATTGGATTGTTTTATCATGCATTAGGAAGTAACCTGCCCTGGGATCAATGGAACCTATGATGGGTGGGATATAAATTGAACAAACAAACAAACAAGCAGGTAAATAAACATTCCTCAATGCTTTGCACAGCCAGTCACACAATACTGTCTCTGATGATATAGTTTTATCATTTGCCCCAGGCAAAGACCAGGTCAGCAGTACTTGCATAGGATTATGGGAGAAAGGAAGTAAAAAGAAGCCATTGCAACAAGAGGATCTGGCCCCCGTTATTTGATTAGGCCTTCACATGCCACTAGTTTAGTTGCTTAGCCTATTTTCATTCTTCTGCTGTGGAAAATGTTTTAGCAGAGTAACTAAGGGGCTGATCCTATACTTGATATCTGCCAGCTGAAGGGCTTTAGGATTCCACAGCGTTGGAAGAACCCAAGATATGCAGCCAGTACAAAAAGTAACTCTAGTGGAGCACCCCAGATAGGCTGTTGGGACACTGTTCCACCGGCGAAAATTTGCCACCAAAATGGCCCAAACAGGGTTAAATCGGGGGCGGAATGTCGGTGACACAGGAAGGAGCAAACTTATGCCAGATCTTATTCCGTGCCCTTCAATCCATGGCCCTACACCCATCAATAGCGCAACTTTATACCAGTGTCATATTTCTCTCAGCTAAATTCAGTGATAGGGAGGAAATATCAGAAAAACAGCTACCCCCATATTTACAACTGCCCCACACTTATCACTACAACAGAGCATAAGATATGGTGTAACTCATCACCCAGTTCCAGAGCCCCAGTATCTAACCCCACCTAAGGAGACCTAAATAATATGGCTTGGGGCTCTGTCTCATTGGTCGCACTGATGTTTGTTTTTGACCCTGTCTTATTACAGCAGCCCATGATGCAGCTAATTACATTAATAACCAAATAAAGAGTGGAGACTGGAGCTTTGCACATTAGCGATAAATCCTCTTCTCAGACGATAAGTTTCTTGTCAATATTTTAACAGTTAGCTTTCCTCAAAACAGCTGCGCCTGCATTTATTTAAATTGCTTTGCAGACATCACCCTCCCAGAGGCACCTAGAGACTACCAATGGGGCTACTCATGAAGTAATTGGTTGCAGGATTGTTTCTACAGTATTTACACAATGAGAGTAAGCACATAAGCAAATTTCATAGCAGGGGCGGAATTAGGCGCGTGAACATTTAAGGGAATCCGAGTATCACAGATGAGAATATGTGCTGGTTGCCACTATCTATTACGTTCATTCCTGAAAAATGATAGCATCCCCACAACTACCCGGAGAGCAACACGTTAAGCAGGAAGGCTGAGAGCCCCTAAGTTCTTCTAGCACTGAGAGCTTAGGAAGTGATGAATGAACTTATTGAATCACAATAAATTTTTTAAGAGAGCTTCGGGCTCCCTCCACAAAAAGCTTTTAAAAATTAAACTCCTGCATTAGTGCTCTGCATATTGTACTGCCTTAACGGCGAGAGCCATTTCATTAAGGCCAGAGCATTGACTCAGCCCTGCTTTCTTGAAGGCTCAAGCGAAGGCACTGGTTGTGGGGGCATTTTTTATGGCAGGAGTGCTTTGCTTAATCATGGCAGGGAGGGGCCAGATGTTCCATTCTGCTGCCCCTCCGCAAGTGAGACTGGGTGGAGTATTAGAAGATTTGTCTTCCCAGAAAAGACCGCAGCATTGGAGAGAACAAACATCTGCCGCAAGAATGTGAGAAGGAGACACTGGCAGAGCAAGGAAAAACTGAAGCAAAGCAATCCTTTTTAGCCTAATGCCCTGTGCAGCCTGCATGTGAAGTAGTGAAGTAGCTGAGAACATCATCAGCAAAACTGTGATGCTATGGTAAACTAGGCTGGTTTACTTGGGACCCGTGTGTGTGTGTGTGTGTGTGTGTGTGTGTGTGTGTGTGTCTTTCTTTCTAACTTCAGTGCATGCTACATTCTGATGTGCAACCAATTCACACAACAGTTGAGAAAATTGATTTTAACAGCTTCGTATATTTTTCCCGTCCTTTCACAACTGCTATTTGTACTCAGTTGATCATTATATTTGTTTTTACTCATTCTTGTTAGATGCCTTGAGCTCTGTGTGAGGAAAGGTGAAGTGCATAGCCTCCAAGTGTCCCCATTTAGCTGGGACATACCAGATTGACAGAATCCCAACCCCAGATGTCCTGTTTTGGCTCTCGTGCTCTGGGTATGCTGGAGCGCGGGACGAAAAGACAGGCATTTTTTTGTTCCATGCTATGACACGAGTCAGCTGGCTCACATCATAGAATCATAGAGTTGGAAGAGACCACAAGGGCCATCCAGTCCAACCCCCTGCCAAGCAGGAAACACCATCAAAGCATTCTTGACATATGGCTGTCAAGCCTCTGCTTAAAGACCTCCAAAGAAGGAGACTCCACCACACTCCTTGGCAGCAAATTCCACTGTCGAACAGCTCTTACTGTCAGAAAGTTCTTCCTAATGTTTAGGTGGAATCTTCTTTCTTGTAGTTTGAATCCATTGCTCCGTGTCCGCTTCTCTGGAGCAGCAGAAAACAACCTTTCTCCCTCATCTATATGGCATCCTTTAATATATTTGAACATGGCTATCATATCACCCCTTAACCTTCTCTTCTCCAGGCTAAACATACCCAGCTCCCTAAGCCGTTCCTCATAAGGCATCGTTTCCAGGCCTTTGACCATTTTGGTTGCCCTCTTCTGGACACGTTCCAGCTTGTCAGTATCCTTCTTGAACTGTGGTGCCCAGAACTGAACACAGTACTCCAGGTGAGGTCTGACCAGAGCAGAATACAGTGGTACTATTACTTCCCTTGATCTAGATGATGCAGCCCAGAATTGCATTGGCGTTTTTAGCTGCTACATCACACTGTTGACTCATGTCAAGTTTGTGCTCTACCAAGACTTCTAGATCCTTTTCACATGTACTGCTCTCAAGCCAGGTTTCACCCATCCTGTATTTGTGTCTTTCATTTTTTTTTTGTCCAAGTGTAGTACTTTACATTTCTCCCTGATAAAATTCATTTTGTTTGCTTTGGCCCAGTTCTCTAATCTGTTAAGGTCATTTTGAAATGTGATCCTGTCCTCTGGGGTATTAGCCACCCCTCCCAATTTGGTGTCGTCTGCAAACTTGATCAGGATGCCCTCAAGCCCATCATCCAAGTCGTTGATAAAGATGTTGAATACGACAGGGCCCAAGACAGAACCCTGTGGCACCCCACTAGTCACTTCTCTCCAGGATGAAGAGGAGCCATTGATGAACACCCTTTGGGTTCGGTCAGTCAGCCAGTTACAAATCCATTGAATGGTAGCATTGTCTAGCCCGCATTTTACTAGCTGCTTTACAAGAATATCATGGGGCACCTTGTCAAAGGCCTTGCTGAAATCAAGATAGGCTACATCCACAGCGTTCCCTTCATCTACCAGGCTTGTGACTCTGTCAAAAAAAATGAGATCAGATCAGTCTGATACGACCTTTTTTTCAGAAACCCATGCTGACTTTTAGTAATCACAGTGTTCCTTTCTAGGTGCTCACAGACCGTTTGCTTAATGATCTGTTCTAGAATCCTTCCTGGTATTGATGTCAGGCTGACTGGGCGGTAATTGTTTGGGTCCTCCCTTTCCCCCCTTTTTAAAATAGGAACAACATTTGCCCTCCTCCAGTCTGCTGGGACTTCGCCTGTTCTCCAGGAATTCTCAAAGATTACTGCCAGTGGTTCGGAAATCACCTCTGCCAGTTCTTTTAATACTCTTGGATGTAGTTCATCAGAGCATGGGACCAAAAAACAGAATGAAAACTTATCTTGACCCTGCTCGTCACCAGTCTGGGTTGGTTAATATGGGGAGAGGCAGTCCTTGAGGTAATGTGGTTCTGAGCCATATAAGGCTTTTAAGGTCAAAACCAGCACTTTAAATTCAGCCTGGAAACTAATTGGCAGCCTGTGCAGTTGGGCCAGGATCAGTGTAATAAGACCATACCATCTTGGCCTGCTGAGCAATTTGGCCGCTGAATTCTGCACCAGCTGAAGTTTCTGAACTGTCTTCAGAGGCAGCCCCACATTGTAGTAATCAAACTTAGAGGTTACCAGATCATAGATGCCAGAGGATGTTGTTGCGACTACTCTAGAGTAACGACGCTCCACATTCTTGTCTTTAGACAGTTTTATTTAGTGCAGTCTATTTACACTGGAACTTGTGTAGAACATGTCTGCTTAGTCCGATGCAGAATCCGGCAATGGACCGCCCCTCGACTTCTTCCAGCATAATTGTCTCGGGACGGCAAACCTCCCTCCCCTCCTTCTCCTGCGTAATTCCAGAACCGGGGGAAAAAAGGGTCTACACTCCATGTTTTCATTCTCCCCCCTTTCCCCCTCTCTCTCTTCCTCCCTCACGTGTAGCAGGGGCTCTTCTGTGTTGCCGGAGCCCTGCATCCCTCTTCCTCCTGCCTCACTGGACTCCTCCCCCTCCTCGCTGGCATTGCTGCTATTGGACGAGCTGCTCTCGCTGATGGGAGGAGGATCCCTGTATTCTCTTCCCATTACAATAGACAACAGATGTTAAGCTATCCCTGTCCAGACAAAGACGCAGCTGGGCCACCAGCCGAAGCTCTATGCCACTGAGGCTGTCTGAGTTTCAAGTGACAGCAAAGGATCCAGAAGTACCCCCAAGCTACTTGATAGGGAGGTGGCAATCTCCCATCCATCTGGTCTAGGGAACTGCCCACTGACAGTGCTTCAGTTTTATCTGGATTGAGCTTCAGTTTATTGGCTCTCATCCAATCCATTATGGAGGCAACGCAATGATCCAGCACTTCCACTGCCACACCTGCAGATGCAGAGGAGAAGCAGAGCTGTTTTTCGTCATCATATTGCTGACAATGTACTCCAAAACTCAGGGCCGGCTCTAGGTAGAGTCCCGGTCGTGCGGGGCGCCAGGGCGCCGGGCCGGTAGGCAGGGCGCTGCGAGGGAGGGGGCGCCGGAGCGATCTCCGCCCCTCAGTGCCAGGGCGTGCGACCTGCTCGAGACTGCCCTGCCAAAACTCCAGGTGTATGTAATGGGATTAGGAGTCAAATCTCTTGGATCAGAAGGCATGGTTTTAGGGCAATGACTCTGGGTCAAGGCAGATTAAGCCCAAGAAATGATGCCTGAGTCAGCTCATTCTCTTTCCAAAGGGATGATCGTATGAAATGGCATCAATACATCTAAGAGGGTGGAAACCTGATCCGGAGTCTAGCTTTGTTAGCCTAATTAATTATTGCTTTTGTGGCAGCTGATCACATTATTCATATCTGTGGCAGCACCCATGGTTAATGAAGCATCCGTTCTAAAAACTAAATGTATATTTACAGAATATAAATATTAACAAACTTGGTAGAGTAATCTTTAACAATTATTCTTCCAAATCTCTACAATCCCTCCAGCCAAACAACTAAGCACTTTCTTGGCTGCTCTTTCAAATATAAAACTCCATTTCTAGGTACGTAAAGGGAGGGGGGGGGATAAATTAAGACCATGCAGAGTTGTATGCCAACATTGAGATGGCAGAGGATTGCTTTTCTATAAGGCCAAAGGCTTTTTATAATAAAGTAAATAAAATCTACCATGAACCATTTTCAAATGAAATACGTGAAATTGGATGTCTCTAAATCATGTATTGATCCGATTTTCATAAACATGTTTTTGGTCAATACTGTGAGTAATCACTTCTCTGTCTGTTTCAAAATGCTGAATAGGCTGGAATCTGGGGGACATTTGAGCCTAGAGGAGACTAGGGCGTCTCTGAATATGGAGTAAGGCTGCAATCGAAGCATACTTGCTAAAAGGTAAATCCCACTGAATCCACAGGGAATTATTTTCTTAATTGCTTATTGCTTAAGTTCAGGCTATAAATGTGGAAGCGGGTCTGTGGCGTTTTCACTGACCCTCTGTTAAGGCCAGCAAGGCTGAACCTGACGTAAATCATAGAATCATAGAGTTGGAAGAGACCACAAGGGCCATCCAGTCCAACCCCCTGCCAAGCAGGAAACATCATCAAAGCATTCTTGTCATATGCCTGTCAAGCATCTGCTTAAAGACTCCACCACACTCCTTGGTAGCAAATTCCACTGCCGAACAGCTCTTACTGTCAGGAATGCCAACTAGCACCAGTTGGACCCAGCAGAGTAAGCGCAGGCACAGCAGAAACTTCTTGGCTGCAAGGTGAAGGCAAGTAGCATGGACACAGGAACTCACTGCCACTAGTACTGAGTAACTATATACAGCTTTATTTACAAAGAAAAACAACAAACACTACATAGATCAGCACTTCTCTCTCTATCTCTCTATACAAACTCCAACTTTCCACAATGCCAGACTACACCACACTGAGCACATGGTGGCCTTAGTCTTTATGTATTTCTAAATCAATCACCTGGCTGTTACTAGGCTTCTATCGCCAGGCAGAGTTGAGCCCATGGAGATAGTTGGCTCATTCTTCCTGGCATCTGGCCAGCTTCTAATTGCTCCATGTGGATAGTTGCACGTACACAGTAAGGCAAATTCTCCAACACCCCCTCACAGCTACCACTTGAGCAATTAGTTCCTGAGCATAAGCAGTTCTTTTAACTCACTTTGTTGAACAAACCAAAATTTTCACACATTAGTTTGTTTTTAACACATGTCGGTGGTTTCGTCATGACATCAGCAATGTTTTGGTCACTTGAAACATAGATACAGCTGATTACATTGTTCTGTATATTACACCGTACATTTTGGTATTTAACAGAAACATGCTTCGATTTTGACTTGAAACTCTGTGTATTGCTCAATGTTATACAGGCCTGATTGTCAATGTACGCTTGCACTGGCGCATCACAATTTATTCCCAGATCAATTAACAATTGTCTGAAGGAACATAACTCATTAGAAAGCTCACTTAAAGCAGCATATTCCACTTCTGTGGTATCTTTATTCTAATTTCCCACACAGGGTTGCGATCGGAAGCCAATCCACGTTGGGCTTCAATTTAGAGTCACCAATAGCAATATGAGGAAACCATTACTCATAGTCCACACACAGCTGTCTGTGTTTAGACTTCAATACTGGACCTTGAAATAATTGAGAGAAACTCCCTAATTCCCCATGTCCGATTGACACGTAGCAGACACTCAAGGTGGGGAGGTTGCTTGATCTTTTATAACCCATTTCACATCCTTCTCCCAGATGCCACAGGTTTTTCCTTACGTGTGAAAATCAGCGTCATTTTAAAGAGACCAAGCCTGCTTTCTCAGAAAAACATAGGATTTCCTCCTTTCCCATGAGGCCACACTGGAACATGAACCAAAGTTTAACATTCTATTTCCCTAACCTCACTACAGAGTCTTCAGAGTAGTCTTCATTTAAGAACCTAGTTTGTAGGGGTGTGGAGAAATGCTGCAAATGTAGCTGCAAGCCCTTGGTTTGAGTAAATGAATGAGCCTGGTGTTCATGCATTCGCCCCTCCCTCTTTCCCTCCCCTTACACACTTCATTTGATTAACAACTTCCCGGTTTGCAAAAATCGTTCGCTCCGGCGAACTGGGAGTAAAGAGGCCGAGTTCCCGCCTGCCAGGAGCTTTAAAACCCAAGCCCCGCCCCCGGTCGACCTTATTGGTCGGCCCGGTGGTGACGCAGGCAGGACCTTCCATCACGCAGGGGGCTGAGCTCGCAGCCCCCGCGCGGTGGATCAGTCGGGAAGCCCACAACCCCACCTCCGTTAAAGGCGGAAGTGGCTCTGTGGGAACTAACGCCGTCTCACTGACAATGAAACACCATAAACATACCCCAGCCAGTCAGAACGGAGGGGCAGAGCTATCTCTGAATGTGGCGAACATAACCATTGTGCTCTGAGATGCATATACGTTTTAAAACAACCTAGCAGAGTGGCCTGGAAAAGAAACATCCTCTGTGGAAAGTGCCATATTCAGCAGCGTACACCAATCCAGATGCTATGAACTACACTTAGAGAGCAAGCCTAGCTTTTGTCTAGGAGTGGTTGAGCCACCAACACACCCCAAACTCTGATGCTCATGCTGGCCAAGGTGGAGGGCAAACAGTTTGGCCCCATTCTCTCCCTACCTTACCATTTGTGCTAGCCCCTAGCACAGCAAAGGCATCCAGTTCAAGCCCATTGCTGGTAGCTGGACCTGCTTAGGATCCTGCAGATCTTTGACCAATCTAGTTTGACCCTTTCTCTGCTCCCCCCGTGCCCCAGAAATGCTCCATTGTGTGTGGGTGTGTGGAGCCTTCATTATGACGACATGGCAACCATTCTAAAGACCAAGACCTCTACACCAGTGTTTCCCAACCTTGTGCCTCCAGATATTTTGTGACTACAACTCCCATCATCCCTAGCTAGCAAGACCAGTGGTCAGGAATGATGGGAATTGTAGTCCGAAAACATCTGGAGGCACAAGGTTGGGAAACGCTGCTCTACATGTTCACCCTGGGCCTGAAACCTTTCAGCGTAGGCACTTTTCCATCAAGGAGCATTATCAACATATCTTTGCAATATCAGCATTCTCATGGTCCTTTCGCCACTTTGTGCTAAATCATTTCTTGACATTTTAATATGTCCCCCTGTTGTGCCAAGGCCCAATAAACATCTGCAAGAATGATTCAGTAGTTGTACAGCTAAGATTGAGCCAAAGTCACACAACGCCCCCTCTGTTTCCTAAAAATATTAACACCCCCCCCCCCCATGAAACTGGGGTGGTTTCCTGCTGTTTTCTTGGGAGCAGGGGAAATTTTTCTGACATTTTCAGGAGGGGATTACCACTTACTTTACTAGGTCTTGCCCAGAAGTCAGCCAGTGGAAAACTGCTTCCCAACAGCTTTAGGATTTGTGCAGTATGACACAGTGGCAAGCCTTCTGGCACTGTGAGAGGTCTGGGACTTTCTTATGGTTATGTTGGTGGTGGTGGTGGAAATAAAGCCCTCGTAAGACTAGATAAAGTAGGTGGCAACCTCTCCTGGAAATTACTTTCCCTGTCTATTCTTTTGAGAGGGTTTCATTTGGCTCCTACCAATCCAACAAACAATCAAAAGTGAAATTTTCAACACAACTCAATGTGCAGCTATAAGATGGCGAATTATGTTGTGCAATATGACATCAGCTGAAAATGCTCATCATGTTAGAAGAACTGAGGGTTTATGTACCATAGTTTTCACGAAACACCAATTATTTGCAGCTCACAGCAGTTGGCTTTTTCCACAATAAGTGAGTCTTAAAATTCACTTCAGATCAAAGACAATACGGGGCAATAAAATAAATAATGGGGTACATTATCCACAGAACAACTGCCACAAGGACAGTCTCAGACCATAAGATTTATTCTTATCATGCAGTTTTAAGACTAAAAACCATGTACATTACATCAAACACTACTGAATATAGTGAGTGATGGGAATGCACACTACATAGGGGAAATGTCAAGCATGTCAGTGGAATTCTCTCTGTGGGCTTTCCAACTAGTGATTTCTCCTGCCAGATAATTTCTTAAATTTAACATATATTGTTAATACTATTTTGTCATTGACAACTGGCCCCTTCTTCAATCAACTTTTCTAATGGCTGTAGAGAAATTCAAGTTTTGTTTTGTTTTTAGGAAAAAAAATAAGGATCATTTAAAAGTGCATCTCATCTTTGCATTAGCTAACTGAAAATGATGTTCATGGTCCGGATCAAGAAGCTAAGTGACTATCATAAACATGTCACAGAAATCCGAGCATATTAAATTGAGGAAGAAATGTAATTGGCGGCTTGCCATACCGACACCAACCCCCCCCCCCCCCCCCGCTTTTAGATACCGCTAGAAAAAGGCTGTAGTCTCATAAATCTCTCTAAGGGAGCATTAGCAAAGTTAGTTGTAATTCTTGCAAAATGTCTCTCCCATATCTGTATTGTTAGAGACGTCCGTATCCCGGGGAGTGATCACATATTCCTTTTTATGACTTGAGAATTCATATTCACACCAGAAAAAGTAGTATGTGAAACAGCCTTCAGTGCCATAAAATTGTGTGGTAAGACATCAGTGCTATAAAACTGCATTCTTATAAAAGCAGATAAGACAAAATCATAGGTAAAGCTATCAGTAGTTACTGTGTAATACCTCTACTATAAGAGGTATTGCTACATTCCCTCTACTCTAAGCGGTATTATGCCCTGATACAAGGCTCTCACAGTTGGCCCCCATCTGAGGTCCAAAAGCAGAACATACCTGAGTATGGCGGAAGTGACCTCCTGCCTTGACCTTATGTAGAGTCTTGCTGTTCATTTCTCTGGGCTGAACTTTCTTACCAGTGAAGTCATGAGGATCCAGAAAGTTAATTTCTCCTCAGGAAGCCAGAACTGCATGCAGATGAAAGTGAGGGACAGTTGGTGAAGGACCCTGTGTGAGGGACAGAGAAGAGGAGATATCCATGGGTGAGAGGATGGGGAAGAAAGGAAAGCTTCCAGGTGAGAGCTGGGAGTGCTCACCTTTTTCTGACTGAGACAAAGATTTAAGATATACATACTTGCGAGAAAGGACTTTGCGTTCTCCTAACTCTTTTATTTTTGTTTTATTTTTGGAGGCTAATATCACAAGAGCGGACAGCCTAATCGAGCCTAATGAAATCTCCCCTCTCTTTCACCAGGACAAAACCATTCTGGCTTCAGGAGCCAGATCACCTAATAAAACCTGTCAGTAGAAGCCTTGTGCAAGGACTTCTACTTAGAATCATAGAGTTGGAAGAGACCACAAGGGCCATCCAGTCCAACCCCCTGCCAAGCAGGAAACACCATCAAAGCATTCTTGACATATGGCTGTCAAGCCTCTGCTTAAAGACCTCCAAAGAAGGAGACTCCACCACACTCCTTGGTAGCAAATTTCACTGCCGAACAGCTCTTACTGTCAGGAAGTTCTTCCTAATGTTTAGGTGGAATCTTCTTTCTTGAAGTTTGAATCCATTGCTCCGTGTCCGCTTCTCTGAGGCAGCAGAAAACAACCTTTCTCCCTCCTCTATATGACATCCTTTTATATATTTGAACATGGCTATCATATCACCCCTTAACCTTCTCTTCCCCAGGTTAAACATTATGAAAAGTCTTAATATTTAATTTTTATAATCACTAGTATTTCTTCCTGATTTACATATTTTTGAATGCAGTTTTGCCTAATGTAATACTGTACATTTTGGTGTGTTACTTTAACCAATATATCCATTTTTGTGCACACAGTATCCTAATATATGTATTTTTGCACAGATTTCTTGGCTGGAGAACTGCATTGCAGAAGTCGGAGAAGTGTGAATTTTGAACAGTGGTGTGTACTTCAGTTTGCATATTATTTCAGAAAGTGCCAATTGGGTAGGCTTTCCTTGGTTTGCCATGATTTCCCAATGCAAAGCAAATCGATTTTCTCCCCCAGCCCCATAATGACTCACAAGTATGTGCCCAGGATTGCAACCTTGAAGACTTCCCCTTTTTCTGGAAGTGGGAGCCCTGCTTCCTTCTCAGGTGTTTTTACGTAGGTTAGTCTCCTTCCTGGTTGCAGTTCCCGATTTTGTGGAGGAGGCGGACATCCAGTTTTCCTTCTGCATAAATGAAAACATAGTTTCAAAAAGGGTGTTGCCTAGCAACTCAGTCATTAAAATTACCTGTCTGCCTCAGCCAGATGAAACTTATGTTTCTACTCCCACTGCATGAGAGTCCCCCAGTAGATAATAATGATGTCCTCAGATTTACATTTCCCATCAAAGACATTGTCCCCGATTTAAATCCATAAGTTTGCTTTGATCAGAGGCACTAATAAAAATTACAACTGCTAGAACGATTTCTTCTTGGGGACAGATAGAGCAGTGAGAGCCCCGGTTGACAGGTTGAGAAAAATCCAATTACAAAGCGCCACTTTATTTTCCCTTCAGTGTGATGAAATCAAATTTATTTTTCTAATTGGAAACCATTTTGACAATCCACCTCAAATCTTCTCCTTCATAAGAATAAATAGGGAAGGTGCCAAGCTTTTTCATAGGGACAAACGGGAAGCGAATGCCAGCCATTGTTCTACAATAACTCCACATATCTGTGATCCTCCATGGACAAAACGGTAGCCAGTTGTAGACACTAGCCATGTTTGGAGAGCAGTTTCCTCCACTTCAAAACTTTGCTTCATTAATTTTCCTTATGCCAAATTTGCCTGGCAGACATTTTAGTTAACAGCTAAGCCAGGCCATCATACATCTTTGCTGCGCCCCAAATACGTTATAAAACATGGCAAGCTTGCCTGGATTGGTAAAGGTATTGTACAGAGCAATCCAAACTCCTTTTTTGTGCTGGTCTGGCAGGTGAAGTTGGACTGGGTGGAGATGTCCCTACACCAGCCCCGCCAACCTTCTTCTGACCTCCCTTGGCCACCACAGCAGGGATGAAGGTGGGGCTTTACAGCCCCACTAATCTGGGAAGGGGGCCTCTGCTCCCATAGATGGTTAAGCATTGTTACAAATTCTGAGTCAAAGTAATGAGGCTTCCTGGCTCATGTTTTAAATTTTGCATATTGAATTTTTTTTTTTGCGTCATTCTAAGCCACTTTTGAGACCTAGGTGGTGAAAGTTTGGATATACATGTAATAAATAAGTAAATGGGGAAAGATAGCTAATCAGAGTTGACGTTAGTCCAGAGTAGATGAACCAAACCCTGTGGTAAGCAACCTATGGTATTCCTTAGCTTTGGTGCTGGTGGCAGCCACGATTCCTGGGAAGGAGGGATGGCTTCCACAAACGACTTTTTGTCTTCTGCTGGCTGCCCTCCTTTCACAACAGCCACCCTCCTGCATGCATACATGTCAGGAGGGACCCTGAAATCTCTGCAGCTCTCGACTCCAAAGGAAACTGGCCATATAACACTGGCATGGATTTTTCCCATCCCTCAAGTAAGGAAGAAACAAAGCTATTTAAGAAAACAAAAGTTTACAAGACCCCTACCTTTCGCCTCCCCTTTTAAAAAGCCAAAGGCATACTGGCCCTCATGGTGGTAAATTAGTCCTTTGGTTTAATGAGGTTCCCACATGGCAAGTCTTACAGAGATAAATGAGCCGTATTACTATTCATAAGTGATTTATGGTCTCCCAACTCATGCAACATCTCCTGATGTGTAGAATTAGGGTTAAAAGAAGGTTATCTCAAATTGCCAGCGGTGTTCAACATTGCTGCCCATTTGCCCCACCTTTGTCACACTAGCACAGTTGTTTAAAATGTAATTAATCCTGGTCTCATTCATTATTCTTTGCGTTGGCAGAAAAGGAAGGATGTCCCAAGTTAATATGGAGGAGCATTTATGCGATGGCTTCTTGCTTCCTCCTTTTTTTTGCAACCTAATTGTACTTGATAAAACTTTCAGCCTTTTCTGTTGCTGGTGCTGCCTTTGTGTCTTGTACAGCTATTGAGGTTATATCCAGGCTGCAGCACATTTTATCTATGTATCTGTCGGGATTACAAAACACACACACACACATACATTATGTGCATCACTAGGATTGGATAATGGTTGTTATAGAAATTGCACTTTCAGTCAGGCCTCTCAGACTGATCTGTTCAGTAAACATTTATGGGAACAAAATGTCTCTGGTTGATGCCTGTGAGTAGATGGTGAACATAAACTCTAATGCTTCGGGAGCAGGTTCATCAGGAATCCTTTACTCATACAATTCTGTTTGAGCTGAAAAATGCTAATGGAGTGCTGTGAAGTCAAGAAGCTACACAATGACTCATATCTCTGTACCCATAGCATCCTCTTAGCACAGCCTTCCCCAACCTGGTGCCCTTCAAATGTTTTGAACTACAACTCCCATCATTCCTGTCAATTGGCCATCTGGTTGGGGCTGATGAGAGCTGTAGTCAAAAACTTGTGGAGGGCACCAAAATGGGGAAAGTTAACCTAGCGCAGAAGACTGCCTCTATCCAGTCACTGTTTGTTTTGTGCTATATGAGGACATTTTGTACGGCAAACCCGGGTCTGTCACAAGCACACATTTGACATGGAGGTGAAACTCAGCAGTAGACAATGTAGTGAGGTGGCAGCACTTCCCTGACCTCCAGTGGGTTGTGCCACTGCTTCTTATCAGGAGGTACAGATGGAAGCAGTAGTGATAAGGTCAGTGTAGTGCAAATGCACTGGCAGGAGTGCCAAATTAAGTCAGCTGGTTTGCACTGCACTGACCTCACTGTCTCCCCTCCCTCCTACTCTACCTCCCAGTAGACAGCAGAGATGTGACTGACCAGAGGTCAGGTGAGTGTCACACCACCAGGTCCACCACCGTGCAGTCTGCAGCTTGCTTTCTGGTGAGTTTGCCTACATATGATGCATTCCTTTCTTGCAGTCACGGTTAACCATTTTAAGTGCACAGTTAGGGTAGAGTGATGTGGGAGCGACGCTCCGAAACTCACAGCCTTGGGAATTCCACGTTGCAAAGGGGGATGGGAAAACTCAGCACAGTCTTGCAAATTTCTTAGACCACTGACAAATCTAATATGTAAACAGCCCTAACAGGAAGTATACCTCAAATCCATTTTACAGACTTCAATGGTTTTGCTATTCATTGCTGTTTTTGCACATTCTTGTATCGTTTTTATTTCAATGTGGCCCAGACTGAGATCATAAGCAATGATGTTCACAAATTAATTATAAATAAATAAATAATTTTTTTAAAAAAGCTGCATCTGCTAGTGTTGCCAGCATTGTAGCATAGGCTCAGGGGCGGCTCTAGGTAGACCCCCGGTGGCGCGGTGCGCCAGGGCGCCGGGCTGGTAGGCAGGGCGCCGCACAGCAAAGCGGCGTGGAAACCATGCTGCGCCCTGCGAGGGCAGGGGCGCCAGAGCGATCTCCGCCCCTCAGCGCCAGGGCGGCCGACCTGCTCGAGACTGCCCTGCATAGGCTGAAATGAAGCTGAATGGTTGTAAGAAGCACAAATGGCAGCGACATTGAACCACCCACTCACTTGATAGACACCCTCTGCTGTCTGAGAACTAACATGCCACTTAACCAGTCAATGGACTGGTCCTCCTTTCTTGGTGGATATAGAATATAAACCCTCACTTCTGGGCTAAAGTGTGCTATCAAACACTTCTGTGCTTGAGCTAATAGTGGCATGGTGCTTATTCCTGAAAGAATTCTCTACTCAGAAACCAAGACAAGGCACTATTGTAGCCATTCATAAGTTTTGTTCAACATATTGATTCACAATATCAAACCCCTAAATGCTAACTACAGGGGGTACACTAATAATTAATTTTGATTTTTATATTTAAATCCTTGTTATATTCACACTGCCCTTTGTATTTTTGATATGTTTTATGATCTGTGATATTGTGTGTGTTGATGCTGGTCTGCGACCGTATTAATAAATTCATTCATTCATTGATTCACAATTGCACTTTAATATCCATAGGATTTATCATTGGGACCAAGTCTCAAATATGATGGTGCAGAATAAAATTGCATCAGTTTTTATTCCTCTGCCATATGACCTCTTCCAGCTCTGCAATTCCAGCTATTTCCTGTTTGAATGAGATGGCAAATTTCCAAAGCACAGAGCAGTTTCATCTAGGGTATGTACGGTAGATTTATATACTGCTTTGGAAGCCAGCCAAAGTCAATTCTTGTAGGAGGATATAATCTATCACCTTAATGTCAGCTGGAACTCTGTAAGAGAGGACACTGAAAAAGGATGCTAAGTTGCTTCTAATAAGACTTTATCTGGTAGCCTCTGATCATAGCACAATCTTCTTAACTGTATAGAGCATCAAGTGCACAGCAGAACTAGTATATAATATAAATCCATTTTACTGGTATGGCAAAACAGTAGATTCTTTAATGTCAGCAGAATATGTTGCAATTCCTCCCAAGGAGAAAGTATATGCTGAGTGGCAAAAAAATTTTTAATCTTATAACACAGTAGCTATAAAAATACAACAATAGAAATCAATATTGCAGAACCATAGAGTCAACTTCAAAGTATTGACATGCTGCAATGTCTGTATTCTATATAAAGCATACTTTCTACTCTCTCTGTATTCCCCCCACCCCCACTCCACTCCACCCAAGCTTCCTTGCTTCAGTACTAAGATATTTTCTGTCAGGTGTCTGGCTTCCAAGGGGGAAATGTCAGAGCTGCCATTTTCCAAGGAAAATTCCACCAGCATACAAAATTCACCTTAGAACTGAGCTTCATCTTGAACAAGAATTGTTTCATCTCACTGGATTTTCTCTTCATTTGGAATGAGGGAAGGTGTCCATTTCAGTTTCTTTCCATTTCTCTCTTTTTTTCTTCAGTTCCATGCACCACATTTCCACATGAGTTTTGTGGAAGTCCTGGTGAAAAATACACCAGCATTTTACTGTAAATCTTTCCTAACAGACATGTGTTGGTGCACAATTTTGCTTAACATATAAATTTTTGTAAAGCATTTTCTCCTAATAGAATTTTTGTATATTAATTTTACTACTATATGCAGTTACATGCACAATTTACACTAGGATATGCATTGAAATGGGACGCAGGTGGCACTGTGGGTTAGAGCCTAGAGCCTAGAGCAGTGGTGGGCAACCTTTTGAGCTTGGTGTGTCAAAATTCAGCAAAAAAACTGAGCATAACTCTGGTGGTGTGTCACTTCGAGAAAAAAACCACAATAATTTCGCAATATTTATAGTCTGAATAACAAAAATGTATAATTGTAATATATAACTGTATTTAATAAAACAAAAACTAATTATTTAACCAAACCAAACAAAAAAAAACCCCTTATTTATCGCAAAGTGCCCAGAGTTGTTGAGCTTTTTGGGGGGAGCTGCTGACCAAAGTTTTGGAGGTTTTTTTTGGGGGGGGTGTATAAGAGAACAGAAATAAATGACGAATAATACCTTCGCTGGAACTAACACGCAGCACCGACATAGTCTGCCAAAGCGACAGAAAAAACCAGCACAGAAAGGGTTTAAAAACCCATCTCTGGCTACCAGCAGCAACAACAACAACAACAAAAAAGGACCCGGGTTTTAACAGCGGAGACAAGTTGTAGCAGAGACAAGCTCTAGGAGGAGTGGGAGAACAAATGGGGGAAACAACAACAACAACAACAACAACAACAACAACAACAACAACAACAACAACAGCGCAAATGGGCCGATGGGACGCGTGCCAGCAGTGAGGGCTCTGCGTGTCATGTCTGACACGCATTTCATAGGTTCGCCATCACTGGCCTAGGGCTTGCCAATCAGAAGGTCAGCGGTTTGAATCCCCGTGATGGGGTGAGCTCCCGTTGCTCAGTCCTAGCTCCTGCCAACCTAGCAGTTTGAAAGCATGTCAAAGTGCAAGTAGATAAATAGGCGGGAAGGTAAACAGCATTTCCGTGTGCTGCTCTGATTCGCCAGAAGTGGCTTTGTCATGCTGGACACATGACCTGGAAGCTGTACACCGGCTCCCTCGGCCAATAAAGCGAGATGAGCGCTACAACCCCTGAGTCGGTAACCACTGGACCTAAAGCTGGACCTTGGGGTGCAGCTTTAGAGCACTGTGGTAAAAAATAGGCATCAATTTCACCTCCATGGACTCTTTCCATTGCCTCCTTATCTGCATAAGGATAACATTTTAATTATTAAAAAATACTTCATGTTCTTTAGTGTGGTGGGGTAGACCTGTGGAGCAGGGGGGTGACAAGGTTGGGGATGTGTGGACACACTGACAGGAGCACCAGATAGGCTTTGTTGGTGTGTGTACACAGCTCCAACCTTGTCATTGCTCCACCCCACACTAACCACGTCCAGAAAAGCTGTAGCACCACACCAGCCACTGTTGCTTTCTTCCAATGTGTGACATCTTTGTTTAACCATCTTCAAAGTGAACAATATGCAAGCAGATAATATCAGAGCAGTAATAGTCCCCAAGGCATTTTCTTTTTGCTGTTTGTCATTTTCTAGTTTGTCTTATTTACTTACTACGTCTATAAAAAAAAGCGAGTGCATCATGACAATATTTATTATGATTATCCAAATTTCGCAGGGAAAATATGGTGCTATAATGCTGGGAAAGACAAAGCAGACATTAGTTACTCTCTGCGTAAAACCAGAGTCTGGCAAAGCTCTTTCGTCATTTCGTGATATGCAAATAGGCTGATGTTTGTTGCTAGTACTGTATCCCACCAGGAGAATTAACAAACAGTGAGCTAGAATGAGTTGCGCTTCATCAATTTGCATGTAAGTCACACTGCAACTAAAATGACTTCCCCTGCCTTCCACATTTTCTCCCTTTCCCCCACAACCCTGTGCAGCTTGGAAGGATGTACAGAGATTTTGAAATTTTGTTGTTTGGCAAACAAAAATGACAAGATCAAATAGTGCTGTGCAAATGAAGCACACAAATATTCTGCATCATTTGTTCTGTTTGTGCCAGTGCTATGAGACGGGCAAGGAACTAAGCACAGCAGAGGTGGGCAACCACAAGCCCATGAGACAAATACAAGCTGCAAGCTCCTCTATCTTGCCATCAAGATTTCCCACACGCAGAGCCATTCCCCTCTCCACAGGCCATGCCCCTCTGTGCTTCACACCCTTCTTTGGGGGTTTTGCCTGGCTGGAAAGTTTCCTAAAGCTCTGACAATGCCTCTTGCTGGCCTGGATGGCAGACAAAGAGGAATGTGTGTGGGGAAGAGGCTCCTGTATAAAGGGAAAGCTCACACTCCTTGCTCTGCCCACTTTTGCTTCTGGCCCCACCAGCCCCTAGCACAGGGGTCGGCAAGGTTTACCTCGCCTGGGCCGGTTCACTCCAGTGGCGATCCCTCCATGGGCTGGATTGCGCGTGTGTGTGAGTGCACACGCCTGCGATTTCCAGCGTCTCCGCAGACGTGATTTCCTGCATTTGTTTCTGCGCAGATGCAATTTCCGGTGCTGCGGAAGCGAGTCCCTGTGCCGCGCTGTGCCGATTTAGTGCAGCTTGTGGGGACTCGCCAAGCGGGAGGCTCGGTTCGGGGGCGGCTTGTGGGCCGGTTAATTGACCCCCGTGGGCTGCTCGTGGCCCATGGGCCTTAGGTTGCCTACCCCTGCCCTAGCATGTGGCCCCTGTAAAGTTGCCCAGAAAGGAATGCTCTCCTCAGGCTCAAAAAGGTTCACAATCCCTGAGGTAGAGTCCTGCAACCCTTCTCCACTGAGGGGGCTTCCAGTTTGGTGATATTCATTCATTGCTCTCCCCCTGTAAGCTACATGCAGAATTGTTGAGTTCCCATACTGTGGGATGCAGGGAGATTTTTGTGGATGTGTGTCCTTCTAAGTTCTCTCAAACTAACATGACAGAGCCACATGGGCAAGGAAGGAACCATTTACCTGAGCACATATCAGGTAAACATTAAACATTAGGAAGAACTTCCTGACAGTAAGAGCTGTTCGACAGTGGAATTTGCTACCAAGGAGTGTGGTGGAGTCTCCTTCTTTGGAGGTCTTTAAGCTTGATGGCCATATGACAGGAATGCTTTGATGGTGTTTCCTGCTTGGCAGGGGGTTGGACTGGATGGCCCTTGTGGTCTCTTCCAACTCTATGATTCTATGTCTAGCCTAGAGCAAATAGCAACAACTATGCGTTCCAAATCTCAATCCAAGCACTTGGCCATGCAGTTGTTTGGTTGCAGGGTATGTTTTTCTCTTTTCATTTCAGAAGTTAATTCCACTACGAAATATACTAACAGAATTGTAAGTAAAAAAACAATGCTTGGGAAGGTTTCACAGCCACCCACCTGACTGTATTGCATTAATTTCAGTTTATGTGAGAGCAGCTCAAAAGGATGTAATTGGAAGATCATTCTTTATACAATTCCCAGCTGCTCTTGCAGCATGTCTGCTTGAACATCTTGTGGTAATTGTGGATATAATGCAAAAAAATTAGGCTTCTAAAAGCTTAAATTACAAGCTGTTAATTAAGACATAGTAGAGCCAGAGTCACCTAATTAATTAATTGATCAATCAGCTGGCTTAGTCACTTCCCAGATTATTATTGTGGAGTTTAGTTTTATTCTAAATTTCCAGAAATGACTTTGTTCATGATTTCTGCAGTGCAGATAAAATTTGTATGTAGGAACATGTCACCGCTGTTGGATAGAAGAGTGGACTATCAGCCTATGGTACTTGGAGGAGAGAAATTGACCATTCAGTAATTCACACACTTTTTCACCATGTATATAAAACCATTCACGCTTTGCACATGTAATTCTAAACCTTTCACTGACCACCAGAGCTCACTTTCACATACATGCAGCGGTGGTTGATTTTGCCCCTCAGCCAGGGTTAATAGTGATGAGGAAGCAGGGATGTAATTAGGCAGCAATTTTCACCCCTCCCTGTGTGCATAAAAATCAGCACTGTTTCTGTTCCACCACAGTTTGGCTTCTGCTAAAACCTACATTATTTGTCTCACTGAAAGGGAAACGTCAAAACCTATGTGGAAAATAGCCTCATTATGTAATGTCTGTGCACAGGAAAAAAACAATGGTAGTGGAATAGGGGGTAACTACAAGTTACTTAGGAGAGCACTGTAAGCAGATGGAAACAAGAGCAGGATTTTGATTTCACTTGTAGTATAAAATCACTATAGATAATATTGTTTGCTATAAAAATTGGAGTATGAATGAATATGCCGTAGTAGATCTTTAAAATGAGACCCCATGGAGGGGATGGGGAGAAGTCCCGAGATTCAGAGAATCTCTTTATATAGATAGGTTTTTTTTTGTTTTTAAATTGTTTATCTGTACTTTGTATTTGTAAAATCAATAAAAATGATTTCAAAAAAAGAAAGAAAAAACAATGGTAGCAAATACCACTTGCATTCACTTGCCTGTTTTTTGTTCCTGACCTTGGGTGGACATGTGAATTGCAGCCGTTTCCACTCACATTTCCATTTCTGACAAAATTCTCTAGCATCCCTATCAAGAGGAGCAGACTAAAGACAAAAGTGAACTTCGGGGAAATGTTGATTAATGACTCTGAAAATAAGAGAACCAAGATCATTATTATATGTTAGCAACATAGCCCCCCCCCAAAAAACCCCCCTCACTTTAAGAACATAAGGTGAGCCTGCTGGATCAGGCCAATGCCCCATCTAGTCTAGCATCTTGCTCTCACATTGGTCAAACAGATGTGTATGGGAAGCCTGCAGGATGGACATGAGTGCAATGGCACTCTGCCCTGTGCAGTTGCCAGCAACTGGTGTTGAAGAGTTGGGAAGTTGCTTTTTATTGACTCTCTAAGCATTGGTCTACTTATTGTCCATTCTACATAGCAGTGACATTCTAAAGCAGTGAATGGGGAGCCTGTGGTCCCCCAGATGTTGTAGGACTCCAATCCCCATCGGCCCTAACCAGCATGGTCAGGGATCAGGGATGATGGGAGTTGTAGCCCAGAAACATCTGGAAGGCCATAGGTTTCTCTTCACTGCTCTAAAGCTTTAGACAGAAATACTTCCCACCATCTAACAAGAGATGTTAATGGTCCAGCGTGCTCCAAATTTCTGCCAGTGAAAGGCCCACCTCCCCAGCACCTGGTGATAAATTTGCAGGGCAATCACAGAATAAACAAGGGTGACAGGTGCCTGCCCTTTTGATAGGGTGCAGAAGGGAGAATTTCATCAGTACTTGAGTGGCATACCCCACACGCCAGACTCCCTTGTCATCTACATAAGTTCCAAAGGGGGGAAAGTCTTGCCGTCCTTTGTATCTGGTCGCTTTAGCTACAGAGACCCGTCTCATAACGTTCTCATCTTAATAACATTTTCCCAACATTGTATATGAAGAGCCTCGATGAGCCCCAAACATCTGTTCATTGTGCTCCTCCTCCTTCTTTGGCGATCACTCGTGGCCGAGTAAGATTGTTTTCCATAAACACGGTTTTAACAATGAGTCCGTAAGTGACTGTGGAGGCAAATTCTGGATCCACACGTCCTTCCACAGTGGGGACATTGGTTTCCAGGCGGAAGTTGATCACGGTGTGGATTTGCCAAGCGTGCCTTCCTCTTAGCACGTTTCTCCCTTGTGTCCTGAGTTTGAGTGTCTTCAAAGCCCATGACACCTTTGGTAAAGGCTGTTCTCCAACTGGAGCGCTCGCAGGCCAGTGCTTCCCAGTTGTCAGTGTTTATACTACATTTTTTAGATTTGCCTTGAGACAGTTTTTAAACCTCTTTTGTTGACCACCAGCATTACGCTTTCCATTTTTAAGTTCGGAATAGAGTAGTTGCTTTGGAAGATGATCGATCATCAGGCATCCGCACAACATGACCAGACCAACGAAGTTGATGTTGAAGAATCATTGCTTCAACACTGGTGATCTTTGATTCTCTAACTGGTGATCTTTGCTTCTTCCAGTACACTGGTATTAGTTTGCCTGTCTTCCCAAGTGACGTGTAAAAAATTTCAGAGACACCATTGATGGAATCTTTCGAGGAGTTGGAGATGGCATTTATAAGTGGTCCATGTTTCACAAGCATATAGTAAGGTTGGTAGTACAATAGCTTTGTAAACAAGCATTTTGGTTTCCCCGCGAATGTCCCAGTCCTCAAACACTCTGCACTCGGGAGAAAGCCGCACTCACAGAGCTCAGGCGATGCTGGATTTCGGCATCAATGTTGGCCCTTGTGGAAAGATAACTGCCTAGGTAGGAGAAGTGATCAACGTTTTCCAATGTTACACCATTAAGTTGGATTTGTGGCGCTGCAGAGGGGTTATTTTGTACTTGTTGGTGCAGCACTTTGGTTTTTTGGATGTTGAGTGAGAGGCCAAGCTTTTTGTAAGCTTCTGCAAAGATATTTAGGATGGTTTGGAGGTCATCCTCTGAGCATGCACGCACTATGTTGTCATCAGCATACTGAAGCTCTATGACAGAAGTTACGGTAACCTTACTTTTTGCTTTCAAGGATCATGGCAATAAAAATAATGAATGGAGTTGGGGCAATAACAACCCTGTTTAACACCTGATCCCACTGTGAATGGTTCACTTTGAGAGCCATTGTTATCTGCGATTGTTGCTGTCATATTATCATGGAGGAGCTGAATGATGTTTACAAATTCATCTGGGCAGCCAATTTTCAGAAGGACAATCCACAGGGCATTACGATTTACAGTGTCGAAAGCCTCAGTCAGGTCAATAAACGGCATATACAGGAGTTGGTTTTGCTCTCTGCATTTTTCTTGAAGCTGCCCAGTGGTGAAAATCATGTCCACTGTCCCCCTAGAAGGCCGAAAACCATTTTGGGATTCAGGAAGGGTCACCTTGGATATTGTTACGAGATGGTTTGCTAAGATCCTTGCAAGAATTTTGCCAGCCGCAGATAATAGAGAGATACCTCCATAGTTTCCACAATCAGTTCTGTCACCTTTTTTTTTTTAAAAAAAAAAAGATTGATAATTTTGGCATCCCTAAAGTCTGCTGGGATTTCTTCTCTTTCCCAGATTTTTTCAATGAGCTTGTGAAGTTGTTGTGTAAGTTCAATTCCACCCACTTTGAATATTTTTGACTGGGTAATAGCAGCACAGCTTGTTTTGTTTACTTACTTACAAAAAGTTATTCACCACTTGAATGTAAAAAATATATAAATAAATCTCAAAGACCTCTAAGCAATTTATAAAGATTTACAATATTAACATTATTGATAAAAAAGTAGTTTTAAAAGGTGTTTAAAACTTCACAGAAGATTATTAAAATCACCAGTAGCTAAAAAGAAATAAAACACATGAAACTTCTACACACCTGGATATGCTTGCCTAAATAAAAATGTTTTAAGCAGACACCCAAGAACGGCAAGGGCACCTACCTGCCTGATGTCATCAATTGGCAGGAAGTTCCAGAATAAAGATTATGCCACAGTAAAAGATCAATTTTTTACAAGCTAATCTCTTCCTTGACATTTCCTGTGATGCTTTGTCCAATGATCCCGTTATTTCCTTCATCGCCATTAGTTGACAACTCTGGACCATTACGCTGCAACTCATCTACCCAATGACCAAATTTAGAATACAGAGAACTGGGAAAGTGATATGGAATGGACATAGTATGTAGAGCAGAGGACGATTGATGGGCATGTGGGATCAATAGCAATTCTGGTCACAAAGGACGTTATGCTGGGCTCGCTGCTCAGGCTTTCATTATTGGTTTTAACGTAACCTACATTCTGCTGTCTGCTCATCGAGATTTCTTGCAGCAATAACCTGTAGAGTCTGCCAAGCAGCTCTGTTGCAGACCCTGCAGTACTGTACAGCATATCTCTCAAAGCTTCACAGGAAAGGGCCTTTTGTGTGCGGCAAGATATTTCGCCATTTAAAGTATATATTAATTAAATGCAACTTGGGATTAATTCAGCTAGAGTTGTAGTTTGGTATTGCTGTTGCTTTTCTTTTCCACTGGAAAAGATCAACTCAGCTCTGAAAATACCTCTGAAAGCAAGGACTTGGCCGTTCTGGAAAAGTCACGGCCAGCTCAAGCAGTTCTTGGAAGTGACAGAGGCTTAATGCTTTATCTGCTGCCCAGAGGCAAAAGGCAGGGACATCGGTATGTTTCCAGGGCAAATCAAGGCGATGCCATTCATGTTAAAGCCCCAAATGACTTCAGCCCCCAATATCTGAAAGGCCACCGCCACCCCTCTCAACCACCTACAGAGAGGTCTCTCTTGGTAGTTCCTCACCCTCATAAGTATGAGGTGTGGCTAATCTTCTCTAAAGAAGATAGGCAACTTAAATTAATGGAATATGCCAAAATGGCTAAATTAAGAAATCAAGACAACAACAAATATAAAAAAAGAATGGAAAAATGTTAATTGCATTTATATAAAAGCCTTGTAAGGAAGTTAATACAGCAGCAGGGTTTTTTTTAAAAAAACACTTGTAATATTAAGGAGAATGTTCAAGTTCAGAAATAATTAAAGATAAGGAAATTATTGACATCTATAAAATAAGAAAATGCAAAAGAACCAGGGGAGGGAGTGCGAGGAAGTCGAGGGATCTAGGTAATCCCCAAATATGAATTTATTATGGTGTGAAAACATTTTATTCCCTTTTCTTTTACTTTGTGTGGTTTATTCTTTTATTCTTATGTGATGATAATGTTGAATTGAGAAAATTAATGAAAAATATTAAAAAAAGAAGTATGAGGTGTGGCAACCTGGGAGAGGACTTCCTTTGTGTCAGGCCTTGAACTGTGGACAGGGCCGTCTTAAGCGCCCCTGGCGCCGTGGTGCGACGGATCCCTCCGGCGCCCCCCCCCGCCCCATTTCACAGCGCAGTGGGCGGGTGCAGCGCGGCTGCCGCAGGCGTGGCAGGCGGGCAGGCACAGCGCAGGTGCCGTGGGCGCAGCTGCGTGGCGGACCGGCGGATCGGCCGGGCAGCGGGCGGGCGCAGTCGCGGCGCCCCCCTGGCGGGCCGGCGCTGTGGTGCCCTGCGCCACCCAGCCTTGCCGTAGGGCCGGCCCTGACTGTGGATCTCCCACAAAGGTGTGTGTCTATATTGTACGTATCAATGCAGAATTGACAAGCAAAAAAAAAAAAAAGAGTTCTGGAACTAGCAAAAGGGCAAGCTTGGGCAGGCTATAGTGCTTCTTCTGTGGATTTATTGTGCTTTCCAGCAATGCACTGCCTGACGTCCCACGGCTCTGCCTCTTATTAGCGTATTTGTAGAGAAACAGCAAGGCCACAAGTCTCTGTGTTCCACTTCTGTGTCTTCTCAGAGAAAAACAGATGCTGTAGAGCTGCCCTGGAACTTCCTGCCACTTGGGGAACTGGGAAATATGAAACTGTGTTTTATAGCTAAGCTAAACTTTTACAGGCTTCTCTTTTTGTGTTGCAACTTGCATATTTGTCATAGGATAAGTTTGTTCTTGAAAAGACCTGCCAATTTTGTGAAAAACTGAAACTGTTTATCTATTTGTGTCCGTAGCTCCATAGCAAAAGTTTTATGGAGAAGTTGTACTGTGAAGATTGGATAGAGATAACACACACACACACACACACACACACACACACACTGTCACCACAGTGTACCATAAATAATTTTTAGTCCCTTTCATGTTTAATTCTCTAATTTAGATATTTTACTTAGTCTGGGATGTATTGTGTTTTTTTGGAGGCAGCAGCGAGAAGAATCCCTGGATGAATTGCACAAGGAATGGATAAATTAGACAAAAGGGTGTAATGAATCGAACCCGATTCATCCAGAACCCTTCATGTAACTAGATTTAAAGGGGGAAAGAAAGGGAATCCAAAATTGTCGCTTGTGAATACTAAACTATTTATTTATTTATTTAGATAATGCCTACACTGTTTTTCAGCTCCCCAAACGGCCCCCAAGGCAGCTTGCAGACTGAAAACACTAGAATACAAGAAAACATTTTTTTGAAATGCAAATTTAATGCAAAGAGAATTAAATTGCGTCAACTAGACATCAGCGTAGAAAACCTTCCATGTCAAATAAACATTTTGGGTGGGGATTTATTATCCCAGTTGGACTGAAATTGTCCTGATATGTGTTTTGCTGTTGCTTTTGTTGTTAAATCATTTTTTGGGTGTTTTGTGGTTCATAAATAAATGAAATAAAGGATACAACAGCAAGGGAGGAGCATAGAACGACTGTGTCACTTTAAAATGCTCGGGGGGAATTAAATTCAGTTCACATTTAAAGGTGAATTTTGAATTCAGTCTCAACCATAACATAAGAGAACGTCTGGCCTGGTGGCCAACAAGTATCCTTATTCTATGCCCCAAAAAATATGTGTACATGTTTAAGTTGGTGTGGCTTCCAACCATTTTCACACATGATCTTGCCCATGTTGTCCAAGAGACTGTCATCTGAGGCCCTTCTGTGCATGCTACTCTGAGGGAGGTCCAGAGTATAGTCACAAGGTGACTATAGGAGGAGCCCCCTGCCTTTAGACTGTTCTCCCCAGAGAAGCCCACCAGCGCCCCACAGTCACCGCTTCAGCACCAGGCAAAGCCATTCTTGTTTTCCTGAGCATTTGTGCAGCGCCAGTGATTGGATTTTGAAATTATTATTATTCCAACAATGCTTTAATAAGTTTATGTACCTTTATTGCTGTGCTTCATTCATGTTGCCAGTCGCTTTGGAACTTTTTGTTGGGGAAGGTGATTGACAAATTAAATAAACCTACATGAATATAGGGGTAGCCACCTCCGGTGGTGAGCAGGTTGTGATCCTTCTGGAAGAGGTCCACCTTTGGTCCCCACCCTGCCTTCAGCTCTCACCTGTGGCTCCTCGTGACAGTGGCCACACCCAACAGGCCAGCTAAACCAGGTGACGGTAGCAAATGGGTCTCAAATCCGTGGTGAGTTAGGGACTTCCTCCTGCAGGTTCTGGCAGATTGCGTGGATGAAATCAATAGTGGACCCAACAATCAAGGAGGAAGTTTCTGTATGTGCTGTAGAGAGAAGTGAGGGGCAGATGGGGCCAGTTAACCTGGGAAGGTAGCCCACCTAGGCCTAGGAGAAGGACAACGCTAATCCTAAACCTCCATTTCCTGGTGTGATGTCTTCAGGAGAAAAATAAAGGCTAAGGAGCAAACTCTAGACAAGTGGAGTTCCTAAGACGGTTGGGTGGTGCCTTGTATACCTTCTGGCAACTCCTGCAGCCAAGCCAGTGCCAAACGGATTGCTCTGCTTTCCTTTGGACCACATCAGCGAAGCCAAGAAGGGATCTCGGCATCTGGGCAACCCAGGACCTTCAGCCCAGGCCTGCATCTCAGGGAGGTCACTGCAGTGCTGCTAACAAAGCCTTAACCCGCAGAGGCACACTCCATTGTCTCTTGAGGCAGACAGGTGACATGAGAACTGCATAGAAAGCCACCTTAACACCACTCAGACCACTGGTCCATCTAGCTCAGTATTGTCAACACTGACTGTCAGCAGCTCTCCAAGGTTTCAGACAAGGCTTTCTCCAAGTCCTACCTGGAGATGGCAGGGATTGAACCTGAGACCTTTTGCATGCAAAGCAGGTGCTCTACTCCTGAGTCACAACCCTTCCCCGTGACTCTGAATTACAATTTAAGAGTGCAAGTGGGGTTGTTTTCTCTCTCTTTGCTTGTTTTTCATTTTTGGCTCTAATTCTTTAGCTTCCTTTTATCACAAACACTCAACTACAGTGGCAGCCAGATATTGTCCTTACAATGCCAATAAGGAAGGGCACAGAGTCAGCTTATTGTTCTGCATAACTTCAGCCTTTTTTTTACCATCTAGATGCATCACTTGTTGATATGGCTCCTGGGCTCATAATCTAAATAAAACCAGGAAACAAAAGGAAAAGGGACTTGAAGCAGAAAAGGAAAATTGCAGTACAGAATCAAATGCCCATTGGCATAATTCACTTACGCTGATGGAATACTTGCAAAACCAGACATTTCTTAAGTTTGATCACTGAATAATAATAATAATAATAATAATAATAATAATAATAATAATCTCCCATCATATCAGCCGTAGCACCAGTAAAATGAATATCCAAATAATCAGTACTTCCATTTTTTAAAAGAGTGTATTTCTCTGCTGATTAAATTCAGCAGAATTTCACGAGTACCTGGTGACATTTTGTGTGGGTAATGCAGTGAGACATTCTTTGCTGGGCTGCTAATTGTTTTGCTTGCTCAGCTGTAGTTTTTACTGTAGTTTTTACTGTTATCTAAAAAGAAAAGAAAAGCATACAAGAAAGGTGTTTTTTGTTGTTTAAAAAGGCAATCCCCATTGGTGTACATCTGGGGTAATCAAGATGGTGCCCTCCAGATATTTGTGGACTACAACACCCATCAATGGCAGCCAGTATTGCCAATGGTCAGGGATTATGGGAGTTGTAGTCCTGCGACATCTGCAAGGCTGTCCCTGCTGTACAGGCTCCATAACCACCTCGTTTCCCATCCACTCACAATCTTATCCAGCTAGCCTGTCTGTAACGTGGCATGACTGTAGATCATTAGAGTCTATCCTCATTCACTTGCTTTCTCATTGAGAGGGCAGGAGTGATGCCTTAAGTGGCAAAAAAAGGCTTTGAGCTATTCAGTCAAAGAAGAGTATGTCGAGGGTAAATTTCACTGTTATTTGAAGGAGCAAGAACTGCTTCACTATAAAACATCAGGTTACTGCAGATTCACCACTTCTTGTCAACCTGAGGTTAATTAGTGTCAGTTTTTCATCTGCAGCTCATTCACACTAGCTGAATTGAGGTCCACGATAGCTTGTTGAATTCTGGCCTCTGGAGCATTATGTTGCCTTCTTCGAGAGAAACCATTGGACAGAAATAGGTACTAAATAGGACTTAGCTACACTGCAGAGCCCAGGGTCAGTGTGTGGCAGTGTTGGGTGTGGAGAAGTATCTTTCCTAATAATCCAAGGATGAGCTCACAAACCTTGTGTGGCTACTGCAGTCTTTTCTGTTTTCCAGTCATGTCAACAGGGATGCTGGGGGAATTCTCCAAGGAACTATTGTTGTTGTTGTTTAGTCGTTTAGTCGTGTCCGACTCTTCGTGACCCCCATGGACCATAGCACGCCAGGCACTCCTGTCTTGCACTGCCTCCCGCAGTTTGGTCAAACTCATGTTCGTAGCTTCGAGAACACTGTCCAACCATCTCGTCCTCTGTCGTCCCCTTCTCCTAGTGCCCTCAATCTTTCCCAACATCAGGGTCTTTTCCAAGGATTCTTCTCTTCTCATGAGGTGGCCAAAGTATTGGAGCCTCAGCTTCAGGATCTGTCCTTCCGGTGAGCACTCGGGGCTGATTTCCTTCAGAATGGATAGGTTTGATCTTCTTGCAGTCCATGGGACTCTCAAGAGTCTCCTCCAGCACCATAATTCAAAAGCATCAATTCTTCGGCAATCAGCCTTCTTTATGGTCCAGCTCTCACTTCCATACATCACTACTGGGAAAACCATAGCTTTAACTATACGGACCTTTGTAGGCAAGGTGATGTCTCACCTTAGAACTATAGGACCTTGCAAAAGCTCACCTCAAAAGAGGGGGAAAGGGGGGTCTCTCTCTTTCCAGTTCCCCAACTCCTCGCAAAAATCTCAGCATGTTGGCTCATTCCTACATAGTGTAGGAGGGCTTGAGGTCTGGTGGACTGTGGAAGATATAGTTCTTCTGAGGATGACTGAAATTAAAGTAGCTCTTGGGTGAACGACATCTCCTATGGGCCATTGGGCCTTGCACCCTGGTTGGCAAGACAGAACAGACAGGTTTTTATTTTAGCCACCAGCTAAAATAAAGCATTAAGGAGAAAGGAGAGCATATTTTTGAGGAGCAGGAATCTGGCAGGGAGGGTGTTTGGGGATCAGGGGGCTGGCTGGAAGGGAAGCTTCAGAATGGAGCGGAAAATGTATTTCCATTATGTGAGAAAGATAATTAAGGTTCATCTTCAAGTCAGTCCAAAGTGAATTGGGGGAAACTGAAGCAAGCAAGTGGAGACAAAGAGAAATAAATATGGCTCCAGATGAAGGCGGAAGAGAAGGTGGCAACTTGTAATTAGAAAAAGATTACCAGAAATACAATTTAAAAATCCTCTTAAACATCAATCTAAACTAAAACAACTAACTCTTGGGAACCTATAATAACCACTGGCAGTCCAAAATCTGAAACTGCAAGAGAGATGAGCAGCCACAACAGGGAGAAATATCTTACTACGTTTTGAGGGGTCTCTCCGTAACTCTCAGCACCCTTAACAAACAACTGTTCCCAGGGTCCTTTGGCAGAAGTCATGAATGTCTGAAGGGATATGATGCATCCCCCCCACTTACATGTGCGACCATGTTTATGTGCTACACCTGGGAAGAAATACTTATTGATAAGAATTAAATTTGTATACCACCCTATACCTGCAGGTCATACAAGGAAATGGTAGGAGAGAGATGGAGAGTTCTTGTGGCTTGTGAAGAGACCCTCCCTGGAGCCCAAAGAGGGCAGAGGGAGCCCTGAAGAGGGAGTGGGAGAGAGAGAGCTGGAGAGCAGGCAAAAATAGGCATTTAGAGGCTTCTTAGAAGCTTTTAAGTGGGAGCTCCCCGCTTTACACAATTTCACTAGGCACGCAGGGGCCCAGAACATGATAGGGGCACCGGTATAGTACAGATGGGGCCTGAGAGGTGTAAGACAAAAAGGAAGGGAGGAGACCTATGTATGAGGAACTATTAAGAATGACTGAAAAGGGTTGGAAATTGAAACCTTATGACGAAGTTAAAGACTCATTGACTGGGTGGTTGCAATACCATCAAGTAAATGATGTGTTGTCACATGATAAAAAATAGGCTTTGAAGACAAAAGGTCTAAATTTCAGATAGAATTGTTGCAAGGCAGAACAAAATTGTTGTCAAAAATGTATAATTTGTTGTTAGAATGGTATACAAAGGATGAATTGACAAAGGATATGATGATAAAATGGGCAAAGGATTTTGGGTATAATATTGAGTATGATGCGTGGTTGAAATTATGGAATCAAACATTGAAGTTTACTGCATGTACCGCCCTGAAAGAGAATGTGTGGAAGATGATGTATAGATGGTATTTAACACCAGCAAAACTAGCTAAAATGTATAGGATGAGTAACAAAATGTGCTGGAAATGTAATGAGAAGGAGGGAGAGTTTTATCATATGTGGTGGAAATGCGAAAAAGTCAAAAGATTTTGGGAAATGATTTATAATGAACTGAAAAAGATTTTTAGGTATACTTTTCCCAAAAAGCCTGAGGCATTTTTACTAGGACTCATTGGACAAGAGATTGCAAAGGAGGATTATATAATATTTTTGTATGCAACAACCGTGGCTAGGACCTTATTAACCCCAAAATGGAAAACTCAGGAATTACCAACGATTGAAGAGTGGCAGACAAAAATGATAGACTATGCTGAATTAGCAAGACTGACTAGCAGGATCCGGAACCAGGGGGAAACAAGGTTCCAAAAAGACTTGAGTAAATTTGTGGACTATATGGAGAAGAACTGTAGAAGTTTAAAGACACTTGCAGGACTGAAATAAATCCTACGAATTGATTTTAAATGGATGGAATAAAGGAACTGCGAGATAAGAGTTAAAAAGAAAACCAAATCAGGGGAGGGAGGGAAGTCAAGCTCGGCAGAGCATTGGGAATGAGAGAATTGGGAAGAATTGTTAAAAAGATAATTGTGTATGTGGTATTTTTTGTTTGAATGTTTGTTTTGTTTATTGTTTTTTGTGTGTTTATTTAGAAAACTTAATAAAATGTTGTTGTTGTTTTTAAAAAAGAGAGGTGTAAGACAAAAAATGGGGGACGGCAGTTTCAAACATCCCTGTTTATGACTCAGGATAACGGCTGCACGGGTGGGTGGGGGGGGGGTGTACGTGCATCCCTATGCAAAACTGTCTATTTAGACTAGGGAGAGCTTGTCTGGACCTTTAAAATGTTGATAATGTACTGCAGACGTGGCTACTTTGGTTACAGCGATGAAATATTCACGGATGGGTCTAATCTTGGAAAACAGACACATGGCTTGTAAAGTGTTCTTTAAAATGCCTTTGGGTTCTTTTTTTTGGTGTGCAAAGCCCAAAATGCAGACACACAAACACACACGCACACGCTATAAATCATGCTCAGGGGGAAATGGATGCAAAGGGAAAGTGCAGTATATCTCAGCTGCTAAAATCACGAGCAAAAGTTCACTTGCTGGATCGCTGCTTGTTTTTCACAAAAGCTGTTCCAATGCTTCCTCATATATCTGTATTATGAATCCTGGGGTAGAGTGGGAAATGGTGATGTACGGAACAGGATGTTGTGCTTACAAATAATGGCTCCTTATATACTGCCTCCTTGGGTGATTTATGTCTCCTTGGGAACCCCCCTTTTTTGTAAGAGATTATTTGAAACATAAAGGAAGGAGTGGAATAGCCTTAAATTGATCTAAATTGAATTTAAGGAGGAAGTGGAGTGTCATAAAATTAAATATGTTTGTGGGAGGGAAAGAAGAGGGATATAAAGACCAAGTAGTTGTTCAAAAACAATATATTTGACCACGACATTTTTTCCTTGCTTGGTATTTTCAAAATATAATATGCCCAGGAAACGTCAAACAAAGCTCTTGCCAAATGCTCCAGCTGACCTTTTCCACCAAGGACAATCCCATGGTTTATATATTTATCAGACAATCCTGACAGCTCTGTTTTGCTTTGGGAGGAGAGGGAGAGATGGGAGAAAAAAAATCATTTCAGTTCATATTTAAAGGCAAACCTACCTATCTTGCAGTTTCTGAAACAATAAGCAAATGTTTCGGATTCACACATACCTGAATTTTGCAGTGCAATTCTCCAGCTAAGTAACATGCACATACTAAGATGTCACCTGCATATAAATGCATATATTAACAAAAATAAAATATGAAAATGCACATTAAAAAAGGAAATTGCTTTGCAAAATGTATGCATTAGGATACATTAAAATGAGAAACCAAGAGGGACTGAAATTTACAGATTTGCCCACGGCTAGGCAGAGACATTCTTAGTATGTGGACACTAGTTGACTTGCAAGAGGCTCTGGTTTCAAATATATTTGAGTTATCTGTATGTTTTCATTGTGGTTTTAGCTACTGTGTTTCTGGTTTTGTATACAGAACTAGTGGGGCATTATAAATGTTTTCAATAAATGAAATGCAAATAATTAGGACTGAATGGGGCATGAATCAATCATTGCTGCTGTAGTTACTTGTAATTAAAATATTTACATACCAGTTAGATAGGCTAGACCTACTTTACAGAGTCCACTGACTGAAGACCTGTAAGAGAATAGTCCTAGGTATCTTTTATTTGAACACCTGTTCAGTCCATGCCCTGTTTAAAGATAAATAACAAGAATAAGAATAAGAATTTTATTATTTATACCCCGCCCATCTGGGTGGGTTTAAAATTGCCCATCAACACCAGGATAGCAGACTCTGCAGAGGAACATGGGCCATCTGCACACAGTCTTGTTCCCCATTCTGGGAGATTTATTATATATTTGCGTAGCTTACAGTAATTATTTACAGGTGTGTGTGTGTGTGTGTGTGTGTGTGTGTGTGTGTGGATTTTATGCAAAATTGGTTATGTCCTCTTTTGCCCTCTTTTTTTTGGGGGGGGGTATCACACTATTTTTATATGATGTTAAATATGATGCACCGAGTTATTTAAACAGTGGCATTTCTGTGTTTGCTTTCACAAACGTAATGCTGGGACAATAAGAAAATACTAGCTATCCTTTTGTGTCTCTGGACTTAATGAATGGCAGATAGAGAAAAAGGGTACCCACCCTATGTCAGAAAAATGATTGATTTACACGGGTGAGAAAAATGGGAGTCTACCATTTTAAAAGTTCCCATGGAGTCCTAGTTCTACAATTTCCGTAGCTCATTTCCCTGGAATGCACCTCCCACCCCAATTTATATATGTACACAGACACTCCATCTCCTCCTCCACTTTAGGGAACATGCCTAGCAGTAGACACCCCCCCCCCCATAAAGGAAGGAGTGTAGCTCCTTATTAAGTTTTATGGTGTCACTAGCTTGATCTTCCAGAGGTTAAAATCACATGGGGATGCTCTGTTCATACAGTCATAGAATCATAGAGTTGTGGAGTTGGAAGGTACCCCAAGGTTCATCTAGTCCAACCCCCTGCAATGCAGGAATCTCAGCTAAAGCAGTTGGCTCACTGATGCTGGCATTGTGTTGATCATGATTGTCAGGAGTATGGGCAGGAGTCAGGCTCTGGGGCCTGTAGTGCTTTGCAGGACTGGGGCCTGCCTCAGCTTGTGCTGGGGAAGCAAGGCGTGGCCACACAGGTGAAGACCTCAGCTTGTGCTAGAGAGGCAAGGAGTAGTCACCCAGGTGAGGCCACTTGAGATCTCACTGCACCTGGTGGCAGGAGCTGGGAGGGATAAAAGCCCATCATTTCCCTTCAGCTCTTGGCCACAGCAACGCTATCCCTGCCTGGTTGCATCTGGCCTCTTGCTCCTTGGACCCTTGCCTTGCCGACGCCTTGATCCTCGACCCTTGGACCCTTGTCGATGCCTTACTCCTTGGACCCTTGCCTTGCCTTCGCCTTGCTCCTTGACCCTTGGACCTTCGCCTTGCTCCTTGACCCTTGGACCTTCGCCTTGCTTCTTGTTCCTTGAGCCTTCGCCTTGCTCCTTGCTCCTTGCTCCTTGGACCTTCACCTTGCCGACGTCTTGCTCCTTGCTCCGTGGACCCTTGCCTTGCCGACGTCTTGATCCTTGCTCCTTGGACCCTTGCCTTGTCGACGCCTTGATCCTCGACCCTTGTACCTTCGCCTTGCTTCTTGTTCCTTGAATCTTCGCCTTGCTTCTTGTTCCTTGGACCTTCGCCATGCTTCTTGTTCCTTGGACCTTCGCCTTGCTTATTGTTCCTTGGACCTTCGCCTTGCTTCTTGTTCCTTGGACCTTCGCCTTGCTTCTTGCCCCGTGGACCTTCGTCTCTGCCTTGCTCCCTGACCCTGCAACTGCCTGCTGCTGGACCCTCAGCCCTGCACCTGTTCCTGCTTCTTCACCACCATCTTGCCTCTGGTCCTGACGCCCGCCGACCGGACCGTGACAATGATGTTGGCAGTGGTGTGGGGCAGGAGGAACAATGCCTTTGAGCAAGGGGCTCAACAGAAGGACTCTTTTCAGCACTGCACTGGTTACATGTGAAGAGGGGGCTTCTGATTTACAAGTAAATCCCATTGAACTTGCTGGGACCTATTGCCAAGCCATGCCTTTGTTCCTCTTCCCCACCTCTCAGAATTTAACTTTAGTAAGTGGTCATTTCCTGACAGTAAGAGCTGTTCGACAGTGGAATTTGCTGCCAAGAAGTGTGGTGGAGTCTCCTTCTTTGGAGGTCTTTAAGCAGAGGCTTGACAGCCATCTGTCAAGAATGCTTTGATGGTGTTTCCTGCTTGGCAGGGGGTTGGACTGGATGGCCCTTGTGGTCTCTTCCAACTCTGTGATTCTATGAGTCTATCTCTCCCTATTTCACCCCCTACTTTGTTCCTATTTATCTTCTTTCTATTAATTAATGTGATCTTTTTATGTGCTTGGCTGAGTGGGAAGAGGAGGAGTGAGAGAAAGAATGTGTGTCCAGGAAAGATGAATTGAGTTCTGGGAGGAAGGAGGAGAGTGATGGCTATTGCTGTCCATGGGAAACATATTTTTAAAGGTTCCCTGCTGTATGATTCCTTTTGGACCCAGACTTTTAGTTGCCCTTAGTTCCCATCAAAATCAGCAGGGCACATTAAATAATGCCTTGTCTGTCTCATTGATTTCAGTGGGACATGAGTACAACTAACATAGCCTGGATCCAACCCAACATGCTCATGTCAAAATATGTGTGGCATGAACACAGGACAATGTCAGCCACTCTCCTTGGGTAATCCAAATGAGAATATCCAGCTGGAACAAATTGTGCTGGCTAAACAGTAAAATTAAGTGAACCTCAGTCATAAAATATCCAAGTCTGGCCACAGGAAAGGACTTTGCTCGTACACATTAAATTCTAAGCGAGCTCAAGGGACACTTTTATCTGTTCTTTGAGGCATCCGCTGTCAGCTGGGGAATACATTTTAAGTGATTGTAATAATGAGGGCGGGAGAGGTGGGATTCGGAACAGTGTGCCTGGACCAGAATACCACTGTGGCGTCTGATCACAAACCAGAAGTGATGTGGTAGGAAAGAATCTGTGCACAGAGTTCCCTTCCATTTTTTTAATCAGCAGCAACACCATTACTCTGAGGAAGACCCATAGGAAGGTTGGTTCACACACTCCTCTTGAGTCCAAAACAAGGATCGAAATCCACCCCCACCCCCACCCGTGTTGAACCTTTTGAACAAGACTGGTTATCCTCCATCATGTTTATTGCACACAGAATTGATCTCCATATTTTGCTTGGCTTTAAAGTGGAAATGCTTCTTATTGCCAAGTAGTTCTTCTGTTCTTTGGGGTAATAAGTTATGTCTCCAAGGGGGTATCAAGTATAAGAACTTGCCCCCCCAAAATGTACCACTTCATATTCCATGTATTATTTTACAGTAGAAAGCAGGGGTAGCCTACATGATGCACTGCAGATATCATCATACTAAAACTCCCATCTTCCTTGACCATTGATCTAGCTTTCTGCAGCCAATGGAAATTGGAGTCCAACAATATATGCAGGGCACCAAATTGGATACTGTAATAAAAGGTTGACCATTCTGAAATGTTTTGAACTCACCCATTCACTTATTGTGTGTGTGTGTGTGTGTGTGTGTGTGTGTGTGTGTGTGTGTGTGTGTGTGTAAAATTGTAGGTGGGATTCCTTGTGAGTAGGCATGTCTAGAATTGGGGTGTAAACTAATATGGCAATTTCTGCTGATATATTTATTTTATTTCACAGGCTCCAATTATATAAAGTACAGGTGCTTATTAGTCCTGTATACCCCAAATAGACAACCCCAAGTACATCAAGCTTCTGGTTTCTGTTCACCCTAGTGTCTATTCCGTATGCATCTGGATCAACAAGGATTAAAACCAGAGAGAGAAACAAAGAGGGTGAGGATGGTGGGCGTTTTAAAGAATCCGGTTTCAATTTTTGCCTACATAGACTCTCAATACAATTCACATAATTTGTCTGTGATATTTATGACGAAACAGACAGAAGAAGCAATTTGTATCATAAATAAAATCTCCATTGGAGGTACGGTAGTGCATATTTCTAGGAATGGCCTTTAGCAGACTTTAGACTGTGTTCAACCTCATTCCCCACAACCAAACATAAAGCCCATCAATCATGTTAACTGGGTCTCAGTAAACGGAACAGATGGAATAGTGTCAGAGGCAGCAGGAGAAATGCGGAAGATGGAGTCAAAGAGTCCCCCAGGCAACAAAATTATGTTTAAGTGTATCTCACATACTGGGTTTCCACCCAAGCACAACTGATCTTTAACTCATGTGGCCAATTCTAGACTGTACTTACATATTCTTGGGGGATCGTCAACAGGTTTATGACAACTACTTCGCCTCTTCCACAGAAATCTAAATGATGTTTTAAACCTCTGTTGACAGACTATCTGGTGGAGTGATTTATCAGCTTGTTGAAATATTTTTCTCCCCAGATTTCTTTTCAATCCATTAAAAAAAACCAAATATGGAATCATTCCAATTGCATTGAAATGCTCCATCTGCTTTCTTTTACATATCTATAGGGTTTTTTTTTTCAACACCTGGAACACATTTCTATTAACTCTTGACAGATCCGGATCCAGTTTGGTGTACGTGGGTTAGGAACAGATATGATTCTTCCCTCCTTCCCATTCATGCACAGTGCTTTAGCCCAGCCAGATGGGCGGGGTATAAATTATTATTATTATTATTTTCATAATCTTAGGGGAGAAGACTAACAGGAGGACTATCATACATGAGGAGTTTAAAAAAATGAGAAGAAGACAACGAGCATCTTAAAACCAAAACAGGTAGCCATCAAGTAGAAATAAAACTTGAGTAATTAAGAGGGCTGGGCCAACTAAAGAACAAGTGGGACACATGTCTTGGTGGTGATATTTACGGAAGGCTATGTGGCTTTGCACTTTTGGAACATCAGTTGCATTTCTTCCCTTAATTGGCAATGTTGCCAACTTTGCACAAGAAAAAACAATTTCTTTTTTTCTTTTTTTTAGGTTTTAAAAATAAGCTTTATTGAAATTCATCTTAAAATACATCTCCTTAAATTCACACATACTCGCACAAAACAATAATATAAATAATAACAAAATCATAATCCACAAAGTCATATATAATGAACTCATATTAAAGGTAAATCATATAGCAAAATAATATTCAAAATACAACATAGAATAAGGTAACGTAAAATAAAACATGGAGATATACTCCGAAGGGGCAAGGAAAAAGAAAAGAGGGGAAGGGGGGGGGAGGGAAAAGAAAGAAAAAAAGAAAAAAGAAAGAAAGAAAAAAGAAGCAAAAATATTTAAAATTAAGTCATAAAAAACTTCCGATTGTCGACTTAACGCTTATTCATACTATTCCTCCTTCACTTGTTTCCTCCTAATTCCCTAAAAATAATATCTCTTATCCTTATTTGTAGTAATTCCCTCTCCTCATGCATTCTTTAAATTAAGCAGATCACCAACTCTGTTTTAATACCTTCTTTTTTGAAATAATCCTCCACTAATTGCCATTCATTTTGGATCTTTTGTCTAGGTACATTTCTGATTGCTGCCGTCATCTTGGCCAAATTCATATATTCCACCATTTTAATTTGCCATTCCTCCACCCCTGGTAGATCTTCCCCCTTCCATTTTTGTGCTATCAATACTCGAGCTGCCGCCCCACCATATAGCAAAATATTTCTCTTGTTTTTAGGCACGCTTTCTGGAATCATACTTAGCAGGAATAGCTCTGGTGTTTTTTCAAAGGTTAATTTTAGCATACTCTTCATTTTTTCATATATTTTGTTCCAAAATTCCTGTACACCTTCACACCACCACCAGCAATGCATATATGTGCCAATCTTCTTTTGACACTTCCAGCATTTATTTGATTCTTGCTTATAGATCTTTCCTATTTTCTCTGGGGTCAAGTGCCATCTGTAGGCCATTTTCATTATGTTTTCTTTTATTGATGTGCATGCTGTGAATCTTAAACTTTCGGACCACAATTTGTCCCATTGCACGCTATAGATTGTTCTTCCTACATCTTGTGCCCACTTAATCATACTGCACTTAACCAATTCATCTTTTAAATTCCATTCCAATAGGTATTTATATAGATTCGTCAAATGTTTATCTTCTTTATCAATTAATATTTCTTGTAATTTTAATTTTTTCTCTTGGAAGCCAATTAATTTGTGTTTTTGGAATATGCTTTGCATTTGATTATATTGGAGCCAGCTTGTGCAATCTTCTTTTACCTGATTAAATGGTTTTAAAAAATATTGCCCATCTTTATTTTCGATCAGCTCTTGGTATGTTTTCCATCTGCCCTTCCTCGCTCCCCCTTTCACAGTTGTTATCTCGAATGGTGATAACCACCAGGGGGTCTTAGGTTCTAATATCCTTTTATTCTCCTCCCAAACCTTGAACAATGATTTTTTCACTACGTGGTCTGTGAATTCTCTATACCGTTTCTCCTTTTCATTCATTAAATACTCATGCCATCCATAGCTATTTCTAAAGCCCTCAATATCCAATAATTCCTTGTCTTCTAGGATAATCCAATCTCTCACCCAGCATAGGTTAGCTGCAGCATAATATATTTTTAAATCAGGCACCCACCCCCCACCCCTTTCTTTACTATCAGTTAAGATTCTATATTGAATCCTGGGTTTTTTATTGTTCCATATAAATTTACTTAACTCCCTCCTCCACTCGTCAAATACCTCATTTTTCTCTATAATTGGTAGCATCTGAAATAAAAATAGAAATTTTGGTAAAATTGACATTTTTATGGCCGCGATTCTTCCCATCATTGTTAAATTCAAATTACTCCATCTATCCAAATCAATTTTAATCTGTTTCCACATTCTCAAATAATTATTTTCATATAAATTTACGTTATTTGCTGAAACTACTATTCCCAAATATTTTACACTTTTGGCTATTTCCCACCCTGTATTGGATTCTAATTCCTCCAATTCCCTTCCCCTTATATTTTTAACAATCATTTTAGTTTTTTCTCTATTGATCTTAAATCCAGCTATTTCGCCATATTCCTTTAATTTCGATTTTAGGGCAGGTATTGAAAAACTTGGGTCTTCCACTATGATCATAATATCGTCCGCGAAGGCTCGGAGTTTAAATAAGCTATTTTTAACCCTTAGGCCTCTAATATCTTCATTCTCTTTTATCTCGATTATCAGGCTCTCTATTGAGAGAATAAACAGGAGAGGGGAAAGGGGGCACCCCTGTCTAGTACCTTTTCCTATCTCGAATTCCTCTGTTATATCTCCATTTATTATTAGGTTTGCTGATTGCTTATTATAGATTGCATTTATTCCATTTAAAAATTTATCCCCAATTCCAATTTTCCCTATTACTTTTTTTAAAAAAGTCCCAATTCAAATTATCAAATGCTTTTTCTGCATCAAGGAATACGAAAGCTGCTTTTTGACTAGGATTCCATTCTAAATATTCGATGGCCTTTAAAAACAATCTCAGATTATTTGACATTTTCCTTTTTGGCAGGAATCCTTGCTGCTCCTTTCCAATTAACTTATTCAGAATCCCTTTTAGCCTATCTGCCAATATTGTCGCAAATATCTTATAATCTGTGTTAAGGAGGGATATAGGATGAAAATTGCCCACCACATCTTTTTTTATCTCATCCTTCGGGATCAAAACTATGTAAGCCTGTTGCCAGGTTTTGGGGAGGGATCCCTTCTCCAAAATTTCGTTAATCAATCCCTGATAGGTACTTATTATTTCTTCTCTAAAAATTTTATAATGTTGGCCTGTCAGGCCATCAGGACCCGGGGATTTTCCCAACTTCAACTTACTTATAGCCCTTGCTATTTCCTGTTCCGTTATAGGACTATTTAGTACCTTCCCTTCCTCCTCATTTATCTTGGCCAAATTACAATTTTCAAAATATTTTTCCAATTTATCCTGACATATATCTTCCTTCCTATATAGCTTCCGGTAATAATTTACAAAACATTTTTTAATATCTTCTCAATTCGTCCAATTTTTATACCCCTCTTTGATATTTGTTATTAAACTATTTTCCTGTCTTCCTTAATTGCCAGGCTAATAACCGGCCTACTTTCCCCCCAGACTCAAATGTTCTTTGTTTTAACCACTTAATTTTTTTCTCTAATTCATTTCCTATCAGGGCTGAAAGTTCATTTTAGAGTATTTTAATCCGTCTTGCCACCTTAATATCCTTTGGGTTCCTCTCTAATTCCTTCTCTCTCTCCTCAATTTCCTTCCCGATCTTATTCATATTTTCCTTCCTAATTCTATTGATCTTGCTTTTCTGCTGTATATATATGCCTCTTACAAAGGCCTTACTTGCTTCCCACACTGTTTTAACATCCATATCTTCCTTCATATTTATTTGAAAAAATTCCTTTAGTAATTTTTTAACTTCAGCGACAAATACCTCATCATTTAATATACTTTCATCCAATCGCCACCTCCCCATCTTCCCCACCCCATCCTTCAGCTTGACTATTACCGGGTTGTGGTCTGTAATAGATTTTGGTAGTATATCGCACCCAATCATTTTCATCAATACTTTTGTGGAAAGCCATATCATATCAATCCTCACCGCTGACTTTTGGGATTCTGAATAGTGAGTAAATCTTTTCTCCCCAGGGTTCTTCTGTCTCCAACAATCTTTTAGTTCAAAATTTTTGATTAAATTTCGGAATTCCCTTGGTAATACCCCTTTATTTTTCTTACCTTTACTTGTCCTATCAACGTTTGCCTCCATCACCCCATTGAAGTCCCCTGCTATGATAATTTCTTCCTCCATTATACTTTCTGCCATCAGCTCTCCTAATTTTCTAAAAAAAACGGACTTGCAACCGTTAGGTGCATAAATATTTAAGACAACCACATTACCTCCAGGGAGGTACAATCTTGTACCTATTATTCTTCCCTCATTGTCCTGTATAATTTTTTCCGCCCTAATGGTCTTCTTAACATATATCGCTACTCCCCTCTTCTTTTTCTTATCTGAGGACAAATAAACTTCACCTAATTTTTTATTATCAAGGACTCTCTCATGTTTTTTGGGGACATGGGTTTCCTGTAAACATATCACTTCCCATGACCCCCTTTTCAGAACATGTTCTATTTTATTCCTTTTCACCTTGTTGTTCAGGCCGTTCACGTTCCACGATAGAATATTGAGTTTCATATCTTTAATATTAATAATGATTTACTTTTATTACCAAAAAGAATTGGAAAAAAGGAAGAAAGAGAGAAAAGAAAGGCAAAAAGAGAATATTACGTATTTCCAAATTAAGAATACACAAATAAGGTTCAAGAAACGGCAGCTGCGTCCACTTCCTCCTATCTAAGCTAAATTTAGTAATTTTAATAATTTTGCGAGGAGATCAATAGGGTCTATTGTCTATTGTTCCCCCCCCTCTTCAATTTCATCAACAATATACAAATACACACTGGTTCTACCTCTCTCTTTGCCTTTAAGGGTCTACATAGTGGTGTTGAATATTCAAAGTTAGGGATGGGGAGAAATTCAACTCAGCTCACATTGAAAGCTGTATTTATCAAATTAGCATTTTGTGAAATTTAGCCATCCTTCAAAATTAGCACTTTTCCAAATACTGTGAGGTGGTTCTCCAACCAGTGTTTCCAAAAAAGCATATATTGTGGGAAATGTGCATAAAAATGAGTATACTAGTGAAAATATCATGCAAAAATATAATAGTTAAAACAGAACTGTATTTAGTAAGAGAAATTCACATTGCTGAATATTTTTTAAAAAGAAAAGTTCAAGCTGCTGCAGAACTGTGGAGAACAGAATTTAAGACTGCAAAGGATGAGAAACTGAGAGAACCAAAAATTAGTTTCTTTCAACCCTAACTATAGTTAAGATTCAGGGTGAAGAACATGGGTCACTCCAGCCCAGCAATCTATGACAGACGTTCTTCTGAAATGTTCATAGCCAAGAGTATGAAGGGAGCCTCCCTTTCCTATTAGGAGTGGCCAGTGAGGCAGCAATGACCCACCCCACTGGCTGTCCCCATGGTTTCCCCCCAGTGTATGCCATTCAGAGGGTCTCCCCCAGTTTTTAGGGGGAAACACATGTCTAGCCTCAAGGGAGAAAATGTGGGATTTAAATTCATCCAACTGTGACCACAACCCAAGGGAACAAGCACACCTAATCCATTTGGCTCCTGGTTGGAGGAATCTCTTGTTTCCCTTCTCAGAACAGCTTCATCCAGGTTCAAGGTCTTCTTCATATCATATTGGGCCAAACCTGATGGGGAAGAAGAAAAAGAAGCATATCCAACAAGCAAGAAGGCAGAGTAGGGGAAGTATGTGGGAGCTAGAGACAAGCTTGTCAGAATTAAATGCAACTTTTGAAATGCACCACTAACCTACTGCAGAAAATGCCGTATTTTTCTGGAAATGCAACTCATGTTACATCAACTTTATTGTGCGCAACTTGGCGTAAGCTCCTGGTGGCAGCCATGACTGTCCTTAGGGAGCCACATCTCTTTTGCAGAATCTCCAGATAGGGCTGGGAGAGACCCTTGTCTGACACCCTGAAAAGCAGCTGCCATACTGAGCTAGGTGGGCTGATTGTCTAAGTATAAGGCAGCTTCCTATGTGCCTGTGAAACTGAAGAGGGGCTTTAGGTCCAGCTTACAAGTGGAAAACAACTGCAGGCCAAATTTTTGATGTGCTGCAGCACCGCCACTGCTGATGGTGGAGAAGGGTACTGCAGTTTTTGATCCAGTAAAGATCAAGTGATGAAAGGAGCCAAAAAGATTTCTAACTCTGGCCACGGTCCTCATTCTAAGCATCATGTTGCCAGGATGCAGACCAAGCTATTCAGCTGCATGTTTGCCTTTGGACCACCAGCTGTGACCGCTTGTAGCAAGACAAAAGGGAAAGTGCCGGTTAAAATGAAATTCTGCATGATTAGTTCCACTGGTTTTACATTAAACTCATGTAATCACTCAAATGTCTGTTGCAGTTAATTAGATCCTTGCTTGCAAAAATATTTTCCCAAAGCTCTTTCGTCAGAGATTTATAGCAGGCATCTCCCACATGCTTGTAGCTTCAGCTGCATAAGAATGAATGAGGAATGCATTGAGGAAACTCCTCAGATGGGATATTGCAAAGTAGCACATCAAGCACATCAGGAACCAAAATAACCAACAGCTCTGAAACTTTTAGCCACACAGATTTTAGCCAACTCTATGATAGTGATAATAAACCATGATATTAATTCTTTCATGAGACTTTACTTTGGCAAGGTCTTTTTCCTTGTAAGAGAAACTATTTGGTTACAGCTGATCTCTTGACCTCTCATAAAGCTGTGCATTTCTCTGGTTTAGTTAAGTGGGAGATGTGGGGGTTAGAATGTGATATTCGGTTTCTTGGAAATATTTAACATTTAGAACAGTGGGAAAGATATGCCGAAATTCTTTTTAATGCATGTTAAATGCAATTAGTTTTTAACAATATGCTTGAAAAGATGCAATTGACTCAAAACAAGACACAGTCTAACATCACCTCAAGCAAAATTCATTGGTCCAAGAGAAACGTTTTAATAAATGATATGGGAAGAGAAAGGGGTATCCATAAATTCAGAGAAGTTTTTTGTAAGGTTCCAGAAGCCTTCCCCATTTGGTGCCCTCCAGGAGTTGTTGAGCTACAATTCCCATCAGCCAACAGACATAACAATGCTTGTGTCACAGGTGGTTGAATTAAGAAGAAATACTTATTAACATAAGCACGAAAGGTATTTTGATAAGCCCAACAGAGCTTGTTGTGGAGAATTCTGTGCCTCCTTACACAAAACGTGTGGGGAAGGAATATTTCAAGTTGGGTATACTGGATTAAATGAAATATGATGCAAATGAAATATTTGGGCTGTCTTGCCTCAGCTTGCTTTTTTTTTAAATCACAGTTGCTTTTGTACATAACAGTGTAGTAAAAAACACAACAACAACCCAACATGGCAAGTTTACAAAGGCATGAAGCAATTACTGGCTTAATTTTAGAAATAATTTGTGCGGCTGTCTTGTTTCGGTTTATGAATTTGTTTCCTCACTGACACCTTTTAAAGTCAGTGCTTCACGTCTGAGCTACCTGAGTGTAAACAGATCCTTCCACAGATGCCGGAGACACGAAGCATCTGCTTAGCTATTGCCTCACTCTTTGATCGCTTTCAAGTGACATGCTATTTAGTGTTTTAAAGCAGTCGTTGGCAATTACAGTCCCCAAACCACCAACATGTTGGCAATGGAGTTAATAATAAGTGACACTGATCCCATACATATTTTATCCACTATCGAGCTCAAACACTCTAGCAGGCTTCTCTTACTGACATCTTCAGCGGTGATGGGACGTCTGGAAAAAATGCATTTCGTTTCTAGGCAATTTCCCCCAGCTGTACGTTGCATTGCCTTCTCACTGGTGGCCTGATTCTGATGTACAGAAGAGCATAGGAAACTGCCATGTACTGAATCAGATCAATGGCTCATCTAGTTCAGTGCTGTCTGCACTGATTAGAAATGGTTTTCCGTGGTGTGAGTTTGAGGACATTCCCAGCCCTAGCTGGAGATGTGAGGGGTTTATTTCCTTAAATAAAGGTTGTCTTCATGTTTTAGCAACTTGCTCTTCATTTCTGGAACCACCTAATTGTGGATTTGCATGCCCTGTGCCAACATTTGTGCTCCGTGCCCCCTTCACTTATGGAAGGCATCAAGAGGTGAAAATCTTCTTCCCTATTATATTCTCAGAACTCTCCTAGTTAACCACAGTGGCATCCTTTGAGCTCACCCCCTTCTGTCTCCCCAAAATGAGTGCTGTGGGAGCCACTTCCCCGGTGTGTGGTTCTACGCTGCTGGGTAGTGTGAAGAGAATATAGGTCTATTTTGACCTGTGGCATTTTATCCTGCCCCCTTTGTTAGAATAACTGCCAAGTTTAATGAAGGGATCTGACTAAAGGCACCCCAAGGCATTCTAATCCCATGTTAGATAACCAGGGAGCCGGGGCAGCTGTGAGGATGAGCTCCAACCCATTACTGTTCCATTTGTCCTCCAATTCATGGAGGGGAAACTTCTGAAAGCAAAGAGCCTTCACAAGAACAATATGAAGTATGTCACTGGAGGTGGGAGTATTCCAAATGCCCAAAGGCCAACTTTGGGCAACCACTCCACCAACTTCAGATTTGCCCTCCACAAATGGGAGAGTGAGGAGAACAGCAACTGTGGGTGTAGAGCTAAACTGTTGTTGTTGTCGTGCTGTATTTATTCTTCCCTAGGTCACAGAAATAATCTAAAAATTCAATGACTAAAAGCAAGCAACAGCAGAACATCTATTAAGAATGAAATGCTACCTAGCTTGTTGTGACAAGGCCATTCTTGCTGCTCTCTAAAAGTGAGTTGTGATGAGGCCAGATAGACCTCCCTTGGAAGGCTATATACATTTGGTGAATGGAAGGATCCAATGAGTTGCTATAGCAGAAAAAGAAGAAAGATGCCAGGCAGGTTCAAGCAATGGCAATTCCTGATACTTAGGGATGCACATGGAAGCAATTTAACATGAATTTAACATGACTTTTACTATCTAACGAGACCATAGATCCATAAAATGAAAACAATAATCAATGTACTGTACTATAAAATAAATAATACAGTATTGTAGATGATACAAATTAAAAGTAAAAATTTTTTCTTACCTGCACTGATGATAGTCATTGTTTGGATGGAGGGCTTTTATCCATTTCCGCTGTCACACAATCAATCAATCAAATAAACAATTAATCAGTAGCTGATTACTGAGAACCACACAGTCACAAAAACAAATTAACTGAAAAAGCCTCAAAACAAAAAATGCAAAATAATTATCAAAAAACAAAAAGCACCAAATATAAGCTCCAAATATCACCACAGATATGAGAAAACTCAGCAGTGGCCAGAGGACTGGAGAAGATCAGTCTACATCCCAATCCCAAAGAAGGCCAGTGCCAAAGAATGCTCCAACTACCGCACAATTGCGCTCATTTCACACTTAAGGCTTAAGCAGTATGTGGACCGAGAACTCCCAGAAGTGCAAGCTGGATTTTGAAGGGGCAGAGGAACTAGAGACCAAATTGCAAACATGCACTGGATTATGGAGAAAGCTAGAGAGTTCCAGAAAAACACCTACTTCTGCTTCATTGCCTATGCAAAAGCATTTGACTGTGTCGACCATAGCAAACTATGGCAAGTTCTTAAAGCAATGGGAGTGCCTGATCACTTCATCTGTCTCCTGAGAAATGTCTAGGTAGGACAAGAAGCTACAGTTAGAACTGGATATGGAATAACTGATTGGTTCAAAATTGGGAAAGGAGTACGACAAGGTTGTATATTGTCTCCCTGCTTATTTAACTTATATGCAGAATTCGTCATGCGAAAGGCTGGACTAGATGAATCCCAAGCCAGAATTAAGATTGCCAGAAGAAATATCAACAACCTAAGATATGCTGATGACACAACCTTGATGGCAGAAAGTGAGGAGGAATTAAAGAACCTTTTAATGAGGGTGAAAGAGGAGAGCGCAAAATATGGTCTGAAGCTCAACATCAAAAAAAAAAAAAAAACCAAGATCATGGCCACTGGTCCCATCACCTCCTGGCAAATAGAAGGGGAAGAAATGGAGGCAGTGAGAGATTTTACTTTCTTGGGCTCCTTGATCACTGCAGATGGTGACAGCAGTCACAAAATTAAAAGACGCCTGCTTCTGGGGAGAAAAGCAATGACAAACCTAGACAGCATCTTAAAAAGCAGAGACATCTCCTTGCCGACAAAGGTCCGTATAGTTAAAGCTATGATTTTCCCAGTAGTGATGTATGGAAGTGAGAGCTGGACCATAAAGAAGGCTGATGGCCAAAGAATTGATGCTTTTGAATTATGGTGCTGGAGGAGACTCTTGAGAGTCTCAAGGACTGCAAGAAGATCAAACCTATCCATTCTGAAGGAAATCAGCCCTGAGTGCTCACTGGAAGGGCAGATCCTGAAGCTGAGGCTTCAATACTTTGGCCACCTCATGAGAAGAGAAGACTCCCTGGAAAAGACCCTGATGCTGGGAAAGATGGAGGGCACTAGGAGAAGGGGACGACAGAGAACGAGATGGTTGGACAGTGTTCTCGATGCTACCAACATGAGTTTGACCAAACTGTCGGAGGCAGTGGAAGACAGGAGTGCCTGGTGTGCTCTGGTCCATGGGGTCACGAAGAGTTGGACACGACTAAACAACAACAAATCACCACAGAACACTGCAATAGGAAATGGAAGGCTTAGATTACAATGAGGGACACAAATTAGCAGCACAACAGGAAACATGGAAACGGACGGCTCGAATTGCAATGGGCGGGATGCAAATTAGCAGCACAGCATGGGGACTCAAAACGGAGCATGTTCGGCTTCCGAAAAATGTTCAAAAACACCTACTTCCAGTTTTGTAGTGTTCAGGTTCCAAGTTGTTTGTGAACTAAGCTGTTCAAAAATCGAGGTACCACTGTTTACCTGTGTTGGATTTTAACTACTTTTAACTGCAGTTCTCTTCTACAACCAAGACATCTGACAAGTAGAAAAGCAAAGATGAGAGCAATAATGATCCAACTATTAAAAAACACACTAATTAAAATTTCCATTCAGTTTTCTGCTTGCCTCTATTTTGAATCAGATCATACTGTGATCAGCAATTCCAAATGTGTTGGCAGTAGTTCTCATAGAATCATAGAATCATAGAGTTGGAAGAGACCACAAGGGCCATCCAGCCCAACCCCCTGCCAAGCAGGAAACACCATCAAAGCATTCTTGACATATGGCTGTCAAGCCTCTGCTTACAGATCTCCAAAGGAGGAGACTCCACCACACTTCTTGGCAGCAAATTCCACTGTCGAACAGCTCTTACTGTCTGTCATGGGCGTACCCAGGATCAAAACTAGGGGGGGCAAGGGGAGGGGCTAAGGCACGGAAGGGGAGGGGCCACAAAGTGGGCGGGAACGGCGAACTCGCGCTCCGCCGGGCTGTGCCCCTCCCTAGCAGCAGGGCTGGTAGGCGGAGGCGGAGCCCAGCACAGCGGAGCGCGAGTTCAGCGTTCCCGCCCGCCGCGCCGCGCTCTCTGGTTCCCCGCCGCGCTTGGCCTTGCCTGAGGGCGCGACGGGGAGCTGGAGGGAGGGTGCGGCGCGGTGCGGCGGGAATGGCGAACTCGCGCTCCGCCGGGCTGTGCTCCGCCTCTGCCCACCAGCCCTGCTTCTAGAGTAGGGCAGCTGCCCTAACTTGCCGCATGGTGGGTACGCCCTTGCTGTCTGTCCTGCCCTGGATGTTATGCACCATGTCAGATTAAATCTGGTGTGCAAGCCCTTGTTGGTAAAAACAGGCAGAGAACATGACACCTCTTTTGCAGGGTGCAAAGATTATTGAGGAGAGAGGAGGGTCACAGCACTATATTAAAGCAAAAGGAAGCAAGAGTTCCTTGAAACTAATCTGTGAACCTGGAGTTGGTTTACTTCTCTAAAGTGAACTCATTGAAACTGGTGTGTGTGTGTGTGTTTAAAAAATAGTTTCATCTTTCTCTTTTGTCAGAAGTGGAAATCTTGATCAACTGTTACAAAGCTGGAAGGGAGAAATTTAAAAACGCATTCCAATTAAGCAGCATAAATACCAACATCACCCAAAATATACCGGTATAAAATATTCAGGAGTCTGAACTGTTTCAGACAGAATGAAGAGAGACAATTACAGAACGTGTCAGGAGAAATTGCTTCCGTGATATCTCTGTCAGGAGAATGAAGGTCAACCAAGGTCCCTCTCCTGCTGGGATGATTAGCAGAAGGGTGACTTTGAAATAATGTGATTCCCCACCCCCTTGTGCCAACTTCCTCTCTCTGTATTTTAAAGCTTCACAGTAGATTTTGCTGCCGGCTTTGCTGTGTAGCAATATTACAGTTCAGTCCTGCTGAAGAGATCCAGCACAACAGCAGCTGTTTCTGTTGTCGTGGGGCTAACACAATTTTCCAAGGAAAGGGAGAGACACTCTGTTTTACTCTTGACAGCGAGAACCACGCTTCAGACCCAGGGCGAGGAAGCTGTGGCCCTCCAGAGCTTGAAGATAATGGAATAATCACTCCCATTATCCCTGAACATTGGCTATGCTGGGAGTTGGAGTCCCAACAGCATTTGAGTGACTTTAGATTTGCTACCCCATGACAAGTCCCTCCCTCCCAATTGATGCCACCAATACCGAGACATAGTGCAACTTCCTCAGAAGCAAGTACCACTGAGTTATTTTATTTGTAATAAAATAATACAAAACAAGGTATCCCAGAAACTATAGCAACTTGCAGCTGTTGGGTAGAGCAGCTCGCTGGAATCACGTAACACTGATGGTGACCTATAAAGTCCCAAACAGCTCAGATCCCAGGAGCACCTCACTCAGTATCATCCTGCCTGGGCTTGAGGACCTTCTGAAGAGGCCTTTCTTACCATCCCACCTTTGGGAACCAAACATTGGGTAGTGATGCAAGAGAGAGCCTTCTCCATAGCGGTACCCCTATTGCAGAATAGCTCCCGCTCTGACTAGCACCAGCCTTTACTCAGTTTCGGGACCAGGTTAAGACCAGGTTATTTTCTCAGGCATTTATGAATGCTTAGCTCCACTGTGTTATGATAAGAAAATCAGCTGTGCAGCATTTTAAGACTCGTGCTATGATGGTTTTATCCGTTTGCTTGTTTTATTAGTGGAATGAGGGTTTTTTTTTAATCCACTGAATACAGAGTGGGCAATAAACATTTTAAGTTTTAAAAATCTGTATATCGGGTTTGAGGGAGAAAGAAAGCGCTGCCCGTTTAATAGAAGCATTCGGGCAATGTTTTTAACCTCTACAGAAACAACTGCCAAAGTTCATAACAGTTCCAATTTCTGCTTCACATTCAGCTGTGAAAGGCAAAGGAGCTATTTTAGAAAACAAAACGGCAATAAATACTATTGTAACTCTTGGCAGGCTCTTCCCCACTCTCTTCCCATTCCACAAGGAGGGTAGGCTTTGATTTAGGAAAACAGGGTCAGGGGATAGTCAGACTGGAATTGTTTCCAGGGAATGGCAGCTAAGCGAGAAGGGGATTTTTTTATTTTTATCTAGACATTCTGAACACATGCTGAGTGCATTTTGTTCCACAAATCAAGCAGCACTATCAGCACTGAATTCACAAGCGCTTGCTCCAGGTTAGTGTGTACAGGACTGCAGGCTCAAGAAACTTCAAACAATTTTTTGAAGTATTATTCCTGTCGCTTGCGGCAGTGTGTGTTGTTGTTTCCCAAAAGGTTTCCTTTTTCCAAAATGCTTTGGAATGATAACATGTCAAGATAAGAAGAGGTCTGTTGCTGCCACCACAGCCAATGACAAAATACTGTGTTTGCTGTTTAAAGTTTTTTAAAAGGAAACGATAAGAACATCCCTCAGACCACCCAAATAATTTCATCTTTGCCTCAAAAACCAACAACACCCCCCTCCTCCCGCAACATAACACACCCCTTGTGAATTGAATGTGGATTTGGATAAAGGAATTGTGGGCGCTTTACCTTCCCTTTTTCTAAAAAATGTCCACCTCAGCTTGGCAGCCATTTTGGAAGTGAAACGATTCAATAATAATAAATTATTATCTGCTTAACTGATGTGCTGCAAATTGTTGCAATTTTTGTGTTTCTTCCTTAACAATGTGCATTTTGTACTATAAATTGTCTAGAGAGTTTCAGACCTAGAGAGCTCCACATAACGGGCCCTTTTTCAAAACCTTCAAGAAAACGTTTATCAAGTGCAGTTTATCAGTCCAAGCTTCTGACATACTGACTGGTAAAAAGTTCACATTTACCATCACATTTTAAAACAATCTGTGCTGGCTTGTTCTTTGTAATTTGATATATCATAAGGATGTTCCCCTTCAGTGAGCAGCAACAGTGATCACACAGACAAAGGCTCAGTCCTAATAGGTCTTCACAGGGTGGTCAACATTTCCATTAAGCTAAATTTCTTTGTTTCAGGATTTATAATAAAATCTATGAATGTTAATAGGCACAAAATGCACCTGCTGGCTGGCATTTATAAAGTTCATCAGGAGCACTTACACTTTACGTGTCAGATGGGATTGTCGAACATTAGCCCTGATTTACAGGCGTCATTTATCAAAGACAGCGCCTGCTTACGGTGGGAGGGGGGGAGTCCACACAAGGTCATTCCATTAGTGACTCTCCTGCAAAATTCCCTGGTTCTCCCCTCCACCAGCTCCAACATTTACGGTTGACTCCAACCATTCTCTGCAAAGAGCCCCAATTTGTTTTACCATTTTAAAAGTAGCATGGTCATATCTAATTTCTTAATTCTAGAGGCAATATCCTGAGAGAATCATAGAGTTATTTGGTTTCTTCTGTTTCGCAAACCCATAGCAAACTGTTCCATCATTGCTCTATCAATGTTCTGGGAGGAGATCCTTAATAACTTACATTGCTAATTCATCCCTGCCTGGCTAGCTCAGTCGTCTTGAGCATGGTGCTAATAATGCCAAGGTTGCAGGTTCGATCCCTGTATGGGACTACTGCATATTCCTGAATCACAGGGGGTTGGATTAGAATGACCCCCAGGGTCCCTTCCAACTCTACAATTCTATGAATCTTCTGTGGATGAATGCTTCCCATATAAATTCTACACATGCTGTTGGCCACCAAGCCCCTCTGCAATTTGTCTGTTCAAAAATTTAGGTGTTTTGCAATTTATGGTTTTGTTTTGCTAGCGTGCCTGCTGCTTGGTTTCTCTTTGTCTCTTTGTCTCTTTGTTTTAGAGTCTTTGTAGATGTTTTGCTAGGGACCCAGGTGGCGCTGTGGTTAAACCACTGAGCCTAGGACTTGCTGATCAGAAGGTTGGCGGTTCGAATCCCTGTGACGGGGTGAGGTCCCGTTGCTTGGTCCCAGCTCCTGCCAACCTAGCAGTTCGAAAGCACGTCAAAATGCAAGTAGATAAATAGGAACCCCTACAGCGGGAAGGTAAATGGCGTTTCCATGTGCTGCTCTGGTTTGCCAGAAGCGGCTTTGTCATGCTGGCCACATGACCTGGAAGCTATACGCCGGCTCCCTCGGCCAATAATGCGAGATGAGTGCGCAACCCCAGAGTCGGTCACGACTGGACCTAATGGTCAGGGGTCCCTTTACCTTTACTAGATGTTTTGCTAGTTTTTTGAGGAGGCAGGGAAGTTCTGAGCCTCACTGGTTTCTTCTTCTCCTGTGAAGTGGGTATTTTGTGGTGTCTGTGACAGATCCTTAGCTAAACCAATGTTCTTTCAGTTTCAAAAAGTTAGTAGAGACCGTTGTTGTAGCGAAAATGTGAGTTTAAGCGTTTCTAGCAGCGCTGTTGGTTTAGTGACTCTGCAAGCTACTTGCACACACTTCAGTTTCTTCTTAAAGGTCCTCTAGTAAGAGCAGATGAGAACTCCCTCCAGACATATTCTTAAAACTACCTTTACAAGTTAATGTAATGACTTTTCATGTACACTTTATGTGCAAGAACCGTGAAATGAAGCAAAGTTCTTTAGACATGGAATTTGCTCCTGAGATGACATTCCATCCTTAAGCAGGTAAAATGGAACTCTTTAATTATCATTCACAGAGTTAAACACATTTCCATTATAACACAATTGTTTCAGTGGTCTGTAATGGCATTATATTTGTTGTTAATTAGTGGATTATTCCAGGGCTTGGCCAAGACACTTTGCCGCCTGAGGTTAAGGAACAAGATGGCACCATTCTCCCTTTCCCACATACAGAAGCTGACCCTACTGGCAGCTGAATTTTACCACAACAAAGACGATGAAACAGAGTTCTCCAGTACACCCAGTGCTACTTTTCTAGAAAAAGAGGTTCCAGAACCCACCGTGAACACCTCTTAAAAGGGCAATGGCACCCACCTGAGAGGTGCTGGAACTGAGTTCCTGTGAGTTCCCCCTGAAGAAAGCCCTGAGTACACTCCAGGGTAGCAAGCTGTCTTAGGGGATGCAAGACAGCTGGGGTGGCACACACAAATCTGACCAGCCCCTCACTGTTCACCTGCACCATTTCACCCAACGCCTGCTTGCTAATCAAACAAATGCTGCAATTCAGCACCACTATGCATCCTATGAAGAAACCAATCTGAGGCCTGCTGGAGAGTGCAAGAGTGCACCCTGGGCTGACTGCTCCTCTGCCTGCCTGCCTGCCTGCTCACTTACTTCCCAGTGGCACTGACTGTGGCACATTGGAAGAAGAGGACTAGGCTAGATGGCTAATCTGCACCCCCCTGCTTCTCTAGCACTGGTTCAGGAGGATAGTGACAGCTAGCAAAGCTGCTGTCCTTGCTTTCTCCCATGCCCTGGCATCTACTGCCTGATGTACCGTATCTGCCTCACTCTGCCTAATGGCAGGGCTGGATCATTCCATAGAGTTGTCAAGTAGTTATTCTGGTCCATAGAAAGCACAAGGGAGATACTGCTTCTTAATCTGGGGTAGAGGGGATTAAAAAGAGGGCCACTGCAGGGATTTGGTTTCCGATTCAGTGAAATCTCGGTCTGTGAATAGTTAGGCATTGTTGTTGATGTTGATGAGGTCCAGTACCGAGGGCCTTCTGGCGGTTCCCTCGTTGCGAGAAGAAGGGCCATCTCAAGCAGGTCAGGCACCCTGGGCGCTGAGGCGTGGAGATCGCTCTGGTGCCCTCGCAGCGCGCAGCATGGCTTCCGCGCAGATTGCCACGCAACGCCCCCCCCCCCGGCGCCCCGCGCCACTGGGACTACACCTAGAGCCAGGCCTGGTGAGAAGCCAAGTTGCAGGGAACCAGGCAGAGGGCCTTCTCGGTGGTGGCACCCTGTGGAACACCCTCCCATGAGATGTCAAAGAGAAAAACAGCTACCAGATCTTTAGAAGACATCTGAAGGCAGCCCTTTTTAGGGATGCTTTCAATGTTTAATCGATTATTTTATTTTTTGCTGGAAGCCGCCCAGAGTGGCTGGGGAAACTCAGCCAGATGGGTGGGGTATAAATAATAAATTGTTGTTGTTGTTGTTTGCTAGTTGCTTATTCCACAAAAGGCCTCAAAGTGACTTTGAATATTTTTAAAACATAAGCATAGATTTTTAAAATATATATATCTATATTCAAAACACTTTAAAAGCTCACAAAAAGCAACCCTCAATAACAGGAGCAAAACACTTCAGCCACGCAACTAACAGCACCTTCCTGCATCAAAAGGCTTGGGAAAGAAGTATGTTTCCCAAGAAGTTCCCATAAGTCAGGTGCACATGAGGTCTGTCTGGCTTGTGCTACTTGGACATTCTTAGAATAATACAGAGCTGTTTGCTGGCCATTTCTCTCTGCAGAACTTGTAGGTACCACAGGAAACGTCAAAGTTTTCAGTCTGTCACTCTGAAAATTTTAAGGGGAACCCCCCCCCCAATATGATTCAAAGAGCAGAGCTCTCCCAGAAAGAAAGAGAAATCTGTGTTTATCCTATGCTCTCTGACAATCTCAGTGGAATGAATCTGCTTACTCATTTCTCCCACATAGCTTTTGAGTGACAGGGCTGTCAGCAACATACCAGGCATTCATCGGTGTTTGTCAGACTGCAGCTCAGTCCTTGACAAAGAACAATGAATGAAGCAAAACAATTGTGATGGGTGGCAGTCACATCAATCTGCTAGAAAGACAAATGTAGGGTCTTATCACCTGTTCATGATAAGTTACATTCATTTGGGCAGAAATACTGATTTCTGGTGGCATTACGCAAAAAAATTTAATTAAAAAAAATGCTACCCCCATACCTTCCAGGTTGATAAAGAATAGATTAAGATAATATAGTTGTGATTCAACAGAAAAATCACAAGTTGGGAGTCAGTGTTCTTAAATGGAGAGGAAGAGCTTGACATGGAGGGCATCTTGTGGAAGTTCTTCCAGATAGTAGTTTCAACACTCTTTAGTCATACTAGGTTGAGTATTAATCTTAGATACTTCGGCATAGAGAGGAGGAGAAGCCTCTTCTTTCATTCCAAAGCTAGCTTTGATAAACTTACCTTGACTGATACTATATGAAAAGCAAACCAAAAGATGACAAAGTGCAATGGAAAGCCTAAACTTTGATATTGCTGGACTACTGTTTGCATCCTTCTTGACCATTGCCCCTGCTGCCTGGTGTGTGTGTGTGTGTCCAACCACATCTGAAGGGCCACAGATTCTCCACCATTGGTCTAATGTAAGACAGTTGCTGCCTACTGCCAAGACTGGGTGTGTCCTTTGAAGAGATCAATAACATAAATAACATAGAAGTGAATTCCTTCAGTAGCACCTTAAAGACCAACTAAGTTTTTATTTTGGTATGAGCTTTCGTGTGCATGCACACTTCTTCAGATACACTTGAAACAGAAGAGTCAGACCCTTATGTATATACAGAGGGTGGTGGGGGTGGGTGGGATTGGGTGAGGGGCTGATGGAAGTGGTAAACCTGTAGATGGCTGTTAACGACTGCTGGTGGCTGCAATTGGTCCTGCGGGGGGAAAGCAAGGGCTGAGGCGCTAAAGAAAGCTAGATCACGCATAATGAGATAAGAATCCTATGTCTTTGTTCATCCCAGGTGGCTCCATGGTTTTAAGCTTGATAATGAGTTCCAATTCCAAGCCACCTGGAATCAGCAGTCGTTAACAGCCATCTACAGGTTTACTACTCCCATCAGCCATTCCCACCCACCCCCACCACCCTCTGTAATAAAAACTTAGTTGGTCTTTAAGGTGCTACTGAAGGAATTTTTTTATTTTGCTTCAACTCAGACCAACACGGCTACCAACCTGTAAATAGAAGTGAATGTAAATGATAAACATGCCTTATAGAGTAAGACCATTTTGCTACCCTAGTTCCCATTCCTACATCTCCAAGGAATCTTCCTAGCTTTCTCAGCTTTCAATGGTCATGCTATCTGATGTCATCGGTGGGGGTGGGGGTGGTGACATCCTAACCCTCAGTATGTTTGGGTTACATGGTAGCAAGATGCTATGGTTGCCAGGGGTGATAGTCAGGGGAAACACATAGCAGCAGAACAATGACATCATCTGCCTCATCCCCTCTGACACTTGACTTTAAGTCTTGCTCCTTAGCAGACCAGTAGGGTTGTGGTGCAATGGCAGCAAGTTTTAAAACTGCAGCTATATGTGAAAGCTGAATATATAGACACTACAGGTAAAATGTCTAGCAAGGAGGTGTATATCACTGGGGAATCACACAGATGATTGATGAGATTGATACCAGAGAGTCTAATATCCCTACAATTTGTAGTTCTCTGATTTGAGGCAAACAATTAGACTCTCAAAATGTATCTGCTGGTACCCCCCCCCCTTCTGAATTTCACATGTAGGGAATTTCCCACTAGGGTTATTTTTTATTGGCTTAGCCTTCAGTAAAGATCCAAAATATCCCTGCCAGTAGCATAAAAGATGCAGAAACACTCAAAGCTGTCAATCCATAAATAGACACCAAAAGGTGCTGTAGCTAAAGATGCTTCCCTTTAGCACTCACAGGTAAGCGGTGCCTAAATCGTGGCATTGAAAATGACAAAAAATTCTCCATACAATTCCATAAACTGATCTAATGTATAAATCCCCCTATCAGCTCATTTCTTCCACAGAAAGGACCGCCACTCTTATCTTCAACTCTAGGTTAACCCCCATGGAGTTAATTTAGCATGAGCCAATGGGTCAAAATATAAGACATTATATACACCACAGCTCTTTAGCTGCTGAAATTTCAGGTGGAAATAGCCCTTTCCTCTTTATATAAATAGACTCTAAAACCACCCATCAATCCATAAAGTTGTGCCAAGTACATAACCCCATGCAGGGGTATCTTCAGAAAAGGAGGCTTGCCAGTTATTTGTACGAGTCAAAAAGTAGGCCCTAAAATAAGACTTTTTAAAAAAATATATCAAATCCTGCTTCCATTATTGACAACCAAATCTTTAAGTGAAGAAAAGACAGAGGGAAGTCTACCAAATAAACTTCCAAAATGTCACAACACATTTTTGAAAATACATTTCAGGAATATATGACCTGTACCCACCCAGCCAAGGAAGGCAACTGGCTGATGGTTAATTCTTTGTTGACAAACACACACACTTGCAGCAGCTTCTAAGGTGAACTGGATGCACATGGGCCCATGCTTCCAGTGCCTACTTAGCTGACTTTAACTTTCCCAGGTTCATGCCCTGTGGAGCAGTTAAAGTGACTTTGGGACTACTCCCCTGCCCCAGGCTTATGTGCCCTTGTTTGATGAGTCAGCAGTGTGATGCAGCAGCTAAAAAAGCCAATGCAATTTTGGGCTGCATCAATAGGAGTATAGCATCTAGATCAAGGGAAGTAATAGTACCACTGTATTCTGCTCTGGTCAGACTTCACCTGGAGTACTGTGTCCAGTTCTGGGCACCACAATTCAAGAAGGATACGGACAAGCTGGAACGTGTCCAGAAGAGGGCAACCAAAATGGTCAAAGGCCTGGAAATGATGCCTTATGAGGAACGGCTTAGGGAACTGGGCATGTTTAGCCTGGAGAAGAGAAGGGTAAGGGGTGATATGATAGCCATGTTCAAATATATAAAAGGATGTCATATAGAGGAGGGAGAAAGATTGTTTTCTGCTGCTCCAGAGAAGCGGACACGGAGCAATGGATTCAAACTACAAGAAAGAAGCTTCCACCTAAACATTAGGAAGAACTTCCTGACAGTAAGAGCTGTTCGGCAGTGGAATTTGCTACCAAGGAGTGTGGTGGAGTCTCCTTCTTTGGAGGTCTTTAAGCAGAGGCTTGACAGGCATATGTCAAGAATGCTTTGATGATGTTTCCTGCTTGGCAGGGGGTTGGACTGGATGGCCCTTGTGGTCTCCTCCAACTCTATGATTCTATGATGGAGTATGAGCACACAACCAGAGACTTCGGCACAAAATCATTGCTGCTCTTCCTTCTTTAAGCCTCTCCAGGATCTAGGAGACAGACGGGCAGGGGATGGAGGGCATTTGACTGGCTCATCCCTCACCTGAACAGCCTCTTTCTCTGCTTCTGAAACATCCTGTGCCCCCAGTGCTGTCTCTTACTGCCCCGGCCCTTTCTCGTCTCCCCACCCTGGCTCCTGCATTGCGGGTGCCACCAAACCCGCTGGCTCCCTTGCCTCCACCACGTACACATCAGAGTCCTGCTGGTCCCTGACAGTATATAAAGAAATACCACAAAGCATAAAAATTGACCACAGCAAGATAGTCCTCTTAACTTGCATGGCCTCCAGATGAAAAGCCTTTTAACCTTACCCCAAATATTGAGTCTAAGCAGAGCCCATCTTTCTAAATTGAATCAATCTGCATAGGTTCAATTTAATCATCCACCTGTTTTCTTATGTGTGCACTGCTGTTTAATGTACTTCGTGAATTAACAAATTTTGTTGTTGTTGGAATGTATTAATAGCTCCAAGTGTTCAGATTTTAATAACTACATCTAATTAAATCAGTTCATTATAAACTCTAGCAACAATACTGTCAGATAACTAACCTACTGTTAAAATAAGATCAGATGAAATCTGAAATCTAGTGAAACAGAGATGCAAGCACAGAATAAATTATATTATTATGCATTTTTAAATGTAAAAAAACCCACACCAATAGAGCTTTTAAGAAGTCAATGTCTGCTGCACATTGTTTAATTCTTTATTTCATAGTTCAGTCTGGAGGGCATTGATTTGACTTCCTGTATCAAATAAAATAGGAAGGTTAATTGGATGTTTATTTCTAGAAAAGCACTCATTAGTGATAAGATACAGATAAAATAAGAGGGGTTGGTTTTTTGACCCCCAAAGCTTCGTGTGAATTTAGCAACGTGGGGAAACTCATCAAGTCTTGTGGGTTTGCAGCTTGCTTGCCACATCCATGTCTTTCCATCATTTGTGTCACACACACACACACAAACACCTTCCTGCCTACATCTGCCAAATAAAAGCCAACAATCTTTATCTCTCCAAACTGCCCCCTAAAATTATCAAGTGTATATGTCTGGGACATGTACATGCCACACCACTGTTAGAGCAAATGCACAGTTGGGGGGGGAATGACTTTTGACCCTCTGGACATTGCTGAATTGCAATTAGCACCACCCCTGGCCATTGGCCAGGCTTGACGGGGCTGTTGGGAGTTTGTAGTTCGGCAACATCTGGGGGGGGGGGCAAAGGTTCCCCACGCCTAGCATAGTGTCACAGAGCAAAGCCGGTCAGTAAATCACACAGTTCAAAGCTGTAGTTAACTCTTTATTAGAAAAACAGGATCTTTACAGGCTTTGGGGGCTTAATGAGCACAGCAGCTCATGCCCTATAAGTCCTACTCCATGAAATCAGTTGCTGAAACTAAAAGCCTCCACCTCCCAACATTCCCAACGTTATGGGAAATTCAAATGGTTTGTGGCTCCTAGACCGGCATCATTGCCAAGTTGGGCTCTTGTCAGGATGCTGAGGTCCTGGATGTTGCCCAAGGATCCTGTGTGCTAATGATGGCCTGCCCTCATGACATGTCCCCATTACCCAATTGGCCAAGCATTTAGATAGAGCTCTATGCTCACATTGATGCTTTCTCAGTGCATAATTGGTGAAACGGACGACGTGTACATGATCGTAGATGAACCTGCCATGTTCTACTACAGTTTAACAAATATGCATCAGCATTTCTCTAAATAGGACTCTCAGTGTTGTTGTTTTCTTCATAGGAATTTCTTACCTGTCTTCCACCATGTGGTTCCAGGGCACATCACAACCATAGACTATACAATTACAAAAGCAGATAAAACCATTATAATTCCTGAGCAGGTAAGAGGGTTTCAAAAGGAAAAAAAAACTTAAGTTCTGGATTATGTTCTCAGGGAAAATGTATCTTTCTTTGCAGTTTTTAAGCTGTACACAAGCCTGTGCACATTAGACCTTGGGGGAAAGTCCCTTTGAATAGCACACTTCAGAGTTAACTTGCATAGTTTACTCTGCATAGATCTAATTATAATTAAGAATCATTTAAAAGTCTTAGAAATAGGCTGTATTTTATTGGAGAGAATCCAGAGTCCTATTCGATATATTGACAAATTTTATCAGATAGTAGTTTAAATTGTTGTTTTAAATTGGGTATTGCTGAATCGTGTGACCTGTTTTAAATGTATATTGTTTTGGTCAAAGTTGATGGAATTGTTTGATATTGTTCTAATATGGGCCAATGGCCAAAATAAATTACCTACCTACCTTCTGCATAGATTTAGTTAAAGGTAGGTAGCCGTGTTGGTCTGCTGTAGTTGAAACAAAATTAAAAATGCACACGAAAGCTCATACCAATGACAAACTTAGTTGGTCTCTAGGGTGCTACTGGAAGGATTTTTTTTTATCTTGTTTTTGCATAAATTGTGATGTTAGTCATTCTCCTTTCCATCTCATTTCGAGAACCTTTCCGCTGCAATGGCGCATTCTGAACTTCTCTCTCTTTATATTGCTTCTATGCAAACATAAGCTCTGTGCAGAATTTAGTCATTTCAAACCACGATTAAAGGGAAATTATACATTGCACAGTTTCTGTTTAGAAATGACCTCATTTTCTCCCAGTATCAATTTAAATTAATCTGTCAGTGAGATTAGGAGCCTGCTTTGGGTTCTCTACAAACTGCAGATTCGGTTACCTTAATACTGGGGTGTGGCTGTCTTAGGAGGGAGAGAGACAGTGCTGAAAATACTTGTCTGAATGCACATTAATTACAGGCATTTGTTCTCAAGGCAGAGATTAGGATGTATGTGCAAACCACCTTCCATCACACACCTAAGATAGATCTGTCTTCACCTGCAGAAATCTTTGGGTACCAGAATGCAATGATCTGAAACAAAAGCCGAAGTTCAAAGCGTGGATGGAAGGGAGAGGGACTAGACTTCCTTGCCAACGACAACCACATCCCACAACTCTTCCAGTTTTCTTGAGAGAAAGACCTGGGTGCAATGATTGCCAATTGGTTTGTCAAGTTAAAGGGAATCCCTGGCGCCTGCTCAAATTCCTGCACATGCCCTGTCCTGAGGACACCCAGGTGCTGAGGACTGACCGAATGGGCACCACTGCAGGCGCCACATAATACTCATAATAATACTTTTCATTTGGCAGCACCTGCCTTTGGAACACCCTGCTGATTGACATCAGGAAGGTGCCTTCACTGTGCTCTTTTCTGTGTCTGCTGGACATTTTTCTTTAGGCAAACCTATCTGGACATGTAGAATGCTGACATGGGGCTTTTAGCTTATCATTTATTTTTATTTTTATTTTTTGAATATTTAAAATTGTAATTTTTAAGTGTTTTTAAACTGATAATTTCATTGTTTTACTCTTTTTGATTTTTTTTTACAGTCATAGTATATGCATTTCATGGAAAAAATTCGTAGATAGATAGATAGATAGATAGATAGATAGATAAGCGAAAGGGCAGCAGGATGCAGCAGGCAGTGCTAGTCAGTAACAGGGATTCAGCACTTACCTTCCAAGTCCTGGACTGCAGAATCCGGGACCGGCAGCCATGTGACACCGGAAGTTGCGTCGACATAACTTCCGGTGTCGCTTTGCCCTTCTATGGGCACCAAAAATGGCCGCCGGCGGCTTCAAAAGTAGCTTCTACGCATGACTGGAAATGCGTCGACGCAACGTCCGGTCATGCGTAGATGCGACTTTTGAAGCCGGCAGCGGCCATTTTTTGTGCCCATAGAAGGGCAAATCAGAAAGAAAAAAAATGGCCACCGGCAGGAGAAAATAACGGAGAAAAACGGGAGACCACCATAAGTAAAAATGGGGGTTTCCCGGGGAAAACGGGGTACTTGGCAGCTATGATTCAGCAGCAGCAGCAGATGGAGGGCAGCTGGAAAGAAGACCACAAGGGAGGCTAGGACTGAGTTTAGGCTGAAAGCAAGAGCCTCTCAAAAGTAGATAGCTCTGGACTGTAAGGCAGGAACCACGAAGAGGAGCTCATGTGAGCCTTTACATCTCAGCCCTGGCCCTGGTATTGCAGGCCCTACTCCTTAACAAGAGAGAAAGGACCACACACCGTTTTGCAAGCTCATTTAGGTCAATGTCCAGATTGCTACTCAGTGCCCAGAATGTGCCAACATGCAGCAAGATGAACAGTTTCTGGGAACTATTGGTCTGCAGACACGCAATTAGAAAAAGAGGTGGGGATGTGATCTATCTTGTCTAGGCTTGTTTGGGAATTGCTGGCTAATGTAGCTGGCGGATCACCTTTTGTCAGTGCCACTAGTTCAAAACAAGAAGATACTCTGGAGTTTCACTGCAATGGTGCAGGAGGGGTAGAGTTTGCAAACAACAAAATGTGGAATAAATATAAATCAACACATCAGCACAACATTGGAACAACTCTGGGACCCATTTTTGGAGGGGATGTATGATTTAAACAAGTGACATTGTTGTGTCCATAGTTTTTTTGTTGCTAGGACTACACATTTTTGCAGCTGTTGACATGCCATCTCAGTAGAGTCAGTAAAACAAATTATAATGAAACGCTCACTGAGAATGTCCAGGTAAACAGAAACTACATCGTTGGACTCTTAAATCCAACTAAGTCATATTCCGGGAAGACCCACTGAACTAAATCACTTTAAGGCCGTTGGTTTCAATGGTTCTCAGAGTATGACTTGGGTGTTAACTGGTGTATCCAATGAATAAAGTTATGCGCAACTATTTTATCAGTCTTATCGGAGTCTTATCAGTAGGTGATGTGTAGGTTGGGGGGGGGGAATCACAGCTATCCATTCGTGGATCATACCAAAAGTAAAGAGCTAGCATTCTTTCTGGAATATGCATAGCTTCACAGCAGGAAAGCATTCCAGCACTTAAGTGGGAAGGAGCACTGGATAAAGCCTCTTGGTAGGGCCTTGCAGAAGAGGTGCAGTCAGAAAGATATAATAGCTGTAGTGGGAGAAGTGGCAGTTCTTAAAGATACAGGCTGAACAGTTGAGATACTTCTATACAATTGTATCATTTTAAAATATGTGAAGAATACTAGGCTGACTGATGTCCTTCACCTTACAAAAGAGAAAGCCTGCTTGTGTAAACTGAGTGAATGAGTAAGCACGTTTTGGTATTTCACTGCTTTTGCTTTTTAAAAATGCCAAGCATCTGAAAATAATTATCCTCAAAGACATAGGAAAAGTAAATAATTTACTGGCATCTCTTGCTATCTATACATTGGTACCCCGAGTTAAGAACTTAATTCATTCTGGAGGTCCGTTCTTAACTTGAAACTGTTCTTAACCTGAGGTACCACTTTAGCTAATGGGGCCTCCTGCTGCCGCCGTGCGATTTCTGTCCTCATCCTGAAGCAAAGTTCTTAACTCGAGGTACTATTTCTGGGTTAGCAGAGTCTGTAACCTGAAGCATCTGTAACCTGAAGCGTCTGTACTTATATGAGCTACACAACACTCCATGCATGGCCCTGTCCTTGGTGCTGACTATTTCCTTGCACTAGATCTCTCTCTTTGGGTAGATAGGTTTTACAGTGGTACCTTGGTTTAAGAACAGTTTAGTTTATGAACAACTTGGATTAAGAACACTGCAAACCCGGAAGTAGGTGTTTTGGTTTGTGAACTTTGCCTTGGAAGCAGAACATGCTTTGCTTCCTGTTGAGTGTGTTCCATTTCTCAATTGAGTCCCCCGCTGCTATGGGAAAGCACACCTTGGTTTAAGAATGCTTTGGTTTAAGAACGGACTTCCGGAACGAATTAAGTTCATAAACCAAGGTACCACTGTACTTGGTAATGCTTGATCTTTGCATGGCATGTATGGTGCACAACTTATTTAATGGCTCCACGTCAGTAGAAAATAGAGGCCTTTTTTATTTAACGCTGCAGTGCCCTGTTATATTATTATAAGATGGGAAAATAAGAAGCCACAGACCTCCCACAAAAGGCAGCATGTTGAGTCTGTGTTTAAGCACCCAACAGCAGATTATTGAGGCAAGGTTCCATAATGCTCAGTTTCACCTGAGCAACGAATGAAGGAATCGGTACCAGGAGATTAATAGCCAGGGTGTTTTGGGCTGTTTGGAGGCAGGCATGCCAAAAATCTTTTCCATCAAAAGAACACAAGGCACCTTGGAAAATCCCTCAGGCTTGAAGACAAGAGGAAAGAATGGACTATTGTCAACATTGTGACGTATGATTTTACCTAACAAGCAAAGATTTTTAATCAAGATGCCACATCTATGTATGTTCCTTTTTTGCCTTGTAATTTGGCACCTATCTATTAGCAGCGCCACACACAACACTAGCAGCAGGACTACTGCCTCAAAAAGTATTACATATTCTATATTGCAAAGAATATGTATTCATAGCAACTAAATCAGATTGAATCCTGGTGCCACCTTTATCTCTAATCTGTTTACCTTCCCTCTGCTAAACAAAACTATGTTAAGCTTACAGCTTGGTGTTTATAACAGAGTCTTGTTTTTGTCTTTTATTTTCCTTTTGAGATTGGAATTACAATTCCCTTATTTTCCTGTGTATAATCCTTAAACAATAGCCTCCTTTGCACATTTTTTTTCAGAATGTGGAAGATCACCTTCTGCCTTTAGTATTATCTGTTCTCATAGAGAACTGTGCTTTATTATACATGCAAATTTAAAGGTGACCCACAAAATTTCCTGTATTTAGGCCTTTTTCTGTACTTTGGTGAAGAACAGGGAAGCCCAAAAGGCTTCTTCACCTCAAATACAAGGTGCTTCCCCCTGTGTGTTTGTCACACACAAAAATTCTAACTATTCTGCAGAGATAACCACCCTGTATGCTTACAGGATAAAAGGGCGAACAACATAGCAATGGTGTGCGGGTGAATTTAACACATTTATCTGGTTTCACTGTTATACATCTAATTTCTTTTCTGGCTGACATATCAGCCCAGATGTGTGGTTAGTGGCGTGATGCTGCTCTTTGCTAGCAACTTGGGGTTCAGTTCTGAGACAATATGCCAGTTCTGTTGAGACGCCAGTCCATCAGGCTCCTCCATCCATTAAGGCTGCTTGGTATAAGGAACTAGGATCTGGGTTTGCTTCCCCCCCTCATCAATCCCCTTTGCTTTAATGTTGTGTCTTTTATATTGTAAGCCAGATGTGGGGCAACTCCAGCCAACGGGCCTCATTAGGCCCATCAGGCACCCCCATTTGGTCAGCAAGGTTATTTTGACTAAGACACACCCATCTGCCCTACATACCTGACATTATATGTGATATAAAATACAATGCATTATATTTGAAATGGCACTGGCTTCCTAACATATGTCTGCAAATCAGTATACAGTGGTACCTTGGTTTAAGAACAGCTTAGTTTATGAACAACTTGGATTAAGAACGCTGCAAACCTGGAAGTAGGTGTTTTGGTTTGTGAACTTTGCCTTGGAAGCAGAACATGTTTTGCTTCCTGTTGAGTGTGTTCCATTTGTAAATTGAGCCCCCCCCCCCCCTGCTATGGGAAAGCACGCCTTGGTTTAAGAATGCTTTGGTTTAAGAACAGACTTCCAGAATGAATTAAGTTCGTAAACCAAGGTACCACTGCATTATGAAGCATCACACACACTCACACACACACACACACACACACACACACACACACACACACTGTATGGCACAGTTTGGAAACTGTATTTTAAAAGGTTTTGACTACATCCCTTATACATGGCAAGAGTGAATCTACATGCATGTTCTTCTTTGCTGTGAGTTCCCATGCTCACAGATGAGCCCTTGGGCTGAGTACTGAGGACTCCTAATTCAAATCCCTCCTGTGGACAAAAGGCAAGATCCAACTCAATGGGGGGCCCTGACGGTTATTGTCCCCCTCTTTGAATTCTACAATAGTTCCCAGTGTCCTTCAGTGGATGAAAGGAAGAATGACAGGCATCATTTGTCTCCTCTGATGCAGTTCATACCAAGGGTTTACAGGAGACTACTCATCTCCCCACAGTTGTTCCCAGCGATATTTCATTTTCCTCATTCAAGACCAGTCATTCTACATCCTTGCTCAAAATTAGCTAGATCTTCTCCGGAAATCATCTGGGCATCCTCATCATATTTGCAATGAGGCCTATTGGCTTCCCCTGCTAGTGGCCCAGGTATCAGCATCCGAAGAGAGAACCAGCTCTTCCCCACTGCTCCCTGCGCTTAAGTGTGTGGTGCATTTAATCCCAGCTTCTCTGTTGCAGCAACCAAGATCTGCATGCAGAAAGAACTTGATGCAGGCACAGCAGATTGTAAGTACGAATGCACACCTGCACGCTGGGCCCCACTGAATCCATTCATGCAGATGGCATTACCCTCCCCATCAAAGACAACTAAGCACTACACATACCTAGAAGTGGGTTAGGGGGCCTGGACTGGAATGGGCTTAACTCTCCCCATGATGCTATTTACAAAAAGGTAGCTATACTGGACTGCTGGAGACTCAAGAGCTGGTTTGGTGTACATTTTCAACATAAGTGTTGACTGTATTTGCTCACTAATCAAAACACGAATATCTGAAGCATTTCTCACTGTCGGCATTATCACACTGTTCTCTTTTGTAGTAGATCCTGCTTCCCTTTATTTTCCCTTACTTCCCTGTGAAGTTCTGCATTTATTTCCCTGGTACACCATCACCTGTCAAGCAGAGTTTTAAATCTAAACTGCATGGGCAACTGCCATATGTATAGACTTTCCCCTCACACAACAGACACCTGGATGATGCAGTTCTGCTCTGCAAAATTGCTTTGCCCTGTGCAATCTTTCTTGTGTTCACCATTCCAATCACATATGCAGTGGCTTGGCCAGCTAGGAAGACCTGGCTACTGGCCAGCAACCTCCTTGTCAGCAAAAAAAGGCATTAAGGACATTTACCAGGTCCCCCCTCTGCTGCAACATCCTGCCCCCCATACATATCTCAGCTCTAAACCTGAAATCCATACATAAGCACCTGAAATGAGATGGAGATGTTGAAAGCAGGCAAGACTGTTTAAAGGGAAGCAGAAAACTATCAAGATTTTTTTTAAAGCTATCATTAAGTATTAGGGAAAGGGATTTGGATGGCTGTTGCAATGCGCTTACCCTTGTCCAGAGGACATTAGAGGAATTCTGCAGTCTAGCAATAAAACAGCATAGTGCCCATCCATTTATCGTTGACTGTCATTACATTAACGGAAAGGGCACTATCTCACAAAACCACATTATCGTGCGCACACTCACAAATACATGTGCACAGCACATTTTGCAGCATAGCTGCATTCAATATATCTTGTGGGGAAAGGCTTCCCTCTTTTTCCCCCCCACCCCTGAGGAATGAATCTTAAACAGATGGATAATGTAATGTAGACATCACATGGTGTAGCACACAGCATTGAAGGAACTGTGAAGAAGGCCCCAGTTCAACCCTCACGCCATCCACAAACTCATTAAGTGGCCTTAGGAAAGCCAAGGTCCTTCAAACCTAGTTACCCTTCTGCAATGTCATATATATGACTAGCAAACTCAGTTCTCTGAGTGCGGAGCCTGATGCAGTCAAAAAGACATAATTCACCACCAGCAGGCTTGGGGGGAACCAGAAGCAGCCTGTTGGGTGGGGCAGGCTGCTATGCTACTTTCCCAGCAGGTGGGTCACTGTTACTTACTGGGAAAGGTGGTGGGGCCAGGCAGCAGGCAAGTTGGCACAATGCAGGTTCGTTGTCCGGAGTCCTACAATGGCTCCACCAACACATTGTCACTGTACGGACATCCCTACCACCTTGCTCCTCTTTCTCCCAGTAAACTGCAGTGAGCCCCCTGCTCCACAGCCCACACACACACCCCAATTAAGCTGCTTCTGGGTTTTTAGAAGTAGCCCTCCCCTCAAAGGTTTAGAGGAAATCTTAAGGGGGTACTCAAAAGCAGCATGCTCAGGGGCAATGAAACAAGTGGAAGGAGGTGAAGAATGTCCTGGAAGAAAGCATGACTGGCTGACTAGAACCCTGACCAGAGAATGCCACACTGCAATATTTTGTTGCAGGTCTCACTTGTGTACTTAACAAATGCTGACCTTAACCTACAGGCATAGTTTTTTTTTTGGACTTCATAAGGTGCGGAACAAGAGAGAGAGAGCTGCCAACTGATAATGCATCATGTATCAGATGAAGTGGATGCCAGTCCAGCGATAGGTTCACAAATCAGCTTTGTTTTTCCAGGTGCTAGAAGACTTTTGTGTCTCTAGAACATAGCTGCCAAGTCTCCCGTATTCCCCGGGAAATCCCCATTTTCCCAGCTGTTCCTAGCTGAAAAAAATGGATTTTTTTGCTTTTCACCAGTTTATTCTGGCGCGGTGGCCATTTTGAAACTGGGCGGAGCATGCTCAGAAGCGACTTTTGATGCTGCTCTGCCCAGTTCCAAAATGGCTGCAGTGTGACTTCTGGCATGGTGGCCATTTTGGAACTGGGCAAAGCAGCATCAAAAGTCATTTCTGAGCATGCTCCACCCAGTTCCAAAATGGCGGCAGCGCTACATCCGGTCTGCTACTTCCGCCTGGTCCCTTATTTCTCCGACAGCAACTTGGCAGGTATGCTCTAGAATGTCCTCCCTTTCAGGGCTGTTGTAAGGATTACTGGGATAATGTGCAATGGCTGCTTTAAAAACACGTATCGTCTACCCCCCCCCCCCATGCATATTTTTAATGGCTCAGAAATCAGTCCTACTGAGCTCTTGCTCCCAACAATGATCACAAGATCACAATGATCACAAGATCACAGCCTTCGCCCGCTCACTTAAAATGGAAGACTAGCACTGGTAACGAACAAAATGGTGAAATGACATAGCTGGGCAATTAACTTACAAATATTGCCCATGACATTATTCCAAATTCATTAGCAGCTGCACGTATTCCTCGCCTCCTTGTTTGTTTTTCCCATTACATTTGGTGCGCTTTGTAGCCTCTCTTCCGCCTTCAAGTCATTGGAGAGCCTACTGTTTAAGCCCTCTGGCTATACTGTATTATGTTGCTTATGCGTGTTTTTTTAATTTTCTGAAAGAAAATGGTGATGAGGAAAATGAGTTTTACTTTAAGTGACATCCATTCTGTCAAAATGGGCACTCTGCCATTAGAGGTGCACTGGGGAAACTCTCATTCAGTTGACCTTTCGCAACTGTATATTCTGCTCATTGTCTTTCAAGCATTCTGCAGAGAACAGTAATTAGCATATATTTACATACATGCGGACAGCTTCTAGGAGGGTCTTGTAAGCACTTACCCATTAGTACCCTGGCTTTAATAAATTTATGTATGCTTTTTTTCAATTACGCTGGGGCTCGGCTCTCTGTACTAATTGGGTGATAATTCACTTTAAATATTACTTTTCCTTTGCCTTTCATGGGAATATGCTGCATATTCAAAATCTAAGCAAATCAGAACTCACTGCAGCAAACAGCTGCTGAATGTCACTGGACGTTGACTATCCGCTTCCTCTGTTATTCCTTTGGAGAAATTATAGCATCCTTACAAAGAACATAAGAAGGGCCCTTCTGGATGAGATCACAGGTCTGTCTAGGCCGGTATCCTGTTACCCACAGCTAATCAACCAAGGCACTATTGGAAACTCACAACAGGACATGAACTCTCCCATCGTTATTCCCTAGGAACTGCAGTGGTACCTCGGTTAAGAACTTAATTCATTCCGGAGGTCCGTTCTTACGCTGAAACTGTTCTTGTCCTGGGGCGCACTTTCGCTAATGGGGCCTCCCGCTGCGTGCTCGCCTCTGGCGCACAATTTCCGTTTGCATCCTGGGGCAAAGTTCGCAACCAGGAGCAGCTACTTCTGGGTTAGCGGAGCTCGTAACCTGAAGCGTTCGTAAACAGAGGTACCACTGTAATACATTGCCTCCAATCCTGGAAACAGTAGACAACTATCACCACACGTAGCCATTGAGAGCTCCATCCTCCATGAATTTGCCGAATCCTCTTACGTAGTGTTCTCTGCTGTTTGAATCTGAACATGGTGGGCAGAAGCACTTGTTATATGAAACATAAGACTACTGAAGTTTCCCTCTCAACCTCTATAATGTGCAGGTTGCATTCATACTTCACAACAAACCATGGTTTATCATGACAGGAATGAGCCAAAGCAAGCCTTGGCATTGCACACTGCCCTCTATCTGTCTTGTGTTGTCATAGGTTTTTTTTAATTAACCACAGCTCGCTGTGTCGCCTGAACCTGAAAAATTGTGGTTTACCTTAAAACCGATACAAGCTAATTTCAAACCATAGTTTATGAAGCTTGCTTCTTTCAACTAGCCACATTTCACATTTCCATATTCCCTGCTCCAGTGGTTGGTTGTTGGAGTTCGTGGAAGTAAAGAACAGGGTTGTATTTATGGCTTAATGGAAGATGTAGCGCTCTGTGGCTAATGGGTGGTGTTTGGCACCAAATGGATGTTGAAATGGTATATTGACTGTCTTGCTGATGTGGTTCAGATCAACCCATTGGTTCATCTAACCTGTATTTTAATTTGTTGTAAGTTGTTGAGTTGAGCTTAATTTGTTGTAGGTTGTTGAGTATTTTAATTTGTTGTAAGTTGTTGGGGGAAAGGTGCAGTATAAATAAATATAGGTATGTTGATGTTGATGTTGATAACAATTGCTACAATTTAGGGGTCAGACATATTACCTGTCCTCCATGGATTTGCCTAATCTCCTTTTAATCCACCATCCTACAAGGATTTGCCTAATCCCCTTTTAATCCACCATCATCTCACTTGTATAGCTCAGAGCAGTCAGTGACACCAAGAGGTGCAAGGAAAAGGCTCTTTGGCAAGTGGCTGCTTTTGGCTCAGAACATGATTTCATTGCTGGTCTCCTTTTCTTATACTTATCCACTTAACTTCTCCCTTTGTTGCAGTGTGTTAGGAGTTCTCATGCAGTGCACACACCAGCACACAGTTTAGGAATCACTGACATATATGATAATGTGGTTAGACTCACACAGATTTTTTTCTGAGGGCCATCAACATCTCTTCTAATAACTTTCCCTTCAAAGGCACTTAGGTGAAGAGAGGAAGGGGTGGGAGCTGCAATTTCAGCTTCAGATTCCACAGTGTGCTCAAATTATCACAAAAAAAGTCTCCTTTCATTAGGAAGCAAATGGAGACAAACCACACGTCACCAGGGGATTTCTTTCCTCCCCACCGAGATTCGCATATCGGTCTAGGACATCTGGATAGTCCTATTCCTGGATGTCCAAAATTAATGGGAACTTGGCATGCAGATTTCCTAGGTGGCTTTGAAAAGTTCACTTTAAATGCTGACCAATTAATCATCCATTATCCAGTTGTCCTCCATTACTTGCCCATAATTCAATGAGGCAGTTGTAAATATCAACTCAGGCCTAATGGGAAAACTCTATTCTGGGAAACATAAGCTGTCTTTCGGTGGGTTGGTGATACATGGAACTGACATAATGAAATACCTTGCAAATTTATATTCCAACACCTTACAGTGATATGTAACAAGTCCAAATTGGCTTATTATTTGCTGCATTGTGTCTACAGGGCTTTTTGTTTTATTTTGCTTTTCTTAAACAATCAACAGTACAGAACTATTCTTTATGTGTGTGTGTTTTTAAATAATTTTTAGTTCATTGACACTGGGGAAGATGTTCATTGGCTCCCGCATTCTAGCTCACAGATTGATTATTTCAGTCTGCGTAAAAACTATCTTTTAGGTCTCACAATGACCCTGTAAGGCAGGCCAGCATTAACATCATTCCATTGCTCCTTCTAAGCTTGAGTTTGCAGCTGAGTGGATTGTTTGAAGCCAACCTCCGAGTCGTAGTTCACATAACTATGCAGATGATAAGGTACGTTTGTTCCTTGCCACTTATTGCTTTAGGCTACAGATGAGAGTGTTCCAGATTGGAATGGTTCTCTGTATGCAACATTCATACGCAACATTCAATGTCAAGAAGTGTCTAGCCTAGCCTGGCTTGTAACATCGTAACTTCTATGTGCAGGCTGTGAGTGCTTATGTAGCTAAAATGACACACACAAGAAGGAGATAGAAGCAGGCTCTGGAGAACACCATAGACTACAGAAGTTCCTACTCCCCACAAAATGTGGGGCCAATTTCAAAGGGTGAGGAAGTTCAGGCAGTGCAATGAGGACTGAGAGTTCTCAGTGGGCATTGAATGCTAATTGACTGTTGTGGGGAAGAGGAGATCAGAAACAGGAGCAGGGAGAATGGAATGCCTGGAATGTTGCTGTGCTGCAACATTTTATTCCAGCTCCCACTTATGATAAAATGACTTTCCAAGCAGAAATGACAGATGGGAATTAGGAAATGCAGGGATGGGCAGACAGAGGAAGCTCTGAGCTTGAACCAAGTGGAATCAGCATGTAGGTGGTGGTGGTTCTTATTATGGGGAAACCCAGCCAGATGTGTGGGGTATAAATAATAAATTTATTTTTATTTTTATTAATTATTAATTATTATTATTATTTATTATTATTAAAACAGAAACCAGAAGAGGAGAAAACCACCTTGTCCTTGTTTCATGCTGGGCCATTAAAACAATGACCCCTTCAGCCCAGAATGACAAACAGGCATTTCCAATGTTTAAGAACTTTAAGGCTCTGTATATATTTGACATAGTACATTTGGTTCACAAGATTTTAAAAGAATTTATAGTCTTTGCAAAGCAGAGCTTATGCTGTGCCTCTTCCACAGTGTGATAAACTGCTCTTGCATTTAGGTTCTCATTTAATAATGTCATTGTGAAGGAATGCCTCGTCTTCCTTGCAATGAGGTCAAGAGCATAGGAGAGCAATCAGGCAGAGACTCTATCATGGGAGACGTACTCTGAACAGAAGCACCTATTAAAAGACAAGAAAGCGTTAGCACAAAGGGCCACTTTACACAAACTTCCTATTCTCACCTGAGGCCAAGCTATGCCTGACAACACAGCTGTATGTAATATTTACTGTGGTCATTGCTTTTCCTTGGGGAGCCAATTAACTAGTTCAGAAGGAAAAAATGGATGCTTAACCATTTTCCTGCCTGCCACTTTTTCCTGACCGCCCCCCCCCCCGCAAAGATATTTTGCATTTGCCTATTCCAGCACCTGTCCTCTCTGAAACTGGTACACTACAAATCCCAAAGACACTTTGTAGTGGGCTGTAAAAATAACATCAGAAAAACATTTATCATTCCCTGAGCAAATAGTCCATACGCTCCAACATTTCCACAAATAATTTGGGACATTTCTCCCTCCCCCCATCCTCTGGCTGCCACTTGCCAGCTCATCCACACACCCCATGACCACTGCCTCTTGCCAGATCACACCAATTCCCCCCATCCCGCTGCCGCTACTTGCCAGCTCACAGAAGCATAGCATGGGTGGGGGTGAGGGGGGCTGTTGCCCCAGGAACATTTTCTTTGAGGGCGCCTTTTGCTCCCTGCGCCACCCCTGCCAGCCCTGCACTGCTTTGCGAGTTCAATCCCACATCCCAGGCTTGCAAAGCAGCGTGGGGCTGGCAGGGCATGAAGAAGATGGGGCAGGCATGTGCCTTTCTAATCAGCCCAATCAGACTGATTGGAAGGGCACATGCTGGCCTTGTTGCATGTCAAGGCCCCGAGGCCCCCCCCCATAGCTGCCAAGTCTCCCATTTTCCCCGGGGAAACCCCCGTTTTTCCAGCTGTCCCCAGCCGAAAAAATGGATTTTGTTGTTTTTTACCGGTTTATTCTGGCGCGACGGCCATTTTGGAACTGGGCAGAGCATGCTCAGAAGCGACTTTTGATGCTGCTCTGCCCAGTTCCAAAATGGCTGCAGTGCGACTTCTGGTGTGGCAGCCATTTTGGAACTGGGCACAACAACATCAAAAGTCACTTCTGAGCATGCTCCGCCCAGTTCCAAAATAGCCGCCACACTACTTCCGGTATGCTAATTTCGGTTCAGTCCCTTATTTTTCAGAGAGGAACTTGGCAGGTATGCACCCCCCTTTGTGGAATAATAAGACACATAAACACCAGTATTTTAGGTCAATGGACAAATTAAGGCCAGAACTTTATTGGTTACAGAATGTGAGTGGTATTGGCTTAGGCAGTGGAATTGAACTGTCTATATCTGACTCCTGCCCGCCATGCAGGTAGTCCAGTAAGGGTCAACCACCAGTAGGGGGAGCCCTGTTGATGTACATCTCCGATGGAGTCATGGCATGACCCTAGCCCATACCCGGGCTTCGGACAAAATCCACCCCCCCGGATCCCTTTAACGGAATACCCTTAAATGAGGAGGGGCAGGTGATGGCGACAACCTCCCCTCCCATGAACCAGGTTTTACCAACACCAGTGTGGTGTAGTGGTTAAGAGCGGTAGACTCCTAATCTGGGGAACCGGGTTCGCACCTCCGCTCCTCCACATGCAGCTGCTGGATGACCTTGGGCTAGTCACACTTCTCTGAAGTCTCTCAGCCCCACTCACCTCACAGGGTGTTTGTTGTGGTGGAGGAAGGGAAAGGAGATTGTTAGCCGCTTTGAGACTCCTTCGAGTAGTGATAAAGCGGGATATCAAATCCAAACTCTTCTTCTTCTTCTTCTTCTTCTTCTTCTTCTTCTTCTTCTTCTTCTTCTTCTTCTTCTTCTTCTTCACCAAACCTTACAAAGTTGTGATGATTGGCACAAGGTAGGTGAAAACCAAGTGGCTGGTGCCAATTGGCCAAGTGGGAAAATTCCTTCCAGGCCCCCTCAAAAGGCAACCAACCAAGGTCCATAGCAAGGCCATGATGACGAACGCGGCTGCTTAAATATGGCTGGTCACGTCCCCTGGCCAACCTGAATGGTCAGCCGGGGGCCAGGACTCCCCTGTGACGCAGGGACATTGCTACGCCCCCGGTGTGCACGGGAAGAACTCGTGGCCTGCCCACAACACTGCCCCACCGGGAAGTGGAGTGGCCTTGTATTCTCATGACATCACCCTTCCAGCCTGTGTTGGTAGGGCAGTGTGAGGAGGGCACAACAGGCACGCACCCTTCCAATCACTCCAGTTGCACCCCCATGTGCCCATGCGCACACACACCCCGGGTGCCTTGAAGACATGTTCCACCACTGCCAGCTCTCACACCCCATCATCCTACTGTGTCTGCCACACACTCAAATTGGAGCCCTGCCAGTCCCTGACACCATGTTTGGGGCCTGCTTGTACCCTTTCTGAGCTCTCGGGAGAGGCAGGAACAACTTATGGGGTACCACAAATGATGACCCAATGCCCTTGCTGGCCTGTGTGGAGAAGAGGCCCAAGCTGGACTTTAGCAGCTCTGGCAAAAGCTAGCAGCATTGGTAGGAATGCAATAGCAAGAAACATCACCAGGGCAAACCTAATGGAGAAGAAAGCCACATTAAGTCACACAGCAAAAGGAAGTACTACTACCAGCTGAACAGCAAGAAGCGCCACCACTGTTGGGTACGAACCTCAGTAGGAGCCTGGCAGCCCAGGAGCCTCAGCAAGAACAGGCCTGCAGGTGCAGGATTACGCTGCTAATATCCTATTGATGTAAAGGGGAGACTTGGGTGTGTGCTTAAATTTCTACTTAGAATGTTTCATAAAGGATTGATCACATCCGGTGTTGGTATTTAAATGCACAATCATAATTAGGGTTACTTGAAATAAGTTCCATTCGGGGGACTTGTTTCCATTTAAATATATCTAAGATTAGGCTGTCACTTGACAATCTGTCTCATTTGAAGCCACTAATGGATGGAGTGAGTTATAAGTAAACATGCAAAGGATTGAAGTAACAATTAGGGACAAAAGGTTTAAAACTATATGATTCTCCCCCATTCCACCTCTTTGTCAAAGTCTCTCTAAATTTGATTCTTATGTTCTCAAACTAGCTTCTATAGCCTTGTGAAAATGCAAGCGTTTTCTTCTCTTCCAGCTCTTGGATGAATTCAAGGGTGGATGAAAGGAAGCTAAAACAATTAAGACATCAGTGTCTGTAATGTGGGAGATACTGGTATACAGAAAAATAACTCAAGTGATGCTTACAAGTCTGCATCTCTTTTAGAAATAAACAACAGTTTATTTACACGTAGTATGGCTTGCTACCATCTTGCCTTTCTTTTCCAAAATGTGTATTGTACGTATACTGTACATTTCTATTTTAAATAATTCACCCATTGTATTAATAATATATGGGCAAACTTAATTTCCCAATGGCAAAGTACATTAAGTAGATCTATGAGAATGAGAAAGTACCATCAATGTTACAGCTGAGACTGGCAATTTATATATCCCATAGTCCCAACTTAACCAAAAGCTTATTTGTCATGAGCTGACATAGATGGTGCATCTGTTCCCACTGAAATCTGGACCACCTACGCTTCAGTTACATTAGAGCTCTGTGTTGGATGTTGTCAGCAGTCTTCTAGTTGGACTGGGCTGTATCAGTACCTAATATAACTTGAAGTGCTGATGGGAAACATGACCAGGTGAAGCACAGACACTGATCCACCGCTTGGTGTGCCCCTTGTGTGGGACAGGCCTATCTCTGTGATGGTTCTTGTCCCAAACAAGAAGCCTGGTCTTGCACACAAGTGCTTCTATTGGAGTGAGTCTGTTCACACCTGCATTGGTGTTTAGACAACCCTGGTACCATCCTTGTCAGTCTTTAGGTGCTAAGAGATTTTGTTTGTTTGTTTCTTTATGCAGGCTTTTGATTGATTGATGTTTCTTCTGATGGCTCATCTTTTAGTTTCTTCTGCTAGTCTTTAGACTTGTTCTTATTAAGATGTTTCCAGATGAGCATTTTATTTTTTTAAACTGATCCAATATTATGAAAACACAAGTCTCCAATCTTCTTTCCTTTTAATGGAAACAGGTCCTGTGAGCTGGGAATGCAAAACTATACCAACATTCTTTCAGAACATGTGGCAATTGAATGAGTAAACATCTACATACATTATGCAACCATGCTTACTATGTGGACCCATGACTCATATGTGCCCCCTTTAAACATTCACTGCCTTTATGTATACATGCCATGTTCCACAGCATTTCATCCAACATCCATGTGCCTAGAATTCTATGTGAGTAGGCTTCTGTGGAAGGTTGAACTCCATAAGATCAGGACTTCAGCTTGAGGAAGCCTGTGCACATAGAGGATTATTCCGAAAGGCTTCACCAATACAGACATCTACACTCAAGATGTGGACATCATCAGCAAGAAAGGGCACAAATTGGGGTCAGGGGACAGCAGTAATGCTCTGTTGCTTCTTTGTGTACACAGAGTCCCTTCACATAATTAATGTGTGGAGAGTAATGTTGTTGTTGTTGTTGTTTAGTCGTGTCCGACTCTTCATGACCCCATGGACCAGAGCACGCCAGGCACTCCTGTCTTCCACTGCCTCCTGCAGTTTGGTCAGACTCATGTTTGTAGCTTCGAGAACACTGTCCAACCATCTCGCCCTCTGTCGTCCCCTTCTCCTTGTACCCTCCATCTTTCCCAGCATCAGGGTCTTTTCAGGGAGACTTCTCTTCTCATGAGGTGGCCAAAGTATTGGAGCCTCAGCTTCACGATCTGTCCTTCCAGTGAGCACTCAGGGCTGATTTCCTTCAGAATGGATAGGTTTGATCTTCTTGCAGTCCATGGGACTCTCAAGAGTCTCCTCCAGCACCATAATTCAAAAGCATCCATTCTTCGGCGATCAGCCTTCTTTATGGTCCAGCTCTCACTTCCATACATCACTACTGGGAAAACCATAGCTTTAATTATACAGACCTTTGTCGGCAAGGTGATGTCTCTGCTTTTTAAGATGCTTTCTAGGTTTGTCATTGCTTTTCTCCCAAGAAGCAGGTGTCTTTTAATGGATTTCCCCCATTCTGGCACCACATACTGTACAACCTTAGAAGTGCTGCCACATGGAAGCATTTCCTAGCTGCTATAACATGTCAGTCACACCCAGTTTCCACAGGTTTCCACATAAGAAAAGCCTGCTAGAACAGGGCAATGACTCATCCAGTCCAGCATCCTGTTCCCACAGTGGCTGACCAGTGGCTGTGGGAAACCAGCAAGCAGGAGCACAAGAGCCCTCTCCCCTCCTGTGGTTTTCAACAACTGGTGTTCAGAAGCCTTGCTGCCCCCAACCACGGTGGCCGAGCCGAGCCATCATGGTTAGTAGCCATCAATGCCCCTCTCCTCCATGAATTTGTCTAAGTAACTTTTAAAGCCATTCAAGTTAGTGGCCATCACAGCCTCTTATGGGAGTGAGTTCCATAGTTCCATGATTCTGTTTTCTATATATTTCACAGTTTTTCACCAACCCTTTAAAAACATGTATTTTTTAGGAAGCTCATATTGGAACTCACTGACATTCATTGCCTACAGACAGCCACCCAATCTTAAACAACTCCTCACCCACAATAATACAACCACCAGACTTAACATGGACACTGGTACCAGAGCCTGCAATAAACCCAGATGCCAACTTTGCTGCCACATACACCCAGACAACATCATTACTAGCCCCAACAACATCCAACATACCATCTCAGGACTATTTAATTGCTCATCTTCTAACATTGTGTATGCCATCAAATGCCAACAGTGCCCTTCAGCTCTCTATATTGGACAAACAGGCCAAACCCTACGCCAAAGGATAAATGGACATAAATCTGACATCAGGAACCACAAGACAGAGAAACCAGAAGGAGAACACTTCAATCTCCCAGGACATTCTATACAAGATCTCAAAGCAGCTGTTTTATTACAGAAAAAATTCAGAAACAGACTGGAAAGAGAAGTTGCTGAATTGGAACTCATTACCAAGCTTAAAACCATGGAGCCACCTGGGATGAATAAAGACATTGGATTCTTATCTCATTATGCATGATCAAGCTTTCTTTAGCGCCTCAGCCCTTGCTTCCCCCCGCCCCCCAGGACCAATTGCAGTCATCAACAGTCGTTAACAGCCATCTACAGGTTTACCACTCCCATCAGCCCATCCCCCATTCCCATCACCCCCATCCCCCACCCTCTGAATATACATAAGGGTCTGGTGGATTCTGTTTCAGTGTATCTGACGAAGTGTGCATGCACACAAAAGCTCATACCAAAATAAAAATGTAGTTGGTCTTTAAGGTGCTACTGAAGGAATTTTTTTATTTCACTGACATTCATTAGCTTAGGTACACCTTCATAGGGATGAGTGGTAACCTAAGAGATTTGCTCTCAAAAACGCAAATAAATCACGACTCCCGCAGCAAGGCATTAGGAGACAGAGAGACCCTCGCCATTAAAATGCTGTAATTAAGAAGTAAAATGAAGCAAAAACTGGAGGTGAACCAGGTCCCTGATCTCTGAGCTGCTGACTTTGCAGCAAAGAAACAGAAGGTCACGTTGCTGGTGTCAACAGTTTGTGTCAGAGCTTTTATATAGAGTGCTGAAACACTACATAGCAAGAGCTACCTGGAGAAAAATCAGGAAAACAATGCAATCTATTCTAATGCTGTAGAGACCATGCAACAAAGGGAAGTTTATGTTCTTAAAAAAAAGAGAGAGATGGCTGATTATGGTCTGGCATGAGACACCTGGGATAACATCTGTAGAACATTGTCCCTTTAGTAATGCCACATTTTTTGAATCATTCAGAAGGTTTCTGTTTTAACAACACTGGCCCAGTCTTCTAATGAAGTGTTAGCAATAAAAAGTTGTGATACTGCAATCACAGAACCAAAGCTTTAATGCATCAAAACCAAACAGCTGCAGCAGACTCCCAGGGCAACATCAGGAAAGTCCAGGCTGCTGATTAAAAAATCATATGAAAATATGGAAGCAAACACTGTGAAATGCAAAGTGGATGTGCCAGGGGCTGCCAAAATGCCCACAAATGATGCCTCTAGCAGCAAAAAACAAAGGGTGTTAAGAAATATCATTTCTGTTTTCCCTTGTTGAGTTCACAGCTTAGAAGATAAATGGACCAGGAAAAGCCTTGTGTAATCCTTTTGCAGAGTTTGGGTTCCATTTAAGCAATCAATAGAAGGAGGAGAATATGCAGATCTGCACAAACTGAGCCAAGTGTTTGTGGGAAATGAGGGAAGTATTTCAGCAAGGCTAGGGATGGAGATTCTGAGATGCTCCAGATCAGGCATAGGCAAACTCTGGCCCTCCAGGTGTTTGGGACTACAACTCCCATCATCCCTAGCTAACAGGACCAGTGGTCAGGGATGATGGGAATTGTAGTCCCAAACACCTGGAGGGCTGGAGTTTGCCTATGCCTGCTCCAGATGTTGCTGGACTCCAGCTCCCAGATTCCCTGGTCTTCGGCTCTGCTGGCTGGGGCTGATGGGAGAGTCACACCTGGAGGACCATAGACTAGCCAACCCTGCACTAAAACGATAGCATCTAATAATATAAAACCATAATAAAAATCCCAGCCATATCAATACAGCAGAAGGACCTCATCCATTGCAACTGGCTTTACCTAATCAATTTCTCCAAAAAGTGTGGGAGAAGAAGTGTGTTTTTGAGCAGGGACAAAAACCAGATAGTGCTTACACAAAAGCTTCTGCTGTTCTTTTGGCTACTTGCTGTGCCCAAGAAAGCATCAAGTTCCCCTTTCCTTCTATCCACTCTGTATTGAGTTAATTCTGTGAAGGTCCATAGTGTGGAGTACCACTTGCTGCTGACCAACATTGCAAATAATTGGCCTTGGTATCTGAACTGTCTTTATATGGAGGTCCAACACTAGGGTTTCACTCCCTGGAAGCATCAGGCAGGTAGAGTGAATTGGGATCAGCTAAGCAGCTACTGTAATTAATACACCCATAGCGGGAAGAAAGCGGGACGCGGGTGGCACTGTGGGTTAAGCCACAGAGCCTAGGGCTTGCCAATCAGAAGGTTGGCGGTTTGAATCCCTGCGACCGGGTGAGCTCCCGTTGCTCAGTCCCAGCTCCTGCCCACCTAGCGGGCTGGATTTAGAAGGCGATTGGGCCGCATCCGGCCCCCGGGCCTTAGGCCCCCGGGCCTTAGTTTGGGGACCCTGTCTTAGTGATTGCATGTGAACTGTGTACATTGGGAGAAATTCTCACTGCACTGCTGGTGAATTTTCAGGAGATACTTTTTTTAAGATCAAAACTGAAGTGGAAATGTGAAGAAGTAAATTTAAGATTGGAAACACAAAAGGCTGAAATGGGCAGATTTGCCCCTCCCACGCACCTGAGGGGACATACGGTACCTTTGGCAACCCCAAATCCCTCCTTTGGAAAGAACCACAGTGATTTCAAATAACTACTCCATCATCCCACAAATGCCTTTACGTCCCTGCAAATGCTGGGCAGATTTCTGGGTGCCGTGTCTGCAACCACTGCCTCCCTAGCAAAATTCAAGGGCGTTTGAAAGATGGTTCTTCAGAGGCATTTTTAATGTAGAAATATGTATACAGAATATTCCCTTCAGTGGTATGCAAATACAGTTGTCTGGATCATTTTAATTTTTTGCCTTGGTTCTTCCTAGCCTGCCAGCTATTTGTTCAGTGGAGGCTGTAAGAACAGGTCCTGAATAAACCCATCACTTTTTGTTAACAGTGTGATGGCTTGGTAACCCCAGGCAGATACTATACAATATGCAGCACTTCACGAGGTGTTTGCTTTAAGACAAGGAAGCAGGATGCATAGCAGAGGCCACAGAGGAGGGTCTTTGCAGTTGATGAATCGCTAAAATCTGCAGAGCTTGTGAAAGGGGGAGCAATACTTATAGAATCATAGAATCATAGAGTTGGAAGAGACCACAAGGGCCATCCAGTCCAACCCCCTGCCAAGCAGGAAACACCATCAAAGCATTCCTGACAGATGGCTGTCAAGCCTCTGCTTAAAGACCTCCAAAGAAGGAGACTCCACCACACTCCTTGGCAGCAAATTCCACTGCCGAACAGCTCTTACTGTCAGGAAGTTCTTCCTAATGTTTAGGTGGAATTTTCTTTCTTGTAGTTTGAATCCATTGCTCCGTGTCCGCTTCTCTGGAGCAGCAGAAAACAACCTTTCTCCCTCCTCTATATGACATCCTTTTATATATTTGAACATGGTTATCATATCACCCCTTAACCTTCTCTTCTCCAGGCTAAACATACCCAGCTCCCTAAGCCGTTCCTCATAAGGCATCGTTTCCAGGCCTTTGACCATTTTGGTTGCCCTCTTCTGGACACGTTCCAGCTTGTCAGTATCCTTCTTGAACTGTGGTGCCCAGAACTGGACACAGTACTCCAGGTGAGGTCTGACCAGAGCAGAATACAGTGGTACTATTACTTCCCTTGATCTAGATGCTATACTCCTATTGATGCAGCCCAGAATTGCATTGGCTTTTTTAGCTGCTGCATCACACTGCTGACTCATGTCAAGTTTGTGGTCTACCAAGACTCCTAGATCCTTTTCACATGTACTGCTCTCAAGCCAGGTGTCTCCCATCCTGTATTTGTGCCTTTCATTTTTTTTGCCCAAGTGTAGTACTTTACATTTCTCCTTGTTAAAATTCATCTTGTTTGCTTTGGCCCAGTTGTCTAATCTGTTAAGGTACTTAAAGGCTGTGGGCAAGATTTTTTTCCCCATTCTCTTTCCTGCTCTATTAAGTGTGAGTTTTGAATCAGTATCACTGAGTTTTCGTCATGATTCGAAATCAATAGCTCTCCTTTCCCAGGTTCTTCTGATAAATGCCATAGATCACATTTTATAAAAACAATAAGATGAACCTTCCCATTATTGCTGCAGTCACAGAAGGCTTTCACTTGCCAGATGCTATTCGTCATAATCAATCAAACCCACCCCAGGTTATGACTTTGTGGGCTGTGATATTTATCCACGAGCAGAGTCAATTGTGCATGATGGGGTCAGGCAAGAACAAAACAAGGAAATGTTGCCCCAAAGGGCTTTTCCTGCGCAATCGGCGTTTACCCATAATGTCACATGAACACATACAAGACGTTAGCAGAGCATGTGCAGAAACAGAGCCACCTCCTGGCACTCGCCTCCCTGCTGCAGGGTGGGGGCAGGCGTGGGTTTGGGGCTGCATTCTTGCACCGGTGGGAGCAGTGGATTGGATGGTAGGAGCTCTGCCAGGGTAGCTCCACAACCTGCCCTCTCCATTGCTCTGCCCCAGCCTAGCCCAGTAAACATCAGTGACACTGGCGTCAGGAGGAAGGCTCTCCTGCCAAACATGCCACTGTCTCAAATACAGGCAGCTGCCCTTTTGCATGTGATAGTACCTAAAATGTGGAGGTGAAGACAGCACAGGCAAGTCTTCCCTAGTTAACGTGACCACCAAATATTAAAGTGGATCCACCTCAGACAGTCACAGTAATTGGTTAAGGATGATTGCCTCAAAAGATGGCAAAAGGATATTTCTAAGTTTGTCTGGGTGTGTGTGTAAATTTTGGTTTGGTAAATTTGTTTCAATAAAACCATTTCTTTGTAAAGTAGCTCCACCTGTCTTTTTTACACTCCCCACATATCTCAGTAAGTGAACCAGCAATTTTTAAAAAGTGTTCTTGGAGCTTGTCAAGATAATGGGGTGGGGGTGGAGTGGGGTCTTGCATTAGGCATGTTCACAGACAGGAGAAGCCCAGGTGTCTGGGTAGATAGGTTAGATCAAAAGCAGTTCTCTCAATTTCTCTTGTAGCCTTATTTGCTAGGGGTCCTTAAGTTGCGCCCAGGCAGGGACAAAGACAGTCAATAACGACTCCGAGGGTTGAATTCAGAGAAAGAATTTAATTCTTAAATTTAAGAGACTCTTGGTGATTCACGACAAGAGTAAAGAAAGACAAATTTGCAAACATTCTTATACACTCCTTGGGCTCCTTCCCCCCTCCTCAGGCATCCACTCTGTAAGTGTGCGCATGCAAGAGGGTCATAGGTTACAAGTACATATATGGATCTTCCTGTGTCCGATTCTTCTTGTAAACACATGCTGACTCAATAAAGCCTTCAGTAAGACTAGTTTATGCATCAAGCTAGCAACTTCCAGCATCAAGCTCATCCGCTGATAAGCCTTTCTCTGTGTTCCAGACAAGGCCAGCTTATTCGGCCTTGATAGCTAGTAGGGCATGCTGTCTTGCTGTCGAATGTTTTCATTACACTTTGGCCCACTTTGGTACAGAGACGCAGAGGCAAAGAGGAAAGCATTTTAAGCAAGACATCCCAGGGATATGGGGGGGGGGGGGCTAAGCCATACACTCAGAATTATACAATGCAGGCAATGCAAACGATAGGATCAAATTTAGCTCAATAACACAATTGGCAAATCTCTCCCTTCACTCTCAGCTAGTTGCTAGCATCCTCCTTAATTGCAGCTGTGTTCTCTTGCCTGCCCCAGTGCTTCAAGGCCAGAGCTGCCCATATAGCTGATAGGGATCCCACAACTGTGGAATCCCATGAACACCCAGGACTCCCACTCACACAAAGTTGCAGCCTAAGCATCTTCAGATTGGTTGGGAAGACTCAGGCTCTTTCCTAAGGAGAAAAGTATGAAGTTGCCCATATGCCCTGCGAATGTGCCACACTTTTTGCCTTTACCTTCCTGGCCGACAACTGTGTTACATCTTTTTATGGGGCCATGGGTTCATTAGACTAGGTTAGCTAGTTCTATTGCTTTTGTTGTTTTGCGATTTTCAAATCAATGGTGTTTTCCTTTCCTATTCCTCCTGTTTGATAACAGGTTTCATGCTATGCTGCTTTTTAAAATTATTATCAATAAAATATCCACCTTTTCATTTGGGTGAAACCAATGTCTTAGATCTCTTGGTCACATTTGCTCAAGTGTGAAATGGCATCTCTTGCCTGAGAAGCAGAGAGGGGTAGGTTAGTTCTTGCTCCTTGAGATATTTGGGACATCCGGAGTATACAGTCTGAGATCTCCTTGCTTAGATATGGTGAAAAGAAAGCAGGAGCAGTAGGCAGTGCACTGCCTTACAGGGTTCGTTTTACAACTGGATTTTAGTTATGTCTGACCCCCAAGAAAACTGTATCCTGCATTTTGGGTCAGGGTTTTTTGTGCATGCACACGAAAGCTCATACCAATGACAAACTTAGTTGGTCTCTAAGGTGCTACTGGGAGGAAGGTTTATTGATAGTTATACCACCTACTCATTATTGAATAACAGTTTTCTGTACTTTTTGATGATGACCAGGGTCAGATCCACATCATGCGTTTAAAACACAGGGTTTCTCCAAAGTATCCGATGACTAGTAGTTTAGCCCTCACAGAAGTACATTCCCAGCCCCCTAAGAAAACTACAGTTCCCAAGATTCTTTGAGGGAAGCCACGTGCTTTAAAAGTATGTCAAAGATGATTGGAGACCTATACTTTGCCTCCATTTCAGTTAGTTTACTTAAATAATTCAGCTAGCATATAATTCTCTGATCCTGCAAACAGTCGTCAGTGTTGCATTATTGAAATCAAAGCCCCGAGCATGGAAGATGTTTTGAGAATTGCGGAAATTGACATGATTAAGATCCTGGTTTTATCACTCCTGCACACTCATGTAAATGTAAAACTTTGCTGAATTTTATGCATCTCAGAAGAATAACAACATTGAATTTTTCACGCTAGGTTTACCTGAGCAGTTTACCTGAGCACTCACATTTGCATAATGTCTGAGACAGTACAGTCAATAAACAAACTTTATTGCCTTAGTGGTTTGGCCATAACAATCAATCATACAAATCAATTACAGTGAACAACACAATAATAAAATGCTGCATCTAAGAGGCAAATAAAGAAATTGGAGTTCTTGGTGGAACTTGTAAGCAAAGAAGCGAAAAAATACCAAGGACTCAGACCAAAATGACGATTTACTAGATATGTGATTTTCAAGTCTTAAGTGAATTTTATTCCTTTTACAGATGAGATGAAAACTCCAGGACAAGGCCCTGTTTCGATATTCTTCCTCAGCTGGAAAATTGAGAGACCCTGTGTCAGTTATCTTATCAAAGTATTGTAATATATTTACAGTATAAATTTACAAACGTATATATAAAAATGTACACACTTATATATAGGAAATATCCAAAGCAAATTAATCTTACCTAAATCTCTTAGAGTTTCAAGGTCAAAGTGTACCAATTTTGTCAAAGTAACTGACTCAATATGTTTGTGGAATTTAAAGGAAAGATAAGGTGTGGTCTGCTAAAGCGTTAAAGTAACAGTAGTACAATTCAGATTGCAATATATATTAGTACAATTTACTGAGAAAATTTAAAGAGAAAATTTAAAGCTGCAGCGATACGGTTGAACTTTAAGTTAAGGTGTACCTTAAAACAGATTATAGAAAGGGAGTAAAGTCCTGATAGTTGTTCAGACCCCGTGGGGAAACCGTATTGAAAAGGTGAATGAATTTGGTTTCTTGTTGCAAGAGAAGTCTATCAGTATTCTTGCAGTGGTAACGTTCTGGGGGCAGCTTCCATACAATGAAGGGACCTTCCAAGTCCCGGACTGCAGAATCCAGGACCGGCAGCCGTGTGACACCGGAAGTTGCGTCAACGTAACTTCCGGTGTCACTTTGCCCTTCTATGGGCACCAAAAATGGCCGCCGCTGGCTTCAAAAGTCACTTGTACGCATGTCAGGAAGTGTGTTGACGCAACTTCCGGTGTCGCTCCGCCCATCTATGCACACCAAAAATGGCCGCCGTCGACACCGGAAGTCGCGGCTATGCACTTCCGGACATGCATAGATGCGACTTTTGAAGCCAGTGGCAGCCATTTTGGGTGCCCATAGAAGGGCAAATCGGAAAGAAAAAAATGACCGCCGGCAGGAGAAAATAACGGAGAAAAATGGGAGACAAAGTGATACGGGGGACCACGGGGAAAAGGTAAGTAAAAACGGGGGTTTCCCGGGGAAAACGGGGTACTTGGCAGCTATGATAAGAAATCATCTTCCGTGTGTTTGTGTTGAACACAGTTTTTTGTATTGCAATTGCTGAAGTATCTAATGGTAAATCTGAATCCCGATTGTTCATCGGAGAATTCCTTCACCTGTAAGGTATATTTGCAGACACTGCATCCTCCACATCTGAAGTGACCATAGGGAAACTCATCCCTTGGTTTTATTTGTGACATCATGTCAGACTTTACTAGAAAGTCCCTGAGGGATTTTGTTCTTTTAAACCAAAAAGTGGAAGTTTCTGACAGCCAGGAATGTTGGAGAGGAGGTGCCAATGTTTATATATAATTGCCTCTATAGAGGAAGTACAAGAAGTGTATTGCAGAGTGGATACAATGCGGTTAGCTCCTTGATTTTTCATAGTTGGTTTTTAAAGGTTTTGTCTGCTCACCTTGTCCACTCTATGTTGTGCTTCATCTATTACTTTATGAGAGCAGCCACGTTGAAGAAGGGAGGTTGTCAGTGGGCCTTCTCTGAAATTTTATAGTCCTTATCAAATGAGGAATTCCTTTTAAGCAAATATTGTCAATAAGGAAGATTTTTTAGTAGATGGGGTGGATGGAAAGACAATGCATGTAACATGGAGTTGCGGTTGGTGGTTTTATGGAAGGATCGCACTTTAAGTTGCTGCTGGTGATCTCTGAACACAGTTGTATCTTAAAAAGTTGACTTTTTCCTCATGGATGTGGCCAGAAAGATGAATGTTGGGATCTTTGAAGAAAACTCAAAGTAGATTGTTGGTTTTCTATGATCATAAAAAGGTTGTCAATGTAGCGATAATTTTGGAGCACTTGTGTTCTGTATGGGTTGATGTCATGCAAAATCAAACCCCCTCTTTTTCTGTCATTAAAGCATATTTCAATGTCATGCTTTGAGATTGCTATTTATCTTCATTTCCCTATATGTTGGGAGTTATGGAAAGTAAAACAAAAACAAAATAGGCTGTGTTAAGAAAATGATGCATTCTATTACAGCGGTACCTTGGTTTATGAACTTAATACTTAATAAGTCCGTTCTTAAACCAAAGGGTTCTTAAACCAAGGCGTGCTTTCCCATAGCAGCGGGGGACTCAATTTACAAATGGAACACACTCAACAGGAAGCGAAAACATGTTATTATTCCAAGGTAAAGTTCACAAACCAAAACACCTACTTCCGGGTTTGCAGCGTTCTTAATCCAAGTTATTCATAAACTTGTTGTTGTTGTTGTTTAGTCGTTTAATCGTGTCCAACTCTTCGTGACCCCATGGACCATAGCACTCCAGGCACTCCTGTCTTGCACTGCCTCCCGCAGTTTGGTCAAACTCATGTTCGTAGCTTCGAGAACACTGTCCAACCATCTCGTCCTCTGTCGTCCCCTTCTCCTAGTGCCCTCAATCTTTCCCAACATCAGGGTCTTTTCCAGGGAGTCTTCTCTTCTCATGAGGTGGCCAAAGTATTGGAGCCTCAGCTTCAGGATCTGTCCTTCCAGTGAGCACTCAGGGCTGATTTCCTTCAGAATGGATAGGTTTGATCTTCTTGCAGTCCATGGGACTCTCCAGAGTCCCCTCCAGCACCATAATTCAATTCATAATTTTCACATACATATGTAAGTTAATCACATACATATTAGCAATGGACAGTGCACAGGCAGAACCCATAGCTACCTCTTTTATTTGCAAATAGCATTGATCCAGATGTCTGAAAAAATTGTGATCCAGTATGATGTCCAAAATGTCCATGAGAAAATGGGTTGGAGGTTCCCTTGTGATTCTGGAGTTTAATAATTCTTCTATAATCTGTCTGACTTCAGGTAGCGGCACGTTCGTGTATAAGGATTCTACATCCAAAGTTAGTAAACAAGCCGTTTCCGGTATCGCAAGATTCTCAATTGTTCTAATAAATGTAAATGTTACATGGTAAGTAAAACTTTGTTGAATTTTATGCATCTCAGAAGCATAATAACATTGAATTTTTCACGCTAGGTTAAAATAAGGACCAGTTTACCTGCATAATGTCTGAGACAGTACAGTCAATAAACAAACTTTATTGCCTTAGTGGTTAGGCCATAACAATCAATCATACAAATCAATTACAGTGAACAACACAGTAATAATATGCTGCATCTAAGAGGCAGCATAAAAGAGACTAGGCTAGCTTCAAGCCACGTCCCTCTAGGTTTTGTAGCTGCTGCTGCACAAATTGTCACCTTGTGAATGACTGTCCTCTCCTTTCTGCTGAGCAAAACATCAGGCTTTTGAGAAGTAGACCAACACTGGATGAGACAGGAGAATAGCATCTCTTCCCCAGCAAGCTTATATAGACTGTAACCTGGAAATAATGGATGAAATCATCTGTGGCCATCTAAACACAGCCAGAGATAGAGATGAGATAGAAGCCCCAAACAAAAAACCCTGGATCAATTTGTCTGGAATGTGGCGGATTTTATAAACTTAAGTGAAGCTACTGCACCTTCAAATTTCATCCAGCTCTATCATAAGGTAAAGGAGCTATAGCTACATTTAACCCCAACCCCCAGGAATGATTGTGGATGCACATTCCTTTCGTTTTCCTGGAGAGATGTTCTGATTTGGACCTGAGGCCAGTCTCCAAAGCAGACCAAGCCAAATTGGGCTGCTTTCTGAATGTCAAAATCAAGGTCCGAATGGAATCTTGTGTTCGGTGCAACACACACACACACACACACCCTCCCCCCCCCCCAGTGACATGAGAAGCTGGTTGGCAGAGACAAGCAGTGTCTTGTTTTGGCTGCTGTCCCGAAATGTATTTTCATTTTATCTCAGCCAAATTTTTGTTCTGAAAATAGGCAGGACTTTTTCAAGATCAGCTAAAGGCCATTCATGAAGACTCTCCAAGATCTCTCCAAAGCTTTCCGAAACAGCAGCACTGCAGCAGAGTGAAAGCATTACCAAGCCTGCTTAATGAATCCCTAGATCAGGCATCCCCAAACTGCGGCCCTCCAGATGTTTTAGCCTACAACTCCCATGATCCCTAGCTAAGAGGACCAGTGGTCAGGGATGATGGGAATTGTAGTCCAAAACATCTGGAGGGCCGAAGTCTGGGCATGCCTGCCCTAGATGTTCAAGCTACCGTAAGAAACGCAGAAACTTTCCAAATCCACACCTTCACCTCCATGGAGGCTCCAAGGTGTGCCAGTTAGAAGAGAATGGAGGACCAACACCAGGGTTACTCATTCTTTCCTTTTCTTTTACCAGACTATGCAGCACCCTGTGGTCTCAAGGGGGGTTGGCAGCAATTGCCATCATTCTGATCTCATGGGGGACATTGCAATCACAGGCACTGCTCCTCTTGCAATTGCATTTGTCCATGTGACACCGGCCTGCATGGAAATTTTGTTACTAAGTTGGTTAGTTAGATTTTAATTGTTGTCATTCAAGGGGCTCCTGGCAGTGTGCATGGCTCTGTTTGTTCATGTTTTATATCACAACAACCTTGAGAGGTTGGTTAGGCTGAAAAGATGGGTTGGCTCTGCTTTGATGGTGTTTCCTGCTTGGCAGGGGGTTGGACTGGATGACCCTTGTGGTCTCTTCCAACTCTTATGATTCTATGATTCTGTTTTCATGGAGAGAGGGAGAAATGCAACTTTTGGCTTAGCTCATAGGTTCTCATGTTCAAGCAATGTGTCTCCCTGCCCGATTATTCTTTAGCTATTTATCCCTAAGGTTGCCCTCCATGAAAGGCAGTGTGATCTATATATTACCCTATTAATTCAAAAGTGCCCCATAATCTTCTCTCAGAGAAGTACTATCAGCGACTCTCATTCCAGTGAAAATCAAAGTGATGTCAGAAGTTAATAAAAACAATTTCCCCTTGATTGAGTATAATTCTTGACAATATTTTACCCCATCCTTCATTTTCTATCAGCTACTCTGCAGGCTGGATTTAATTTGCTGTTTCCTTGGCCTTTAACAATGGATGCAAACCTAATTTAAGCATTTGCTGATTGAATTAATCTAGTCGTAGGGTATTCATGCTCAAATACCTCCGTCATTAACAGTATTCACTTCAATCACAATAACCACTGCAATTGAAGTTCTTTGTCGGAATTGGCCTGTGACAGATAATAGAAACATTATATGCCCATCTCATTTTGCAACAAAGAGACACAAACTTTATCACAGATAGTCAGCAGCCCCCACAATCTGAAAGTAAAAGAAAGTGAATATGCCACAGGTTATGTCTTTATTTTTTGTTTTAAACCTCATAATCATATGTCACCTAGAGAACTTGGGTTGCTGTGGTGCAATGGACAAATGCAAATCTTACTATGTATACCGTTCCGCTCTGCCCCATCTCCAGGGGTGTCAGACTATGTTTCCTGTGGGATAATAAGAAACAGTCTTAATGATATGTTTTCATTTATTGTTTCTCAAGATCCTAAAGGCAGGGGCAGGGGGTAAAGGAACAGGGAGGAAGTTAAAGAAAGGGACTCATATCTGTAATTAATGATACTTGGGGGTCAAGGGAACACCTTTCTGTGTGTGACCGCTTTAGTCCTCTGGTGAGGGGGGAGGTGGCCTTTTGGGGAATGAGGGGAAGTGAACAGAAAGGTCGGTGAGAGAGAGACAGTTTTAGGGCTCCGGGGATAGGGGAAGAAAGTTGGAGAGAAGTAGGAATTGGGGAGGGACAGATGGAAGTGGATGGGGTTAAAGCGGGCATTTGGAAGAACAAGTTGGGGGCACTGGAAGAAAGGAATGGAAATTCTTAAGTGATCCTCCCTTCTCCCTCTTCCATTCCTCAGCTGTTTCATGCATGAGAGATAAAGGATATGGAGCTCTCAAATATTTCATAGTACCTTCAAACGAAGTGTTTCACTCCTGGTACCATGTGTTGTCTTCAAAATGAAGAGATTCAATGTAGTAATTTAGAACAGATATTTTGTTAACAAGTGAACACCTCATTTATGTGGAACATCCATCAACTGAAATTATTTGTAGATATAATAATTACTTACAGATATATAATTAGTAAATATATGGTTAAATCTCTAGTTGCTCAGTAAGAGAAAACATTTTAAAAACCCATAAACACAGGGTCCTGTAATTAAATGCCACGCTTACTGCTTTTTGTTCTCTATAAAAGAAGTCATTGAGATCCTAAGCAATTTAATTTTAGCATAATACTATTTTCCCCTCCCTAAATCTACCAGCTGGTTACGGTGTGCTTTCTCAAAAACCTCAGCTCAACTGTTAGGAGTTTTGCCATTTATACCATTTCAGACAAATGAGCTGGATCCATAAATGTTATTACCTTTAAAAGCCATTGCTCTATTGGATTTTTCTGGTGGCTTTGTTGGTTCCATACATTGCTCTTATCATTATTCAGGTTCACTCTGTATTCTTTGTGAGATCTCCATAACCTTTCTTAAATGCCTTTTCATTTTTATGAAAGAATATCAATAGTTCTGCTTCAGTATCTCTATTGTACCATTGGGAACGTGTGTTTAATCATTTCTATGAACCGAAAATGGAATTTGGAGAGAAGAAATGGAGGAGGACTCTTTCCTTCTGTGGTCCAAAAAGTTAAAATCCACCCTAAAGTTATTACTTTGTCCTTTTTTAACTTTGGAGTTTTTAACATTCAAAATAAAGCTTCAAGAAATCTCTTGAGAGCCTCTGAAATTGGGATTAATATTTGATGAAACAACAATAGATTTATACACACATATTCTCTCTCAATAATAATAATAACAAACTTTTATTTATATCCCGGCCGGTCGGGCTCAGGGTGGCTAACATCAGATATATAACATTAGTAAAAAATCAAACAATAATTCAATTGCCTCCTAAAAACAGGTCAAGTAAAGTCTAGTTAGATGGCTTTTTGCAGGGTTAGGATTTGGGATCAGTAAGTGCTTACATGGAGTTGGAATTGGAGAGGCACCTTAAGGCTGCAAACTGTCTTGGTTTACCTCTCCCTGTAATGTCCACTCTGACTGTCCCATGGCCTCTATTCTTTTTTGTCTGTGCTACCTGAGATCCTTTAAAACTAGAAGGACATTCACCTTGCCTTTTGAGCCCCACAGGCTGAATCTTCTTCACCTGGTAAAGAAAGAGCTCACAAGTTTTTTTAGTTTTTTGCTGGGTATGTATCATTGACGAAATTATTATCCAATGAGCACAAGAGAGCTAGTCCTCCCTACTATCCTATTTTATGGACTATCTTTCAGTTATTTTGCGGCATTAAAATGTTGCCATCAGAAATGTTCTTAAAAATGTGTTGCTTTTTAGCAATGTGCTCTTAAAGCTAAACAAAAGCAGCCCTTTGTATCTTTGCACCCTCATTCCTGATCTTCATAGATCGCTGTGTGTGCCCAAGGTGTTGCCATACAGAAGCCTCCCACTCAACATATGGCATGACAAGAAATGCAGTATGCTGGGAACCTGGGACAACCTGCCATCCATCATTGCCCCAGCTCTGTAAAGCATCATTCTTGTGAAGTTGTCATTTATTATGCGTTGAATCTAGATGCAGTTAGTAGCATTGAGATCCCAGTAACAGTGCCAGATTTAGGGTGGTGCAGGTGATTCCCCTATACAGAGTACCAAGAAGAGGGGGTGAAAAATTGAGACCTGGTTTGTTCCCCATTTATCCTCATAGCAACCCTGTGAGGTAATTTAGGCCGACAGAGCATAATTGGCACAAGGTTACCCAGGTGAGAAATGAGCCCAGGTTTTGCCAATCTTAGTCCGGTACTATGGCCACTGGTCCCATCACCTCCTGGCAAATAGAAGGGGAAGAAATGGAGGCAGTGAGAGATTTTACTTTCTTGGGCTCCTTGATCACTGCAGATGGTGACAGCAGTCACAAAATTAAAAGACGCCTGCTTCTTGGGAGAAAAGCAATGACAAACCTAGACAGCATCTTAAAAAGCAGAGACATCACCTTGCCGACAAAGGTCCGTATAGTTAAAGCTATGGTTTTCCCAGTAGTGATGTATGGAAGTGAGAGCTGGACCATAAAGAAGGCTGATCGCCGAAAAATTGATGCTTTTGAATTATGGTGCTGGAGGAGACTCTTGAGAGTCCCATGGACTGCTAGAAGATCAAACCTATCCATTCTTAAGGAAATCAGCCCTGAGTGCTCCCTGGAAGGACAGATCGTGAAGCTGAGGCTCCAATACTTTGGCCACCTCATGAGAAGAGAAGAATCCTTGGAAAAGACCCTGATGTTGGGAAAGATTGAGGGCACTAGGAGAAGGGGACGACAGAGGACAATATGGTTGGACAGTGTTCTCGAAGCTACGAACATGAGTTTGACCAAACTGCGGGAGGCAGTCCAAGACAGGAGTGCCTGGCGTGCTATGGTCCATGGGGTCACGAAGAGTTGGACACGACTAAACGACTAAACAACAACAACAAGTCCGGTACTATGTAGCTACTATGCAACATTGGCTTTTGCAGGTACATACACAAAGGACTACAGGTGCATAAACAAATAATCTGTAACCAGACAGTTCCTGGTGCAGCCCCTTCATGTTTAATTTCAATGTACAGTGGTACCTCGGTTTATGAACACAATTGGTGGTTCCGGAAGTCTGTTCATAAACTGAAGCGTTCATAAACTGAAGCGAACTTTCCCATTGAAAGTAATGGAAAGTGGATTAATCTGTTCCAGGAGGTCTGCAGAGTACTTAAACTGAAGCGTTCATAAACTGAAGCGAACTTTCCCATTGAAAGTAATGGAAAGTGGATTAATCCATTCCAGACGGGTCCGCGGAGTACTCAACCTGAAGCGTACGTAACCCGAAGCATGGATGTAATTGGTTCCGGAAGTCTGTTCATAAACTGAAGCGTTCATAAACTGAAGCGAACTTTCCCATTGAAAGTAATGTAAAGTGAATTAATCCATTCCAGATGGGTCCACGGCGTTCGTAAACCGAAAATTCGTAAAGTGAGGTGTTCATAAACCAAGGTTCCACTGTATTGAATGTATTCAATGAAATGATTCATTTCAATGTATTCCATCATGCTTTCATTTATAAAGACTTGTTTTTCTTAGACATGGCTCCATTTTGATGGAGGGGGATTTTCTATTTTGAGACAGACTTTCCCCATTTTAATGCATTAAATTGACATTAAATGATGTTGGAAGTGGGACCCCTGAGGTCTTCTGTTCAGCCAGCTACATTAAATTAAAAACTCCTGCTCACAGTCCAAAGCATACGTATAACCCACCAGCACTCTGAACTGTGCTCCCCTCTCTACAGTTAGAGACTTTGATTAGACTCAACAGGGTGAATCGTGGAAATGAAGCAAGTTGGCGTATATGAGCAGCATAAAATGAGCTGGGCCATGCTTGGAAAGATACTTTAAAATGTTTAAACATTACAGCTTTGTCAAAGGTGGTTTTTTTGGGGGGGGTAGGGTTATAAAATATATACGGTATATACTCCTACTATATCATTTTTAAGCAGTTTACAACAACTGTATTGATGCAATAAAAACCGCATAAAATTAAAAAATCAGGGATCATCAACTAAGTATTACAGATAGATGTGTTCTTAATTGCCTGCATAAGCTCAGTAGCACAAAAAGGGTTTGGCAAGTGTTAAGAAGTTAAAATAGATGTACAGGACCACCACCGCCCCTGAAAATTAGTGAAAATTAGGAAAAGTAGAAAGAAATAACTAGAGCCTCCCTTACCTCAAAAGTCCTGACCTTCCCACTGCCAGCTCATTCTACCTCCCAGTAAGCCAGTTGGGAGGTGAGTTAAGCGCCACCCAGCCAACCATGAGGAAATCTGAATATGAAACCAGGCCTAATTAGGCCTTCTCTTGGGTGTTGTAAGAATTGTATTTGTAACCAAGCAGAATGCAAGACCAAGATGGAATGCCCTTGGTCCGTGGAAGCAAAATAAATGGGCAGCAATCCCGGGCACAGTTGACAGGGCCAGAATTTGCCCCCTGAGCCTTGAACTGATCAACCCAGGCCTCTCTGGTCAGTGAAATGTTGAGGAGAGAGGTCAACATCTCCCTGTGCACAGAACAGACAGAGAAACATTGTGCCTTCTCACAGGAAGTCTTGTAGTATATAGTCCCTTGCTCTGCGCCTTCCCCATAGCTATTGATTTTGTAATGAACAGCATATTGTTAACATGTGTTTATTTGCAGGATAAGGATATCCTATATGCCGCTAGATTGGAATGAAGTAGCATTCCATTGAAAAATAATATTCTGATAACACCATCATGAACAATGTCATTAAAGGACAACCAAACATCCACATCTGCACCAAGGGCGTAAAACTACTACGTTCTACCACCACACACAAAAATCCTCTAATTTACTACAGCTGAAAAGTAATGCAGGTTAGATTCTAAACTCTAATCAATGCCCTATTCTCTTTCTGATTAGTTGACAAAAGCTTGTTCTTATTGTTATCAACCAGTATCTCACAGCTGAATTACATTCACGGCAATATCTGTGATCTTTTCAGAAAATATTTGGAATACGTGCACATCTTGTGTGCACATTTCAGCTCCTCCTTGCTGCATCAAATTGCTTTATTGGAACATTAGCTAGAGCCATTTGAGGTTAAGCTGGGTAGACACTGTACTGATATAGGGATGTTCTTTCTTTATATGACAAATTATGCCGCTTGCTGGATTTTTGCATAATTATTCACAATTCTAAACTGCCCTCTCAGTGTTGTAAATTCAGTCTGCTGACTGTAAAAGGAGTCCCTATACAGCAGGCACCCCCAAACTGCGGCCCTCCAGATGTTTTGGCCTACAACTCCCATGATCCCTAGCTAACAGGACCGGTGGTTGGGGAAGATGGGAATTGTAGTCTAAAACATCTGGAGGGCCGAAGTTTGGGGATGCCTGCTATACAGCTTGATCTCTACACCAATGAATTCAAGTCAATTTACTTCTATGCATGCTTACACTGCGGCCATGAGAAATCCTAGATGTGCTTTCTTTGAACTTAACAGGGCTCCTTTTGGAGTAGACATGCTCAAGATTTGAGGAGACATGCATAAGATTATACTGACAGAAACCTATAATTCAGCATTTATTTTTCATATTCTTCAAAGACCCATAGTATGAAATAAAAAGGCAGCCCAGAATTTTGAAGTACCTCAAACTGTCACCCTCCAGACGTTTTGGACTACAACTCCCATCAACCCCAACTGTGAGGTAGTAGTAGTCCATATCATCGGAAATACTCCAGATTGAAGAAGACTGTCTTCAATGAACACATTTTTATGGAATTAACTTTTTTATCCTGGAGCCCACTTCATCATTTGCTCCTGACCAGAAAAGACGCTAGTTTGTGAATGCCTGCAGTGGACAGCAGAATCTATTCCTGCTCTGGCAATCATCCAGGGGTGGGGGTGGGGGGTGGCAGAGTGCATTAACGAACCCACACAATATCCCACTCCCCCGTACTAGAACAGCTACAACTTTGAAACTGATGATTTCATCTGTGTGCTTTGTTGTCCCATTCATCTGGATGGCCTGGGGGCACCATGTATAAAGTTGAACAATAATTTATTCAGGAAAAGAAAAAATATATATTCTTCGTATAATGATATGTGGGGTTTTGGATGGCATCAAAGTGAATCTGCTGTCTTGCATGGAATGCCTTGAGACAAAATTCTAACTGAAAACTAATTGCACTACACCACCATCACCATCTATCATAATTATGGATGGGTTCACTGGCAATCATCCTTGTTAGAAGACTACATGTTTGATGGTAGGAAGAGAAGTTGGTGCACAGATTTTGACTTGTGCAAGTATTGCATCTACAGCAGCAGAAGGGGACCTAAGGCCTGCCAGATGTTGGCCAAAATTAGAGGTGATTGGAGTCGTAATCCAACAACATCTGCAGGGTCACAAGGCCACCACCCCTGGTTCACAGTTTGACAGAAGCGGGGGGTGGGGGGAAGACATTTCTCCATTCATATACCTTCCTATGTGCTCCCACTGACCACAGCTGGCAGAGAGTGGTTGTGGAGGAGGAAGAATCATTCTCATGTAGTTGGCATGATATTACCAGGAACCTTGCATCTTTAAAAACCAGTAATGCAAGGAGCAATGCTGTTTTTTAGCTTGAGGGTCACAGTCCTATCTGGGCAACCTTCCAGAGATAAAAGTGTTTCACCCCACTTGTCACTTTTCCCCAGGATGATGAGGAATCATTAATGAGTACTCTTTGGGTTTGGTCAGTCAACCAGCTACAAATCCACCTAACCATTATCTCGTTCAACTCACATTTTACCAGCTTCCTTGCAAGAATATCATAGGGGACTTTGTCAAAAAGACTTACTGAAATCAAGATAAACTATATCCACGGCATTCCCCTGATCCACCAAACTTGTAACTCTATAAAAAAATGAGAAATGATAGGCATGATCCCATCATAGGTACACAGTTTTAGGTACCATTAATTAAAATGATAAAGCATGAACTGTGTGCTTAAATTTGGCTGGATTGAGGCTATTATCCCATATCACTGCATATCACCAGCTCAATGCAGGCATTGTAAGTACCCTGAAACAAACATGTGGGGTGGGAAGCGGAGGGGACATGTGCCCTCTGCCTCCCTGTATCAGTATTGCCATTGCCTCCTAACTCATGGAAGGTGCCAGAAGCAGGGAGACTTTGGTTTCCAGTAAAATCTTTAAACTGAGCCCAGAAATAAATGGATTGAAATTGGCAATTTCATTGACTAGAGGCAATGCAAACTGGTCACAGGAGGCTACAATAAGATTACTGACAGTTTGGTAAAAGAGACCTAAAAGGTAAAGGTTCCCCTGACCATCAGGTCCAGTCGTGTCCGACTCTGGGGTTGCGGCGCTCATCTCGCTCTATAGGCCGAGGGAGCTGGCGTTTGTCCGCAGACAGCTTCCGGGACATGTGGCCAGCATGACAAAGCTGCTTCTGGCGAAACAGAGCAGCGCATGGAAACACCGTTTACCTTCCTGCTGGAGCGGTCCCTATTTATCTACTTGCACTTTGATAATAATAATAATAATAATAAATTTTTATTTATACCCCGCCCTCCCCAGTCAAAAACCGGGCTCAGGGCGGCTGACACCAACAGAACCACAATAAAACATAAAAACAATTAATTAAAATACAGATTAAAATACAGTATTAAAATTTAAAGTGCAGCCTCATTTCAAGTAGGCCATAAGTGGCTGACACCAACAGAACCACAATAAAACATAAAAAAAATTAGTTAAAATACAGATTAAAATACAGTATTAAAATTTAAAGTGCAGCCTCATTTCAAGTAGGCCATAAATCCAAGCCATGAGGGAGAAAAACACAGGGGTCAGGCTGAGTCTAACCCAAAGGCCAGGCGGAACAGCTCTGTCTTGCAGGCCCTGCGGAAAGATGACAAATCCCGCAGGGCCCTGGTCTCCTGGGAAAGAGCGTTCCACCAGGTTGGGGCCAGTACTGAAAAGGCCCTGGCTCTAGTTGAGGCCAATCTAGCCATCTTATGGCTCGGGATCTCCAGAATATTATTGTTTGTGGACCTTAAGGTCCTCCGCGGGGCATACCAGGAGAGGCGGTCCCGTAGGTACCGCCTCTCCTGCTTTTGAACTGCTAGGTGGGCAGCAGCAGGGACTGAACAACGGGAGCTCACCCCGTTGCAGGGTTTCGAACTGCCGACCTTCTGATCAGCAAGCCCTAGACTCTGTGGTTTAACCCACAGCGCCACCAGAGGCCTACAAGCACACAAAAGATGGTGGTGTTGAGCAGGTGTAATGGTGACACAAAAGTCATCTTTCTTCTGTGATCACTGTCACAGGGTGACTGAGGAGGTGGGCTCTAGCCTGTGTTTGATAGAATTCAATAAATAAAATATTTGGTTTCCAATCCAGCTTCATTTTACAACTGTGGTGCCCCCAAGTCCATGTTGTACATTTTTCCCGTGCCTTCGCTGTCCACCCCTTCCACTATGGGACACTTTAGAGGGAAGAATGGTTCCCACCAGTGAGTGGATGCAGCAATTTAAAAACAGGCACATAATTTAAAAGGGAGTGCTGTGTTTGCCACCAATGGTGAGCCCTGTACCAGAGTCCACAAAAATTGCTGGAATTGTTCCCCACAATTTGCCAACAGATACAAACAAGGTAGCAAATCTGGGCAGAATATCGCCCAGTCCTCTGAGAAACTCAGATGTGGACGTGTTGTTATACTTGTTGGGGTTCCCAGTACCTAATGCTTTCCCATTCAGTTTGAGCAGTGTGTGCATGTGTGTGTGTGTGTGTGTGTGTGTGCGTGTGCGTGTGCACACATGCTCAGTGTTCTTTTCTTTCTGTGTGGATTCCTGAAGCATCATTATGGTGTAATTTTGAATTGCAAATGTGATAGGCATTTCTTGAATACATAATATCTGTGCGCTGTAATAATGCATCCTTTTTTAAAAAAATGGTAATATATCCTTTGGGCCAAATTGCTGTCCTACTGAAGTCAATGAAAATTGCAATCATCTTCTGTGGAATTAGAATGTGTCCCCTAGAGCCAGGTTTTTAGATTAGCTCAGCTTCTGTATGAGCACTAAACAAAGCGCTAGATCCCCCACAGTTTATTCAGCAATAAACTATGTGCCACAGTAGCTTTAAACTCAAGGCTGCTATTTTGGAGCAACTTTCTAAGCATTCCATGTAGAGTAGTGGACTTAGTAGGGCAGCTGTGGTGTGAAATAGGAGCTGATACTCAAAACCAAGACTATGACACCTACTTCAGAATTAGGATGGCCATTAAATTTGTATCTAAAAGAAAATTTAATTTATTATTGGGATTTCTGTTAATGTGGCGTTTCATTCTGCAGTTGTAGAGGGACATTTGTCAGCTCCACTGCATTTCAATTCTGAAAGTGTTCTGTCATTCTTAACACAACAAGCAATCCTAATTCTCTCTCCCCACCACCCCCACCCCCGGCCCAGTAATGTTTTATATGCTAGCACACAACTGTTTATGGAGACTACAAATTCCATGACTGCGAACAAACTGCATTCGTGTGATTATTTCTGCAGCCCTATGAGTGCAAAGCTCATGATACTTTGCAATTGTGAGTAGCTGCTCATGCACAAAACCTTCTGAGGGGTGTATATTTCATACAGAAATGTATTGATCTCTAGACAATACTTCCCTGAAAGGGCTGCCTTCAGGTGTCTTCTAAAGGTTATATAGTTAGTTACTCAGCTCCTTTACATCTGATGAGAAGGTGTTCCACAGGATGGGGACCACTACCAGGAAGGTGCTCTACTTGGTTTTAAACTCAGCTTCTCCATTTATATTTGACCCAGACATCCAAAATATTAAGAATGCTAATTAAGTTTTAGATATTTGCATTTAAAGCTCAACCATGAGTTTGTTGGGTGGCCTCAGACAAATCACAGTCAGTTCTCCATCTGGAAACTTGGAAAAAATAGTAACTTGTTTCACAGGGTGGTTGTGATAGTCAGAGAAGAAATTATAGTTAATTACCTGGGACCTCCTGTTGTCTTTGTCCATGGAGTTTGAGACAGTGGTTGGACAGTGTTCTCGAAACTACGAACATGAGTTTGACCAAACTGCGGGAGGCAGTGCAAGACAGGAGTGCCTGGCGTGCTCTGGTCCATGGGGTCACGAAGAGTCAGACACGAATAAACGACTAAACAACAACAACAACCTGGGACCTCAGTCTGAAGGGGAAAGTAACTGAAAATGATTCACCGAGTGGAAACTTCATGTAGTAAATACTTGCTATTTCCATCCTTGGGATAGATCATCATTTGGAACCCTGGGATTCTGCTTCCAAAGGAACTGCTCATCTTTTGAGATATTTAACAGAGGCTGCCAGTACTTACAGTACATGTGACTGGGGACAGGGCCATTTCAGTGGTGATGCCCCAGCTAGAACATGCCATTCCCAGGGATATTTGCACAGTGGTGACTTCAATAGATCTTAGGCATTAAATCAAGACTTTAGACTTTTCTCTGGCTTTTAGTGGATGTTTGGTCTAATATTGCTACTTCGTACTTGTGTTGCTGTTTATTGCTGTGTTGCTGTTTATTGCCCTCTCCTCTATCTCCTGATAAGCAACAGTGATGCAACCAACTGGAGGTCAGGTGACTGCTGCTGCCCCACCAAGCTGTCTACTGCTGGCCTTCCTGGATCAGGCTAAGGCCCTCTCTAGTTCAGCAACCTGCATTCCTCAGGGAGCCAGACAGGTGTCTGTGGGAAGTCTACCAGCAGAACATGAAGGGCATAAATTACTAAATCTGAGTGGGATTTATCAGGCTCAGGCAATGTTACAGGCACTGATTTGTGCACTTCATTGTATTTGCGCAAGATATGCTGGTCATATTACATTTGAGAGCTGGACCATAAAGAAGGCTGATCGCCGAAGAATTGATGCTTTTGAATTATGGTGCTGGAGGAGACTCTTGAGAGTCCCATGGCCTGCAAGAAGATCAAGCCTATCCATTCTTAAGGAAATCAGCCCTGAGTGCTCACTGGAAGGACAGATCGTGAAGCTGAGGCTCCAATACTTTGGCCACCTCATGAGAAGAGAAGACTCCCTGGAAAAGACCCTGATGTTGGGAAAGATTGAGGGCACTAGGAGAAGGGGACGACAGAGGACGAGATGGTTGGACAGTGTTCTCGAAGCTACGAACATGAGTTTGACCAAACTGTGGGAGGCAGTGGAAGACAGGAGTGCCTGGCGTGCTCTGGTCCATGGGGTCACGAAGGGTCGGACACGACTAAATGACTAAACAACAACATTACATTTGAAGTAAGGTTACCAGATGTCCCTGTTTCCCAGGGACAGTCCCCGGATTTACAAATCATTCTCCATACAAAATCCATTGAAAAGTTGAAAAGTGTCCCCGGATTCATTGAAAACAATCTGGTAACCTTAGTTGGAAGTCTTTGTTTTCCTGCCACATTTGGGAATTTGGACTACGGACTTCACAAGCGCCAGACTATCCTGCCCTGTCACATAAACAGAGTGTCACAATCAGCCAGGGGTGACGACTCCTGGGGGCCAAACCCTCCCCCCGCCATATTTGTTTGCAGGGGGCTGGGCCCTTCAATGTTTATTGCATCAGGTTGGAGAAGCCAGGAACACGATTACAGCAGGTGGAGCCAGCAGTGAAGGAGCTGCCAGCCATGGAAGATGTGCTTCTGCCGCATTCCTGGCTCTTCCAACCTGGTGCGACGTCCGGACATCACACGTGCAACATCAGGACTTGTGACTTCTGGATGAGATGTTGGCCCATGTGATGTTGATCCCCCCAAGTCATGTTAACAAGATTGTGCCTCTGCTATCAGCTCTGCTGCTGAAAGCTGGAACCAGAATTAAGAGACTCTGATATTTTCTCTGCCTCTAAGCTAAGGGTATAATATACTTTATATGTGGGTGGGGGGTATTTTTTTTACTGATTGACAGTTTTTTAAATCAATGCTGTAATTTGATTATTAGGGGTCTTATGCATTTTTTAAGTGGAAATGTGGGAGGAGTTGATTATATATATAAAGGTGGGTGTAAGCAATGTCTTCCTAGGAGTGGATAGATCAGCCTGTCTCCATTCTATGTCAGACTTCAATCCAATTCCAGTCCTAATTCCATCCTGTTCTGTTTTCTGCAGATTTTTTCCTAAACCACACAAACAACCCACATTTAAATCAAAGACATTTTTTGTGTTATAGTGCTTTAAAATATGCCTTTCCTATACATTCTGTATTCATTTCCCATGGACTGCCCACCCAGCAAAATGCTTTTCTGTGCATTTTTCACTCTAAAAACACACTTTGTATGCATTTTTTCTACAAAATGTGCACTTGATGCACATTTTTGTGAACTGAAACTGAATTGCAAAATTCAGATTAAGTGCATTCCAAACTGGTTAAAAGTCTGGGAGCTCCTTAAAAAAAATACGAGAAGAAGAAGAAAATAATTCTCCGCCATCCCTACATTTCCCCCTTCACTAGCCTGGATTTTGATGGACTAGGGTGGGCTGTAGAGAGTCTAACCCACAACAGTCCCTGAAATATGTGTTAGTCACTAATCAGTGTGCTAGAGCAGCGTTTCTCAACCACTGTTCCGCGGCACACTAGTGTGCCGCGAGACGCTGGCTGGTGTGCCGTGACGTGCCGCGACGAGAAGGGCGATTTAGCGCTGACGGACTTCCGGCGAGGCAAGATGGCGCGCGGCACGGCAGCGCGAAGCTCCTGAGAGCGACCAGCGTGCCCGTGCCGCCAGCCTAGCCTCTGGACCGCCGGAGCCGCCGCCGGTATGCGGGCGCCAAGCGAGCCTGGCGGATCGACCGGGGAGCCGCTGGAGGCCCCCCCGGCGACCCCACCGGAGCGACACCGAAAGCGCCCGGCCGGAGGATCGACGGACCCCTGGGCCTCAAGGCCCGAGAACACTCGCCGGGCTGCGGACTCCGCGGCAGCCGCGTGGGCGTCGGAATCGCCCGGCGGATCAAGCGGGGAGCCGCTAAAGCCCCCCAGTGAGCCCGCCGGACCTAACCCAAAGGCGCCCGGGCTGTGGCCGGGAAGAGCTCTGAAGCCCGGGACCTCCCACCACGCGACGGCCCTGCCTCGTCGCCGCAGCCGTCGCTACCCTAGCCGCCCCAGGAGAAGAGGAAAAGGAGGGAGGCCCCCCCCAGGTGAGGGATCACCGCATCGGGGAGCCACATGGAGAACCGGGGCACCAGGAGCCAAGGGACGCCCCGATTCCGCTGGCGCCGTTGCTGCCGCCGAAACAACCACCCCCAAGGAGGAGTAGGGAAGAGAAGAAAGGAAAAAGGGAAAGATAGGGAGGAGAGGGCCCCTCGCCACTCCCCAACCCAGGTGAGAGGGTAGGGAACCCCCCCCCCCCAAGGGAAACAGAGTTAATTTTTTTAACTTTTTTAATGGTGGTGTGCCTCGAGATTTTTTTCATGGAACAAGTGTGCCTTGGCCCAAAAAAGGTTGAGAAACACTGTACTAGAGGCTGTCACCCTCATGCTCAGAGGTAAGGGTAGAAGTGACAAGCTCTAGCAAAGGCTCCAATGACATTTGCCCCAATACTCCCCAACTTGTTTACTACTTGGTTGCCTTCATGGGAGATGAGACATTGAACCACTATTATTTCTGTTGGGTGGTAGTTTTGCAGTATGAATAAATCACTTTTCTGCAGGAGGTACCAATGATACTCCAGCCAGAAATGGTTGTCTGCGTCGTTTGAACTCTGCTCCAAATGTTTTTGGTACCCTACACCAATTAGAGCATAACCTCCTGAGTGAGAGCCCTGCTGCCTTTTGTCAATGCAACATTGCTGGGAGGGGAATCAATACTGTAAGTGATGTTGTTTTTCAAGAGTAGAAGGGTGTCATTTGGCTGTTGTATCTAAGAGGTCAAGCATAGGGTAAAAACAATAAGACAAAGAGAGAGCACCCCCGCCCCTTTCCTTGAAAAGAATAGAAAGACCTTGCCAGGACCAGCTCTTGCATTGTAGAGGGTGGACTAGATCACTCTCAGGGTCCCTTCCAAATATACAATTCTATGATTCCTCCCTACACTGTTTAGACTTCTTCTTCTTCTTCTTCTTCTTCTTCTTCTTCTTCTTCTTCTTCTTCTTCTTCGATCACTCGTAGCCGAGTAAGATTGTCTTCCATAAACACAATTTTAACAATGAGTCCGTAAGTGACTGTGGAGGCCAATTCTGGATCCACACGTCCTTCCACAGTGGGGACATTGGTTGATCACGGTGTGGATTTGCCAAGCGTGCCTTCCTCTTAGCATGTTTCTCCCTTGCGTCCTGAGATCGAGTTTCTTCAAAGCCCATGACACCTTTGGTAAAGGCTGTTCTCCAACTGGAGCGCTCACAGGCCAGTGTTTCCCAGTTGTCAGTGTTTATACTACATTTTTTTAAAGATTTGCCTTGAGACAGTCTTTAAACCACTTTTGTTGACCACCAGCATTACGCTTTCCATTTTTAAGTTCGGAATAGAGTAGTTGCTTTGGAAGACGATCATCAGGCATCCATCCGCACAACATGACCAGTCCAACGAAGTTGATGTTGAAGAATCATTGCTTCAACACTGGTGATGTTTGCTTCTTCCAGTACACTGATATTACTTCGCCTGTCTTCCCAAGTGATGTGTAATATTTTTCGGAGACACCGTTGATGGAATCTTTCAAGACCCCTGTAAGATGACCCTGCAGCACACAGGAGAGGAACAACACCCAGAAATCTCTATATGGCGCATGCACCCCATTGCAGACTGGTTGATACAGGGAAGCACATCAACTCCACAATGGCAGGAAGTGGGTGGAAGGATTCAGTTGGCTCCTCTGCATGCATGCAGAACTGCAAGTTATAGCTTTATAGCTCTGCAAGCCATAGTTTTTTTCCAGAACATTTGGCCCTTGTGAGCCTTAGGGGTTAATGGATAGCAATATTTCAGAGCTTTCCCATCCCTGCTCCTGAAAGTATAAATAATGCATTACTTGAACCCTGCAATCTCTGTCTGTGCTGATTCTTTAATTACAGTACCATCCCCAGCACCATTCAGAGCCAGACCACTCTTTGGCAAGCGCTTTCAACGGGGCTGTCATAAAGTTCAATTTCCAAGCAAGGGAAAATGCTGGGAATCCATTTATTTTGTTCACTGAGAAATCCCCCGGGGTTTAATTAAAGAGTGGTAATTAGATGTACTATATGTTTGTGTCTTGTGTCGTTTGTGTCTTGAATTCTGATCACAGCAATATGCCTTCGCCCAGCGTTTTTGATCTCTCCCTTCTCTGTTCTCAGCAAGATTAACCAATTTACCCAAGGAGAGAGAGAGGGAGGGGGAAGCCTCTTTGGAGTACTTTAGTGTGCTTAATGTAAGATTTCCAAAGAGACTGGGGAAGGAAGGCTTGCTGGTAGTCAGATCTGAAAGGTGGGGGTGTGGGAAAAAGAAAAAGTTAGAGATTCACCTCGACTCAGTAAGTCAAATCATTCCTTTTGGGTCAATTCACAGCTCTGTCAATCCAGAAGTCAACCCCCCCCCCTTTAACATGTGGACCCTGCAACAAAACGTTGCAGTGCATCCTCCCTCTTAAAAAGAACCTTCCTGTTCAGGATTCCAGCTGGCCTTCCTTTCAAGCAGGACATTCCACTTCTCACACCCAACCATGTTAGCCTTTTCCTTTCTGAATTTCACACTATATTTCATAGAGTCACAGAATCATAGAACTGTAGAGTTGGAAGGGATGTTGAGAATCATCTATTCCAACCCTCTGGAATAGATGGGGATCGAACCTTTGACCTTGGCATTTCTTTCTTGACTACTGAGCATGCACAGTTTTCATCGCGGTGTGTGTGTGTGTGTGTGTGTGTGTGTGTGTGTGTGTTTTGCCTGTTTAAGGTTATGCCCAGCTCAGTGTAGCCATGTCTATTCATTTCAAAACATCTACTTGCATTAAGTCTAATGTTGGATGCAATTCATTCTTTTCAATTCATTAAGGTTAAGTACCTGTATCTTTTGCCTTAAAGGTAAAAAAAAGAGAGAAAGAACTGTACATGGGAAATCAACCAGGGACAGCAAGGGTAAGCAGACCCTCCCCTCATTGCTCTTTCCCTCCAATTCACAGTCTCCAATTTTTCATCTTAGAAACAAAAAAAGCCCATTGCAAGAGAGCTGCAGGCATTTCCTTGTAGCCATTTTTTTGCTCTAAAGGATCAATTGATTTCCATGCTTCTTTGATACACACACACACACAAACACATTTTAGTTGCTTTTCTCATTATGGCCACAGCTTGGTAAACAAGACAACTATGTGTACCCTGTAAGGGGCATGTTGTACCCATGCTGTACAAAATTAGCCCCAGCTCCTTTGATAGTGGTGCCTTTCCATTCTGTTTAATCATGCCCCAAAAGCAATTACATTGCAACTCTAGCTGTGTAACCAGCACAGTGTGTGTATATATCATCACCATCACCATCATCTTCATCATCATCATCGCTTTTAATTTGTATGCCGTCTTTTCTATCTTACAATACCCAGGACAGTTTACAAGCTGAGGAAACAAAGAATGCAGAGGCGTAGCAAGCCCAGGTGGTACCCAGTGCAAAAAAAAAAAACTTGTTACCCCCCACGCCGCTTTGCCGGGGCGCTGGCAAAGCTGCACCCTCTTGCTAAAAGAGTGGAGGGAAGCGGGGGGGGGGGGAGAGAGAGAGAGAGAAGCCGATCTTGAGGTGGAGAAGAGCCCACGCTTGCTCGGCTTGGCAGAGAGGTCACAGAAGGGGGAGAGCTGTACATAGATATCACCGTATTTTTTGCTCCATAAGATGCACCTGACCATAGGATGCACCTAGTTTTTAGAGGAGGAAAACAAGAAAAAACATTTTGCTTTCTTGAATTGTCCTAGGCAAAGCAGCCAACTCCTAGAGGCCTAGAGGCCTTTGGCCCCCCCCCTCAATAAATATTTGAAGAAGTCGTTCCTCCCAAGTTCATTGTCATTGTCATTCATATAGTGTGCATGCACTTTGTCTTGAGATCAATTGCAGCGGTTCTCAACTGTGGGTCCCCAGATGTTGTTGGACTACAACTCCCATCATCCCTCAACTCCCATCATCCCTGAGCTCTGGCCTTGCTAGCTAGGGGCAATGGGAGTTGTAGTACAACAACATCTGGGGACCCACAGGTTGAGAAAGGCTGATATGGTATGTGAGGTGGGGCTTACCTGCCCCCCAATATTTTATTCAAGTTGAAAGAGGGAGGGGGGAAGGAAGGGGTGAGAGAGAGAAAGAAAGAGAGACAAGGAAGGAAGGGGGGGAGAGAGAGAGGGAGAGAGAGAGGGAAGCAGCCCTCTCCACTGTCACGGAGGCAGCCCGAGAGCCAGTTTCCCGCTGCGCGTGGCTCTGGCAAAAAAGTGAAAAACATGAATTGGGGAAAAAAACCTAGAGCTTACAGAACAAAACCAGCTTCAGCTATGAAATCAACATTGAAAGAACATATAAGAACAGTTAAAATCTCATGCAACAGAAAATAAAACAAATTGTTCCCCATGGGGGGGGGGCGCCGAGTGTCCCCCCTCCAGGGTGGCACCCGGGGCGGCCCGCCCCCATCGCTCCCCCTTGCTACACCACTGAAAGAATGTACACCTTATAACAATCTAATACAATACAAAAATGTGATAATAAAACATAACTTTAAAATAAGCAAGCTACATAAAATAAAGTAACATTCAACAATCGTTAGAACAGTATAAAATTAAATTAAATATCAGCATATGAAAATTGTACAGAAATCTACTCTTAACAATTACAATAAAGAATTTCTAAACTACAATCAATAAAACAACAGCAAGCCCCAGTGCATAAAATAATACAATACAAATTGAGAAGGCGAGACTGGAGGGCGGGGCAAGGCAGGTGGAAGAAGGCCTTGCCTGATGAAGTCTCCCCCCTCACATATATATGGCTTGCATGAGTAACACCCTTCACTCTACTCCTCTCCAATGACAGGATTGATCCATCTCTATATCTATTGGAAATGCCTGCGTGCCAGACGCCATATGCCAGCCTTGTGTTGTTTTGCCAGGGCAGGGATTTCAGCACTTGGCTGTTTTCATCTGGTGATTTCCATTTGGGCAGCAACAGAAATAAAAAGACGTCATTGTGTACAATCTGGTGCTGGGAGTCATCAGAGATGGACATGAGCACTAGCATGAGGTCTGGCTGCTTTGAAGTATCTCAGATATGGTGCCCAAAACCCTCTGGAGCAAAAGTCTTGCACTGATGGGCAACCCTGCCATGTTTTGTTTAATGCCCACCATTTCTTTCCTCCAGTTCTAAAAAGCAATGAATAGAAATATTGGGCACCACTTTCATTGTGCAAATTGAATTGAGTTTGATTTGGATGAATAGCTTCTGAGATGAAACTCAGGCAGTTCCCCGGGATCTGCAAACATTTCAAAAAATTCCACCGCTGCCACCTCTTCACATTCAGGGAGCTTGCTAAACTACCTAGTTTCCAGCCTCAGGCTTGAGCTCCAGGGTCCCAAGTGCTGCCAAGGACACCCAACTCTCTCAAAGGCAGTAGATGAATGCTTACTGAAGTTATGGTTGTTGTATTTATTAGGGATGTGCACAAATACAAAATACATCACAAATCTGCAGATCAAATAAATATATCACCATAAATGGATCCCCCCTTTGGGAAGCCTTGGTGAGTTTTATCTCGTTATGCTATTTTTTAGACCTTTTTGTATAAAAGCAACTAATGAATATAAATGTTTAAAGAATCATGGGATTGTAGAGTTGAAAGGGATCCCAAGGTTCATCTAGTCCACCCCCCTGCATTGCATCCATGATAGGTGGCCATCCAACCTCTGCTTGAAAACACCCCCTCCTGGGGGAGACCATTCCACTGTCAAATGGTGTTACCGTCAGTAAGAAAGGAACCCCCTTTCTTGTAATTTGAATACATTGGTCCAGGTCCTACCATCCAGTACTAATGCCAGAACAGATTAGAAGGGGCCTTACTTGCCACTTGAGAAATGTGCATTGGTATTCTCTCACAGAGTGTCTTATTAAACCTCCTTTACCCTGCTCCCTACTAACATCTGCCGCAGATCTGCCCAGGTCCATGAATTAAATTTTTGTGACGGCTCTAATTGCTAGAACGCGATCATATGTTTACTCAGCAGCACTGCAAATGTGGCAAGAAGAGCACTCCTTTCCAGGAGCATATGTTGCAATTATTGATATTTACTCTTAGGTGGGTGAAGGTGGGGAGGGGAGTAGCCCATTTTTGTTTCATTTTGTGTTTTTTCCCTTTACTTCATTGTCTGCACGGAAAATGTCTGTGTGATTCTTGCAAACAGCACCAGATTAGGCTGACATGGCTGGTTGCCAACTCCCGTGTGCATCATATTTACCAATAACGCTAAGCAAGTCAAATGCTCCTGGTCTCCCTGATTTGTAAACATCTGGACCAAGGGCACAGATACAGCTCCCGATTAGTCATGCAGCAGAGTGCAGCAAAACTGAACGAGAAAGCGTCGCGAGCCTCTCTGACAAGAACAAGAAGGCGCTAATAAATTAGCTGAGTCTTGTCTGAATTCTAATTGTTTCAGCGGTGGAGTTCCTGAAGTTTTCAGATCTTGTTTATACTCAAGCAATGCAGACTGCTCTTCTTACAGCTCCCTGCAAATTAAACTACTCTCTGCCTGACCTTGTCAGACAGTAGAGGTCTGCCTTTCATTGTCTTCTGAGACTGTTCAGTTCTAATTTGCCACACAGGCTACAGTATAATGGTGCAGCCTCTAAACCAGAGGGGCAAGATCCAGCCAAAGTTAACCACTTTTAAGTCCAATTGGAATCAATGGGTGAAATCCAGCAGGGGCTGTCCACCAGTAGAACAGACAAATGTTGGTGGAAAAGATTTCCCTTTTTTCTGAATAGTCTTTGTAAGCTCCCAAAATCTTCTCCGGAGGGTTGAGGGACCCTGCAGAACAGATTTTTTTGGGGGGTGAGAAGCTGCAGGGGAAGGGTCTTGCTCGTGAGTCAAACTCCACTTGCATGATGTTGGTCCTCACCAGTTAGCTAGATCACCTCCAGAATGACTTCGCACAAACATTTTGGGTCTTATTCCTTCCTGGATCACTCCCATCATGCAGACATAAACATGGTAAGAATGGTTCATGCAATCTGCTTCATGTAATCTATGTCTATAGATTTCTTGGAAGTTCTCTGGGTGGAGAATTGAGCTCACCTTTTCCCCATGTTTACAAGAGAGCCCAACCAAGGACATTGTGGGTTTTTCTTATTTCTTTTCTCTCTTTTTAAATGCTTTATTGAATTCCAAAAGAAAGTGAACAGTCAAGTAAAGAATAATACACCTTCCCACAAAATTAACTTCTCTCGTCATAAATAGCTTCCATAACAACTTGCCGTCACCCTGTCGTGGGTCCTAAAAACTTTTAACGTGTCACACTTTTATCAGTCCAAATCAACCTCCATTATCTTATTTTCCTAGGGTTTTATACATTTCTTCAGAAGTCACTCCAGACCTGCCAATGAATTCATATTTTTATAATGCTCACTGAGATATTTTCTATACATGTCCCATTCTGCCCTAAATGTTTGTTCCATGTGGTCTCTTGGTTTCCCCGTCATTCATGTCAATTCTGCATACTCCAGAAGTTTCGCTTGCCACCCCAGTTTGGTCAGGATTGAGTCTCCGTTCCAGTTTCTAGCTACTAACATTCTTGTTGTAACTGCGGCGTAAAAAAACATTTTCCTCACGTTTTTGGGGGTGTCTGTGCCCATTATCCCCAATAGGAAGGCTTCAGGTTTTATTGCAAAGGAGATCTTAAATATCTTTTTAAACTCATTATGTATTATCTCCCAGAATTCCTTTACTTTTCTACACTTCCACCACATATGTAACATTGTGCCTTCCGCTTCTCCACATCGCCAACAACTGCTTGAGCTATTTCTATATATTTTTGCTAACTTTGATGGTGTTAGATACTAGCGATAGAGCATTTTCTTAAAATTTTCTTTCTAAGTATAGCACGCAGTAAACCTCAGGTCTTCCTTCCACATTATTTCCCAAGCTTCCATGGCGATATTATATTCAAAATCTTGGGCCCTTTTGACATCACAGTCAAGGAAGAGTCTATACATTTTGGAGAGTGTTTTCTCTTTAGATTGTATTAGTTCTTTTTCTAGTCTTGATGGTTCTGTAGTCAAACCCTTCCGTTTGTCTCATTTAAATGTCTCATTGAGTTGGTGGTAATGTAGCCAATCTGGTAAGTATGTTCAGACTTCCTCAAAACTTTTTAATGTAAGCTGATTTCTCTCTTCTACTTTGTGGGTTTTTCAGGAAGTTCAAGCCCCTAGAAAAGATTCAGACTGAAGATGACAGGAGAGGTTATGTCTGGAATGAAGGAAGACACAATGTTTCTTTCTCTTTTCTTTCTTTTTAAATAATTTTTTTTATTATTTTCCTCCTTAAACAACATTACAATACCAAACACAAAAACTCTCTGCTCTACCGAGCGTACGACTTCCCTCTTTCCCTTCAGTAGGTATTTCATTTCAAACCCAATCACACAATTTAAATCTTTAACCTATTGCCCACATTGTAGGATTTATTTCAATCCTGCTAGTGTCTTCAAATTTTTGCAATTATCATTCAAATATACAATAAATTTACCACAGTCCCTTTGGAATTTTTGAGCGTCCTGGTCTCGAATCCTGCAAGTCAATCAGGCCAATTCTGCAAAGTCCATCATCTTCGTCTGCCACTGTGCAATAGTAGGTACTTCCTGTAACTTCCACTTTTGGGCGACACTCACAATGTTTCTTAGTCACCTTGAAAGTAAGCTAAATGCCACGGAAACTTGGTACTTGTCAGGGGCTGGACTGAGGAGGAATGAACCTTCCTGAGAACAGAAGGACAGTATAGATTTAGAACAGTGGTTTGCAGAAGCCCATAGTTCAGAGGCTGCAGAGGAAAGAAGCTGGAAAATATTGGGAGAGGAACAGGAGGAAGAAGAAACAGGGGAGAGACAGCTGACAGACTCAGTGTCTTTGGAAAGCATTCCTGACCCACCGTCCCAGGACCAGGCAAGCATTGAGGGTAGTAGAACAGAAAGCTCAGAGGGCAGAAAGCTCAGATTAGCCAACGCAGGGATGATGTAGAATAGGAGAGGCAGAGGGGAGAGAGACTTTACTTGGAGCAATGCCATTATCTGGGGAAGACTGCATTCCTTCATCTCTCTCTGTGAATATATTGAATAAATTTCTTGGTAAGGACTTTTATTGTTTATCTGCTTCTTGGCTGCTACTATGGGAGGGATCGTATTCCCCAAAGCCTGACAGTGCTCCAGTCCAGCCATGAAAATTTTGCTGAATTTTCTCTCCACTTTGAATATTTGCAAATCACACACACACACACACACACACACACTCATTTGTTGACTGAAAATACACAGGGAAAGGCGAAATTGGAATAAAATTCCAGCCTGCATGACCAGTGGTCAGGGTTGAGGTGCCGTTTAGCAAAATCCACAGGGCCACAGATTGCCTACTACCCTTTCCATAGATTCTTGGAAGAGAGATGTAGCTTTTCAAGCAGCCTAAACCCTAGGCTAATTTGTAGAAGATAATGAATCCATAGATCATCCACCTCCAAAATTCCTTTCTCCCCAGGTTGGAAGCATGTGTGTTAATTCCCCAAGCCACTTACTGGGAGGGTATTGAAATATCAGATCTTATCTATAGCTTCCCCCTGTGCTAAGTCTTCATGCCCATTGCAGTTGTAGTTGTTTTTCATTTGTTTCTTCTTGGGAAGGAAATATCAGTCAAATGAGATTTGCTTTGTTTTGCAATTTACATTTACATGCAAATGCAAAACAAGAATAAATATACAGCCAACCATGTAATATTAGTCTGTTTCTGCTTGGGAGTCTTGCTGCATTGTGAATTATATTTTACATGGCTCTTTAACTGCTGGCTAGAATCCCCAAATTTGCTTCTCCTTACCCTAAATCAGAAGTCTAATATTTAAAAACTACTGCTGATCTGTCATTGTGCTAATATTAAAGTTTGGTTGTTATGGTTGTAGTATACTATACCAGATGACTGGCCTTTTAGAGGTCTTAGTTTGCTGAAGCTGCATAGAGGAATAGCAAAGAAATTTCGACACTGAATAGAAATATGACAGAAGGATGTAAAGAATAGAGCAGAAACAGTCCCATTTTAATGATGGGGAGTTAAAGCTGACAAAGAAACCTGGATCAAGCAGAATTAAAGACTAGGGATGCTTGACAAAGTCCACGTTTGTGTATTCCGAAATGAATTGACTCAATCTACACTTCTCATAAGGGATGCGTGTGGCGCTGCGGGTTAAACCACAGAGCCTAGAGCTTGCCGATCAAAAGTTGGCGGTTCGAATCCCTGTGACGGGGTGAGCTCCTGTTGCTTAGTCCCAGCTCCTGCCAACCGAGCAGCTCAAAAGCACGTCAAAGTGCAAGTAGATAAATAGGTACCGCTACAGCGGGAAGGTAAAAGGTGTTTCCGTGTGCTGCTCTGGTTCGCCAGAAGCGGCTTTATCATGCTGGCCACATGACCCGGAAGCTAGCTGTCAGGACAAACGCCTGCTCCCTCGGCCAGTAAAGCGAGATGAGCGCCACAACTCCAGAGTCGTCCGTGACTGGACCTAACCGTCAGGGGTCCCTTTACCTTAACACCCCTCTCATACTAACGCAATGATTGCACTTCTCTGAAACTTGCAAGTTGGTTCTCAGCAGGTTAAGTGTATCAAAATATAGAAGTGTATGTTTTGAGAGAAAATACATTTAGAAATCTGTGTGTGAAGCATATGGTGAAATGTACACCCTCATGTATAACCCCCACCTCTCCTCCAAAAAAAGAAGAAGGAAAATTTGCAGATTACTGAGGAAATGAGATAGAACAGACTTATGAGTGAAGAAAAGAGACATAGAACAGAAATGGATCCCTTCACTCATCACTGTTCAATACCAATTCATTTTGATATATGGCAGTGTCATATGTTTGTGAGAGCTCTCCTTTCATGGATAAAGACCCAGTTCCCGTAAGCCTGCTTGCAGCTCCAGTTCAGTGGTGAGCAGTAGGCATTCACAAATGAAGTGCAGAAATCCCCATTAATATCACACCAGGTGTGATAGCCTAGTTCTTCATTTACATGTATTCATCAACTGTGGCACAATTCAGCCACAGCTGGACACCTTTAAGCACCTGTGTTTAAAGTTTCATTAAAATAGCCTTTCAAGTGCTTAACTTCTGTTCCAGTCATGCCTAAAGTGTCCCTCAACTTTTTATGGGTTGGATCCTCTCCCTGTCTTCATATCTTTATATCAGAATGGGGTGGGGTGGGGCCTAATTAACTTGTGGGATTCACTGCCACAAGATGTGATAGTAGTCGCTAATTCAGCAAGCTTTGAAAAGAAATTGGACATTTTTATGCAGGGTAGGTCCATCAATAATTATCAACCATAACAGTTAAATGAAACCCTCGTAAAAGGAGAAGATCAGTTGCTGAGAGACAAGCAGCAGGGCAGGGATACTGCTTTTTCTAAGAAGCTTTCAGGCTTCTGCAGGAAACAGGACAATGGAACAGGATGCTGGAGCAGATGGGCCTATGGTCTGATCCAGATTTAGGACTCTTCTTATGCTCTTGCGGACTAAATGGATTTTGGTCCAGCAGTTTCTGCTATGTTCTAAGTCAGTGGTGTCCAAACCTTTTTCAAAGAGGGCCAGATTTGATGAAGTGAAGGGCCATGAGGACCAACCAAGGGGCCAACCTTTTTTTAGGATTGAAGTTGTCGAGCTTTTCTTAAGGTTGAAGTTGTTGAGCTTTTTTAAGGATTGACGTTGTTGAAGTATTTTTTTAGGATTTTACCCCAGGAAATAAACTGCCACAGGGGCTAGATTAAACCGACCGGTGAGCCGGATTAGGCCCCCGAAACGGACTTTGGACATGCCTGTTCTAAGTGAAGTCTTTCAAAAGATTTGACGTGCTGTAATTCACCCTTAGATACTTAAATTCAGAAATACAGTGAAACCTCGGTTTATGAACACCTCGGTTTACGAATTTTCGGTTTATGAACACTGCGGACCCATCTGGAACGAATTAATTCACTTTCCATTACTTTCAATGGGAAAGTTCGCTTCAGTTTATGAACACTTCAGTTTATTAACAGACTTCCGGAACCAATTAAACCCATGCTTTGGGTTAAGTACACTTCAGGTTGAGTACTCCGCGGACCCATCTGGAACGGATTAATCCACTTTCCATTACTTTCAATGGGAAAGTTCGCTTCAGTTTATGAACGCTTCAGTTTATGAACAGACTTCCGGAACCAATTGTGTTCATAAACCGAGGTACCACTGTATTGGGTGGGGCTGTTGCATGGCAATTGCAGCTGTTTCCGTTGCCCTCTCCCTCAACCGCTGCCGCCCAATACATTGTTTCTGTATCAAAATAGCATTGGACCATGGAAAACTGATGTGATTTTATGGTGTATAATCATAATAAAAAGATTGTAACCCTATATGGTCAGGACGATTAGCAAATTGACGTTAAAGGGCATTGGTGGGGGTGCATTTCTCCCCTATAATTCATGGTGATTGCCACCACAGAAAAGAAATCCAGTTGTTTTTCCCAAGGAATTGAAAATTACAGAAGACAGGCCTTTAAAAAAAAGGGACAGAATGATGTATTGTGAGCCAATGTTCCAAAGGCCTTTTTTTCCTTTTGAAAAAATTAGCATTGACAATTTGACTGTGGGCACAAATAAGTCAAACAAAGAGCACAGAAAACAAAACTAGGCTTGTAATTCATTTTTGTTGCTTTCACAAAAACCCAGAAAGATGCAGATGCTAGAATTGTACTTTCCGACAGTTTGTCCCAGGAATTTCTGGCTGTCCCGATCACTATGTGCAACAGCTCGTTGTGTCAAAGGAAGGTTGTATCTCCATGTATATCGCATACAATAGATCTGGATTCAATCCCTGGCATCTCCTGGGAGGGCTGGGGAAAACTTCTGTGTGAAATCAAGGAGAGTCAGTTATATAGTCAGTGTAGGGCAACTGAGCTCGATGATCCAATGGCCTCACTTGATAAAACGCAGCTTGCTATGTTCCCTTATTATGCAACAAAAATGGTGGTCATTATTACCTGTTGGAATCCAGGGCTCTCTGCCTCACATACACAGTCAAAATTGTGCAGACGTTACTTTGTACTGTGACTGAGATAACAGGAAATTGTCCACAATGCCGGGTTGAAAAGAAAATATGCCTTTTGAAGAGACTACATATTGGGCTTGTCAACTTGTCAACTACTTCTGCTGGAAAGAATAACTGGAACACCAACAAAAATGCAGTGACTGAGAGCAAAGAAGCTATCCGTGGCCTTACAAGATAACATGCGAGTTACGCTGCCTGGTATCAGCTTTGGCAGATGAAATGGAAGAGGCAAAGCTGCAAGGCATAATGAAGATGGAAGGTTCTTTTCATTGCCGCAAGTACATTGAATGTCTGTCGGAAGAGGAAGGCAGTCCATCGAAGAAGCCTAAAGCAGAGATGACGTGGGAATATGTTTCAAAATTAAAAACTCATCAGCACAATTACAGAAGCTGCTATTGTCTCAATTTTACAGCCCCCTGTTCTGAAAAATGAGGGTTGTAACAATGGCCTGCCAGCAGACCTGTTGTGGATACAACACAAATAATGTATAGGAACAAAAGCTATGAATACTCAAAAGAGCATTATCCAATCCTGGAGGAGGAGGAGGAGGAGGAGGAGGAGGAGGAGGAGGAGGAGGAGGAGGAGGAGGATGTATGGTTTTACCAAAACCCGTGGAATATAATGTGGTATTCCTGAAAGGTGCAAGTTCAGAAAAACAAGCAACAATCTGGGTGACAGATAGATGTAGAATGAAGGGCCCCAACATATAATAAATTCAGCAGAATTTATTTAGGCATGTTGTGTGCCTAAAAGCTTTGTGTGATCTATATCCTGCAAAATTAAAACTAAAACTGGGTCCAGTTCGTGTACACGGAACAGCCTACAGCTTGCATGTGCATATGATCTCTCTCTCTCTCTCTCTCTCTCTCTCTCTCTCTCTCTCTCTCTCTCTCTCTCTCTCTCTCTCTCTCTCTGTGTGTGTGTGTGTGTGTGTGTGTGTGTGTGTGTACTGTATATTCCTGCATATAAGACTACTTTTTAACCCAGGAAAATCTTCTCAAAAGTCGGGGGTCGTCTTAAACGCCAGGACGTATTTCTTATATGGTGAGTATATCCCAGACTCTATATTTTAACTGGAAAAGTCGGGGGTCGTCTTATACGCCCAGTCGTCTTATACGCCGGAATATACGGGTATATATATATGTGTGTGTTTGTGTGTGTGTGTGTGTTTTGCTAATATCTGCTGCTTCTTTGTGTATGATTCACTGTAATTTTGTGGCTTTGACTGAATACTCATATGTGTTTCATGCAATATAGTATTATTAGCCAATACATAAAATAAAATAAATATGGTGATGGAGGTCATGAGCCAGCCCAGCATCCATGGTCCCAACTCCCTTCTAAGCGCTTACCCTACTAACGCTGCTGTGCTGCCTGAAGAGGGCTGCCCTTGACTTGTGGGAGGCGAGTGGCTGGAGGGCCTGCTCAGAATCAGGAGAGCTATTTTGCTGGTTTGTCATCACTGCTATATTTCCTTTCCAATACTGAATGACAACTGTTTTAAATACAACAGAGGAACAGGGATGCCAGAGAGCCTCAAATTAGCTCTGCCAGAAAGGAGATTAAAAATGAGGCTTATAAACACAGTAAAGCCCGAGCGCTGGAAAATTACAGCTTGCTCTGGATGTTGCTGTTTTTTTTTTATAAAAAAAACCTGTTGGTGATCTCCCCCCACTTCCTTTTTAATCCAGCACTTAAATGTTGAAATTGTAATTCTTGTATTTTATGGGTTTTACAGTGGAATCCTATACTTAGAAGTAAGTCCTGTTCGCTCACCCATTATTTGTTTTTGCTGACAGATGCAGAAGATCTTTTAGGTTATAAATTATCACTCTGGAGGTAATTTTAAAAGGGAGGCATTTGCAGTTTTAGTATCCATAAGAGAACTGCTGCAAGAACATGAAGGGACATTTTATCATGCTTGATGGACATGTAAAAAAAGCTAATAAACTATTGGACACAAATACATACATTGATTTTCAGAGTCCAGCTTCGCTTTCTTGGCCCACATCCAGCCAATCACTACCCATCTAGCACCTCAGCTGACTCTCCTGATTCAGACAGAAAAGAGAGACAGAGCTGAGTGTTATTCATATATTGGTGACACTTCGCTCCAAAACTCCTGGTGACAGCTCCCAGAGGCTTCATATAGAGGTTAAATAGAATGGGGGAGATGATAATGTCTATGGCAGGCATCCCCAAACTGTGGCCTTCCAGATGTTTTGGCCTACAACTCCCACAATCCCTAGCTAACAAGACCAGTGGACGGGGAAGATGGGAATTGTAGTCCAAAACATGTGGAGGGCTGAAGTTTGGGGGTGCCTGGTCTATGGCATCAAACAGTGGCATCCCATAACTACTTTCTGCAAATAGTGCTGGAGGTAGGAGGAGAATCACTGAAGTACAAGAAGAACAAGCAGAGTCAGACTCCCTGCCACAGCTCTCCCGATAAAGGTTATCAGGGTGTGTCCCTGACCAGTGTTGTGATTGGCCAGAAGTGAGAATGAAATGGATCCAGGTATTCACTCTTCTCCGGTTATGCATGAAGCTGGGCTGCTGCCACCCTCTTGAGCACCTTGCCCCCAAAGGGAGTGTCAGTTGATGGACCAGGTAGGTCTTCTTAGGGAGTGGCAGCACACCTCAGCCTCCTTCAAGGCAAGTGGTACTTCCCCCTCCTCTGGTGAAGAATTGCTCTCTCCCCAGGGCTGACTTGAAGAAGCCAAGATGGACAATGGTCAATGGAGCAAGTGGTCAGCCACACTTCTTCAAGCAGCTTGTCTACATTCTCAGGCTGCCAAAACAGAAATTAATCAAACACAGAAGGACTTGCTCCAATGGTGGCAGAAGAAATCTGCCACTTGTATTTATAGTTCCCAGATGGATCCTTCCAAATCTACGAATCTATCATGCTATGATTCTATGAATAGTGAGAGCAGCAAGCCTTTCAAAAGGCTTCACCCTTTTTAAATATTTCTTTAATAGAACTATCATTTGTAACTTGTTCAAAGACTTATTTTCATTTAACATCCAGTATGTTTTAGCCAGAAATGTTTTCGTTCTTTGATACCAGTAATAAAGCAACCATCTGCACACAGGAATAAACTAATGATGATGTTACTGAATTAATTTAAGACAGGTCGGGGGGGGGGGAACGGAGAGATCTCAAAGACCATGCTGCTTGCCAGTTTGAAAATAATGATATAAGGGATAGACTTGTTTACTTACATTCATGTGATATTTCTCAGAATATTAATTCCTGCTGATCTGCATACATCTAACATTTAATGATACCGAAGGATACCTGAGCTTTCACAATTCTGCCAGCAGTTTTTGTTTGTGGCAATGGTTGTGTAAGTACCAACGTGCCAAATATCACAGCTAGCGCTAGTTCTGCAGCTGTTGCTCAGCATAATGAAGTGGCAAGAAGGGTTTTCCTATGTGCACTAGTGCTAATGGTTGGAGAACGTCTTGAGTGAGGCAAAATCAACATGGGACTTTCCAATTATGCAAGTCTAGGGTTTGTGCTAGCAAAATGACACTGCTGGACGCAAGCCATCACCTATATTTTAATTAAGGGGGGTTATTAACATTATTCCTGCCAACCTAGCAGTTCGAAAGCACATCAAAGTGCAAGTAGATAAATAGGGACCACTACAGCGGGAAGTTAAACGGCATTTCCGTGTGCTGCTCTGGTTCGCCAGAAGCACATGACCTGGAAGTTGTACGCTGGATTCCTCGGCCAATAACGTGAGATGAGCGCCGCAACCCCAGAGTCAGTCACGACTGGACCTAATGGTCCCTTTACCTTTAACAGCTAACAGCTCCCTTAACAAACTTAGGTTCCCAGGATGCTTTGGGGGAAGGAATGGCTCCTTAAAGTGGTGTGATACTGCTATAAAAGTATAGTGCAGATAGATAGGGAGTTGGAGTAATGTCCCCACTGTGGAAGGATGTGTGGATCCAGAATTGGCCTCCACAGTCACTTACGGACCCATTGTTAAAACCGTGTTTATGGAGGACAATCTTACTCGGCTACAAGTGATCGCCAAAAAAGAATAGAATTAAATGGACTTAGGTTAGCTATGCCTAACTTCATTCCATTTATTTCAATGCGTATTCTCTGAGTTTGACTTAGCTGGATGAAACCTTCATTGCCTACCATAAAAATTTCGCCGTTGGGGAATATTAATGTATCCGTTTTCAAAATGGTGGAGAAGCAGTGAATGTTGCTTGAGTCATGCTGAGCATGGTGCTCCCGGCCATGTTCTCTGCCACAGTCCCTGTGGTCTTTTTCTCCCTGTAAGACTTAAGAAAGATATCTGAACTTTCTGTTCTCTTAAACAGAAACACTGAAAAAGCTTTGATATTATCATCATATCTCAGAGTAATAATTATAATTAGGTCTTTTTTTTCCTCTAAAGGCCTTCTTTAGTTTTATTACAGCTAACACTATTTAAAATAGCCTTGAAATCTACCCTGAGCACCACTGGGAAGCCCCTTTGGTGTCTCTAAAACGGATGGCTTCACTTTCACTTTTTAAGGTGGATGAAAAAGCCAAGCCAATTCAAAGGGCTCTTATGATCTTATTTGCAGGTGTTAGAACTTTGTAACTGTTGAATAACCTTGGCCAAGGTGAAAAGCAAAAAGTACCACTGACACTCAATGCCACATTGTGGCAAGATGTGGAATGAGCGGACTCTGAATTTTGTTTTCCACTGCAAGTCATAATAAGCAAAAGAATAAGCCTGATCAGCTCGTGCTGCTTCACTGTGGAGATAAGTGGGGTTTGTTGGTGCTTTTTCAGTCCATTTTCATTGGGTCTTGTGGTCACAAGGTTCAATTAGACAAAGCACATAGGAAGCCACAAAAACTGGTCCTATAAGGTGTATTATAAAGGTGCATTGTGCAATAAGGCAGGGGTGCTCTCTGAATGTTGTTGGACTACAATTGGCATCTGCCCAAGCCACCATGGCTAATGAGGGATGATGGGAATGGTAGTCTAGGGACATCTAAAGGGTACCAGAGTCACAAGGTAGGTCTAGAGACCAAACCCTCCAAGTGTTGCTATTTTCCAGGGATGTCCCTAATTTAAAGGAGTCATTCCAATTTCTGATTTGATCCTGGAATATCCCACTTTTCCTTATTGTTGTTTAGTCGTTTAGTCGTGTCCGACTCTTCATGACCCCATGGACCATAGCACGCCAGGCACTCCTGTCTTCCACTGCCTCCCGCAGTTTGGTCAGACTTATGTTCATAGCTTTGAGAACCCTGTCCAACCATCTCGTCATCTATCGTCCCCTTCTCCTAGTGCCCTCAATCTTTCCCAACATCAAGGTCTTTTCCAGGGAATCTTCTCTTCTCATGAGGTGGCCAAAGTATTGGAGCCTCAGCTTCAGGATCTGTTCTTCCAGTGAGCACTCAGGGCTGATTTCCTTAAGAATGGATAGGTTTGATCTTCTTGCAGTCCATGGGACTCTCAAGAGTCTCCTCCTGCACCATAATTCAAAAGCATCCATTCTTCGGCGATCAGCCTTCTTTATGGTCCAGCTCTCACTTCCATACATCACTACTGGGAAAACCATAGCTTTAACTAAACGGACCTTTGTCGGCAAGGTGATGTCTCTGCTTTTTAAGATGCTGTCTATGTTTGTCATCGCTTTTCTCCCAAAAATTTGCGTGCTTTTCCTTAGGATGTCCCTATTTTCATTGGAGAAGTGTTGGAGGGTATAGAGTTATCCAACCCCTGAAAGCAATTCAGTATAGGGAAGGTGGTTTTATAAAAAAAATATTTAATGTTTTATTAGGTTTGTATGTATGTTTGAAGCTGCCTAGAATGCTAGGGCAACCCAATAAGATGTGTGGGGTATAAATTATCATTATGGAATGGGACGTCCCTATTTTCATCAGAGAAATCTTGGAAGGGTGTATAAGAGGTATCCATGAGGGTCATGCTCATCATTATTCAGTGCGGAAATTTGTTTATGGTTTTGCCTTAATTCAGATCTAATTATCTTGTTACATTCCAATTTTCCCTTTCCTTTATTTATGGCACTGCATGAGAGGTTCTAAAGTATCCATGATATTCAGTGACATGCTGATAAGAAGTCAGACAGGAAGTTTTTCAATATAAATCTGGACTAATTCCATCAATTAATGTAAATGTACACCTCCACAGCTCTTGAGATTTAAAGTGGATGTTATGAATCTGAAATTGTCCTGAAAAGAAAGAAGCAATTATGATTGTCCTTACAACAGCAAAATTTCATGCATAGCTGCCAAGTTATCCCTTTTTTTAAGGGAAATTCCCTTATGCTGAATAGGCTTCCTCATGAGAAAAGGGAAAACTTGGCAGCTATGATTTCATGTGGCAGCTAAATGGGAAAGAGGGGTGGGAGAAGATCATCCACAACCATGTGGTTTGAGAAAATAGAGGATTTGGTGTATTCAACAAAAATATAAAATCCCTGGTTGATATGCTAGTAGGCTCAAGTAGACTCACTGAAGCTAATAAACATGACTAACTTTGACTCATTATTCTCAATGGATCTACTCTGAATAGGACCATCTTTGAATCTTTTTACTTCTCTGTTTTTTGCCTGGCTGGAATGTGTCCCTGAACTCTGATAATGTTCCCTGCAGGCATGGAAGGAGGAAGATAGAAAAGAGTGTGTGTGTTTCGGAACCAGTCTATTGTTTGTTTGTTTTTTAAAAAAGTTTTTAAAAATCCATTTGCTGCCCTGCCCGCTTTTGCCTTTGGGCCTTGACCACAGTGGCATGTGGCCTATGGAAGGCTGCTCAGAATGCAATGGGGCTCTCAGGGTGAAAAAGCTGTCCCATTTCTAAAGTAGGCTGTTGTTTTCTGGCATTGGCTCACCTGATGTCATGGACTGGTTGGACACAGATGAATGGTGGGAGAAACCAGCTGGGGAAGCACCAAAGTAAGAAGGTTCAGATCCCAGAGACTAGTGGTGGGACAACGACAAGTGGTTATAGGGGAAGAGAGAAAAGCTTGGGAAGAGGAGCTGTCATCCCTGCTGCTGTGACAAGCTCCTCTCCCCCTGGGCTCCCATAACCAAGAGAGGCGTGAAATGGGAGGAGCAAAGAGAGCTATGTAAGGGCAGTCTCAGATTCTGTCACGATCCGGTCGGCGGGCGTCAGGACCAGAGGCAAGATGGTGGTGAAGAAGCAGGGTCGAGGAGCAAGGCAGAGGCGAAGGTCCACGGGGCACGAAGCAAGGCGAAGGCGAAGGATCCAGGAACAAGAAGCAAGGCGAAGGCGAAGCAAGGGTCCAAGGAGCAAGGAGCAAGGCAAAGGATCCAGGAACAAGAAGCAAGGCGGCAGCAAGGCAAGGGTCCAAGGAGCAGGAGGCCAGATGCAACCAGGCAAGGATAGCGTTGCTGTGGCAAAGAGCTGAAGGGAAAATGCTGGGCTTTTATCCCTCCCAGCTCCTGCCACAAGGTGCAGTGAGATCTCAAGTGGCCTCACCTGGGTGACTACTCCTTGCCTCTCCAGCACAAGCTGAGGACTTCACCTGTGTGGCCACGCCTTGCTTCTCCAACACAAGCTGAGGCAGGCCCCAGTCCTGCAAAGCACTACAGGCCCCAAAGCCTGACTCCTGCCCATACTCCTGACAGATTCCTTGGAAAAAACCCTGGGCAGGAGAAGACATAGAGGGCTGTGGGAAGACAGGGACCATTAGTCCAGGCAACTGCTTCATGGGGGCAAGATGTGTTGCTGTGCTCATTAGACCTGACACTCCACCAGGTCCAGACAGATCGTGTTTTTCTAACAAAGAGTTAGCTCCGACTTGCAGAGTGTGATTTACTGCTGGCTCATGCCTGACACTAACTACCACCCTAACCACAAGACTGTCTGCTCCAGGTACTAGCCAACTGCCAGTCCTTGGGTGTGAATGCCTAACAGTTACCTTGGCAAATAGAGGCATTACAGCTTGGAGATTTTCACGTTTGTTTCAGCAAGCCAGATTGCAGCTTTCAAGAAGCCTAATCACAGAGGGGCTCCCAGAATGATTACTTCCTTCGGTGGTGTGATGAGAGAAGAGTCTATCACTGGATAAGAGTTTGGGAGTTTGTTAAGAGAAGATCCATGTGCTGATAAATTATTTATATGGATAATGTGGTTGGAGAAAGATGCCAAGGAAAATTATTTCCAGAAGCAATTTTCTATTATTCTCCAGACTGTAGCCTGTCATTGTCGGAGTGAGTCAACTGCCAAATTACAGCTGAGATCCTGTTCCACTAATGAAATCTTTTTGTCATCCTAATTTCAATGTTAAATCTAATTGTTTCTAATTTTACTGTTTTCCCTATCAGCATGGAACTCAACTGCAGCCATTGACGCTTGTCGGCTTTGCTGCCTTTGTTTGATTTTTCAGTATTGCAAATGCAGAAAGAGCAGGCCTGCTCAGAATAAGATACTTTATTAAAGCAGTTGCTATTTAATTTTAAACATGAAAATGCCCCTTATGTGACCATATTCTAAAGGCTTAACACAAATATTTCTATGCATCCCCCCCTTTTCAATTTCTTTAGAAAAATAAATAAATTCTTTTTTACATTTTGTTGTTAGGAAGTGATTTGAGTATAATTTATACCAAATAGCAATATACAAATAAACTGACTATGACTTTATTTTCTGTCAAAATTAGAGATAATTAATATTTTTATTCCACCACTCTTCCAAAAAGCTCAGAGCAGCCTACATGATTCTTCCATTCCCCTTCTTTTAATAGACTTGATGGGCAATTTCATACCAAGACCTAGGGAAGTAACATAGCTAAGCCTGGCAGGACAGCTTATTCTATGGTATTAACCCCTTCATACATTAATTAGACTTAAGCATGCTGGTTATATGAGGCTGGTTGTCCCACAATTTTAATCAAGATGTCCTCATAGGTTTTGCCTACTCCCGAAATTTCCTGAACATAGCCGGAAATTGCTGCAATGTACAGTCATATGGCAACCCATGTCAGAAGTGTAGATTTTGGCTCAGAAACGTGTTTTGTTCTGTTTTTTAACTTTTAGATTATGGAAGAGAGAAAAAACCTCAACAACTTTGGCCACTTTTTGAAATATGGCAACCCTATGTCCTCATCCAATACTCTAATCACTGCATCACACTGTCATCAACACAATGAACCAAACTCTGTCTTGGCTAGAACATTCTTATAAAGACTTCCACTGTGCTTTCCCCCCTCTGAAATCCTTTGCGGCTGTAAATGAATATAAAATACAAATTTTATACTAGAGGGGGAAATGGTAACAACCATCTACTGCACACCATTTTCTAAAGAAAATAAGAAAGCTATAACAACAACAACAACAACAACAACAACAACTTATTTATTATTTATTATTTATACCCCGCCCATCTGGCTGGGTTTCCCCAGCCACTCTGAGCGGCTTCCAACAGAAAAATGAAATAAAATAACCTATTAAACATTAAAAGCCCCCCTAAACAGGGCTGCCTTCAGATGTCTTCTAAAAATCTGGTAGCTGTTTTTCTCTTTGACATCTGGTGGGAGGGCGTTCCACAGGGCGCCACCACCGAGAAGGCCCTCTGCCTGGTTCCCTGCAACTTGGCTTCTCGCAACGAGGGAGCCGCCAGAAGGCCCTCGGCGCTGGACCTTAGTGTCCGGGCAGAACGATGTCCTAGTGAACTTTTCCTAAGAAGTGAACATATTAATAGAGGCAAATACAAGCTCATTTGCTGAATGTATCTGATTAAGTACAGCACATCCCTTTTAAAGGATGCAATCCCACATCACATTTTGTAATTAACCCAGGAACCATGGAAGAAAAATCTCTTGAGTTTCTGTCTAGCAGACCACATAATGAGTGATATACGAATGGTAGCTCTTGGGGCAAGTGGTGCCAACTTGAATAAAATATTGGGGGCAGGTAAGCCCCACTGCACATAATTGATCACAAGACACAACACACAAACACCATTTGAATGGCAGTGCCCATCAATGCCCCTTTAAATACTTTATTGGGGGGCCGAAGGGACCTTGCCCCTAGGAACTGGCTCCTATGCTTCGGGGTGGGGGTGTGTTTACCACCAGAGTAGTAAGTGCCAAAGCAAACAAGATGGATTTTAACAAGGAGAAATGTAAAGCACTACACTTGGGCAAAAGAAATGAAAGGCACGAATACAGGATGGGTGACACCTGGCTTGAGAGCAGTACATGTGAAAGGGATCTAGGAGTCCTGGTAGACCACAAACTTGACATGAGTCAACAGTGTGATGCAGCAGCTAAAAAAGCCAATGCAATTCTGGGCTGCATCAATAGGAGTATATTTTGTTAGCAAAATATTGGAAAAGAGAAGAAATTCTGAATATAAAAGAATGGCAAGAAAAATTATTAAGTTATGTGGAATTAGATAAAATAACAAATGTAATTAGAGGAGGTAATAATAAAAAAATTGCTAAAAATTGGGCAAAATTTGGAGAGTATTTCAAAAAACAGTGCCCCATGATAAAAACTTGGACTTACTTATAACATCTTGCACAGAACAAATTTAAATGGGAACGAAACAGTGGAAAAAGGTATGATGTAATTAACCCGGGAAAAGGACAAGAGGAAGTCGGTTCGGAAATAAAGGTGTTTATTGAAACTTATGGTGTACAGAATATAGGTAATGAAGAAGAGATAAAGGAGCTGATAACGTGGGTTTAGATAAGCTTTAATTTAAGTGGAGAACTAAATTTTGAGTTTTTTTCTGGTTTGTGTTTGATTTATGATTTGATTAGTATGATTTTTCTTATAGTATTATCAATATTTTTGTATTATATTTTTGTATTTTTGTGTTGTCTTTTTTTCTTTTTTCTTTTTCTGTCTGTATTTTGTATTTTATGCTCAATAAAGTTTTTTAAACTAAAAAAAAAGGAGTATAGATCAAGGAAAGTAATAGTACCACTGTATTCTGCTCTGGTCAGACCTCACCTGGAGTATAGTGTCCAGTTCTGGGCACCACAGTTCAAGAAGGATACTGACAAGCTGGAACGTCTTCAGAGGAGGGCAACCAAAATGGTCAAAGGCCTGGAAATGATGCCTTAAGAGGAACGGCTTAGGGAGCTGGGTATGTTTAGCCTGGAGAAGAGAAGGTTAAGGGGTGATATGATAGCCATGTTCAAATATATAAAAGGATGTCATATAGAGGAGGGAGAAAGGTTGTTTTCTGCTGCTCCAGAGAAGCGGACACGGAGCAATGGATTCAAACTTCAAGAAAGAAGATTCCACCTAAACATTAGGAAGAACTTCCTGACAGTAAGAGCTGTTCGGGAGTGGAATTTGCTGCCAAGGAGTGTGGTGGAGTCTCCTTCTTTGGAGGTCTTTAAGCAGAGGCTTGACAGGCATATGTCAAGAATGCTTTGATGGTGTTTCCTGCTTGGCAGGGGGTTGGACTGGATGGCCCATGTGGTCTCTTCCAACTCTACGATTCTATGATTCTATGATTCTAAGTGGTAGTTTCCTCATACTCGACCCATTTTTTTTAGACCTCTGAAGTCAGTGCCTGATATGAATTTAACACTGATCACCGAGCTCGACATGCCACAGAGATTGCCCCTTCCGGGTGATGTTTACCAAAAACACAGGAAGATGATGGTCTTTCAGATTTTCCTGCACAATTAGAGCTATGATACTTGCAAGGGCAACAGAGTACTTGGGTGGAATGGAATCTGCTGAAACGCAGGACTTATTAATGCTGCTTCCGGTTGGAGGCTTTTTGTGTGAATCAGTCCCCAAAATACAGTCGTTATTTATTTAAAGGTGCTCGATGCCCAGCTTGCTTCTAAGCGGTTTACAAAACATAAAAAACCAATTGCACAACATTGCTAAAATGCACCATAATTAAAAAAAATACAGCATAAAACAATCCAATTTAAACATTAAAATAGGAATGTCCATGATTAAAATATACCATTAAATAATCCATGGAAACAGCATAGTAATTAAAGCAGGAGACTTGAGTTGTGAGATCAAAGAGACATGTCGTTGCTAACACATTCACCCCTCTCCCCTCTCCCCAAATAGTGAAAACTGTGATTGCAGCCTGGGGCACTTCTTCATACCTACTGTACATGTGCCCGTTTTATTTCAATATCTGCCATGCTGCATGTGTTTGTTTGTGATTCAATCCTAAGTGTAGCTTTAAACTGTAAAAAGGAATTAAAGCATTGTGAAACATTACTGAGAGAACAACTCGTGTTGTGTATGTAGTGGGTTTTTGTCTGCCTGAGCTTCAGTCTGGACTAGGATTCGGAGCCCACGATTTCTTTCCCTGTGAATTCATTACAGGAGGTAGGTAAAGGTAAAGGGTAAAGGGGTCCCTGACCATCAGGTCCAGTCGTGTCCGACTCTGGGCTTGCGGCGCTCATCTCGCTCTATAGGCCGAGGGAGCCAGCGTTTGTCCGCAGACAGCTTCCAGGTCATGTGGCCAGCATGACAAAGCTGCTTCTGGCGAACCAGAGCAGAACAGAGAAACGCCGTTTACCTTCCCGCCGGAGCGGTCCCTATTTATCTACTTGCACTTTGATGTGCTTTCGAACTGCTAGGTGGGCAGGAGCTGGGACCGAGCAACAGGAGCTCACCCCGTTGCAGGGATTCGAACCGCTGACCTTCTGATCAGCAAGCCCTAGACTCTGTGGTTTAACCCACAGCGCCACCTGGGTCCCTTATACTGGTTCATACCATTAGTCAATCCAGAAAAAAAGTTTGTTTGTTTTTTAGTCTGCTTAGTGGAGGAGCTCTCCAAGATGGACAGTCTTTCCCAGCCTGCTCCCTGAAAAACTTCTTCCAACTGGAGGTGGAAACTTAAGCCTTTCTGTCTGCAAAACACAAACATTGTAATGTGGTAATAATCATGCACAATGTTTCTAAGACAGCTTTACAAAATGGCCTGCTGGAGCAGCAAATGGGATTACAATGACCCCCCCACCCTGCCCCAGCAAGTTTGTAAAATGCAAATGTCAGCACCAATGTTTCATTCAACTGCACTTTCAAGGTGCGCAAGAGTGTCCATGGTCTAAAGGCAGCCAAAATGAAATGCTCTCCATTTATTTAGTGCAGTTGTTTTAGAGCTAAGCTCCAACACCTGCATTTTCAAAAGGAGAGAAGGAAAGAAAGATTCTAGGAGGAAGTATAAATGAGGCAATTTGCTATATTCAAGCAATGCATAATTGGTTTATTAGCGCAGAACTTGCCACAAAAATGCACTTATTACTGCTGTAGCTTTTGTAAGCAGCATACTGCAAAACAGTAATAAAATCAGTCTCTGCACTATAATGTCATTTTATGATATTTAGAAGGGGGCATTTTTTGGAAGCACTGTTGTAGTACATTGCCACATTAAAATCTCTGGCACACTTAGGAACATTTCTCCATCTAAGAGTATTTGCATATTTTTTAATTAAAATCCCTCAGGAATAATTTCCTATCATACAAATTTGTTTTTAGAATACTTCAGAAGACTACTTCTGCATATTTCTCTCATCATAGCTTATTAACATGTAGTAATTCTCACTCTAGATCTACTGGGGCACCTTTAAGCTTCAAGATATTAATATAGGACTACCAAACAACAACCTGAAAAATAAAAGTATGCTTAGTTGTCCTCCAGTATGTTGTTAATAAGATCTGATTAATTTGGCCTAGTTCTGATTGAGGTGGCAAAACTATGTACCAGCTCTACCTCTCTTTCAAATCAGAACCAGTGAAGGCGGTTGGAGGATGGATGGCGGCTAACAGATTGAGGTTGAATCCCGACAAGACAGAAGTACTGTTTGTAGGGGACAGGAGGCGGGCAGGTGTGGAGGACTCCCTGATCCTGAATGGGGTAACTGTGCCCCTGAAGGACTAGGTGCACAGCCTGGGAGTCACTTTGGACTCACAGCTGTCCATGGAGGCGCAGGTCAATTCTATGTCCAGGGCAGCTGTTTACCAGCTCCATCTGGTACACAGGCTAAGACCCTATCTGCCCATGGACTGTCTCACCAGAGTGGTGCATGCTCTAGTTATCTCTCGCTTGACTACTGCAATGAGCTCTATGTGAGGCTACCTTTGAAGGTGACCCAGAAACTACAACTAAGCCAGAATGCGGCAGCTAGACTGGTGACTGGGAGAGGCCAATGAATGATCTACATTGGCTCCCAGTACGTTTCCGTACAATTCAAAGTGTTGGTGCTGACCTTAAAGCCCTAAATGGCCTCGGTCCAGTATAGCTGAAGGAGCATCTCCACCCACATCATTCTGCCCGGACACTGAGGTCCAACGTTGAAGGGCCTTCTGGCGGTTCCCTCACTTCGAGAAGCCAAGTTACAGGGAACCAGGCAGAGGGACTTCTCGGTAGTGGCACCCACCCTGTGGAATGCCCTCCCACTAGAGGTCAAAGAGAACAACAATTACCAGACCTTTAGAAGGCATCTCAAGGCAGCCCTGTTTAGGGAAGCTTTTAATGTTTGATGGATTTCTGTATTTTAGTGTTTTGTTGGAAGCCGCCCAGAGTGGCTGGGGAAACCCAGCCAGATGGGCGGAGTATAAATTATTATTATTATTATTATTAATAATAATAATAATAATAATTTACCACAGGTGAAGGCTTGCATGACTGAACCCTTGTCCACCCAACAACAAAAATGCTATCAAAAGGAATCTGGAAAGAAGACTTCATTCTCCCCAGTGGCAGAGCAACATGCTGCAGCCCTCGGAGCAGAGAACAGACGGGGGTGTGGCTGGTGCGTGTCCCCGGGGGTGAAGCACGTCGCTGGGGGGGGCGTGGCATGCGACCCGGGGTTGCGCATCCCAGGGGGGCAGCCACAATGGCACCCTTTCCCCAAATGGTACCCGGTGCGGCCCGCTCCCCCACTCCCCCTTCGTACTGTGAGGTAGAATAGATGGAGAGATTTGAACTCAATCTCTCTGCTCAAAGTCAACTCACTAACATCTAGAGATACTGAATATGGGAGCGATAAGCCCTGTAACTCTGAATGGCTCTGTTAATCAAGGGGATTTAAATGTTTTCAGAACAGTACACTTACAATTCCCAGGTATATCCAGCAGACATAAGGAAACCACAGAAAAATGTGTTTATTTGCGAGATAATCACATGGTTCCATTTTAGATTATCATTGCTTAGCAACAAAAATAAAGCCTTCAGCACTTGGGGACCTCAGCAACAAGAAGAAGCAACAGATATTCTAGCCATTTTCTTCTATCATCCCATTGTTTAAATCATCCCTCCCTTTTACTTGTTTTTCCATTGTGGTATTGCAACTGATGTGGCTTCAGTTGTTGGTCAGAAGTGCTTTCTTCTGCCTTTATTCAGTGCTGGAATGATTGAATGATAAGGCAAGCTCAGGGAGGACAGAAATCTCCCCCTGGGGTGAGGAGTTGAGACATGTCGGTATAAGTCTTACTACATTTTGCAATCATCCCCCCTCCCCTTTATTCCTTCTTATTTTTGTTTGGAGAGGGCAGGATGTGGCTAAAATTGGGAACAATTAGAGAGGCTGCTGGGTTTCATTAAGCAACTACCAATAATAACATAACAACAACAACAACAACAACAACAACAACAATGGTTTTTATTTTTATTTTTGACAGGTTGGCTTTAAAACAACTATATGGATAAGAAGGCAAAACCCAAATGCTGCACTCTCCCAAATGTATATCAAACAAAGAGTAACATCCAACCATCTCAGAATAGATGGAAATAATAGAATCATAGAATTAGAAGTGACCACAAGGGTCATCTAGTCCAACCCCCTGCAATGCAGGAATCTTTTGCCCAACATAGGGCTCAAACCCACAACCCTGAGATTGAGAGTCTCATGCTCTACCACAGTGTTTCTCAACCTTTTTTGGGCCACGGCACACTTGTTCCGTGAAAAAAATCACGAGGCACACCACCATTAAAAAAGTTTAAAAAATTAACTCTGTGCCGCCCTATATTATAATTATGACTGTAAGAAACACTTGCCAAATATTGCTTTCCGGCGGGTCAGTGCTGTTTATTGGCGGCCACCAGGCTCGTTTGCACTGAGCTTTGGGAAAGAGGAGGAGAAATAATTGCTTTCCGGTGGGTCAGCAATGTTTATTGGCGGCCGCCAGGCACGTGACAATGCAAATCGCCCTTCTCGTCGCCGCACGTCGCGGCACACCAGCCAGCGTCTCGCGGCACACTAGTGTGCCGCGGAACAGCGGTTGAGAAACGCTGCTCTACCAACTGAGCTATCCCAGCTTCAATGGGCTTGGCTTGTGCCTTTGCATGCTGTGTTCGTGTTTGTGCCTTTGCATTAGATATCCAATCAATAAAAAATGGTTAGGGCCTATGAAGAAGACCAGCTCACAACCATCATGGTGAAAAGAAACCCACATGCAGAATTTCGTGCTTTGATCTAGACAACTGATAAGCAACTTTGCATTTATATGGTACCATAAAGCATGCCTACAAGCTGGGGTGGTGAGAGCTGTAGTCTTGAAAAATATGAAGGACCACAGGTTCCTCAGCCCTACAGTAAAGTCAAGAAAGTGCAGGTGTATTTCCAAACAAGGATGCCCCTGATATAGTACAGCAGTGAAAGACAAGCCATAAACTATACTAGGAGGAGAAGGATAAGAATGGGGAGATGGGCCACCTATGCTTCTTCAACACAGTCTCATCTCAGCAGGACCAGATGTTACATTTCCACTCAGGTGCAGGAGAAGTTCAGAAAGTGGCCCTGGGCTGAAAAATGCAGCTTCATAAGACATTTCAACTTTCATTTTCTTTTCAATGGCAAATTTCTAGACTTTATTATTGCAAAATATGCATTTTGAGTGTAGTTGTGCACACACTTTGGACTTTAAGAAGGCTGATTTCAAAAAGCTTAATGAGCTACTGGTCAGAAATACTCAAAAAGAAGGGAGTCCAAGATGGATGGGAGTTTCTTAAGGAGCTTACAGATGAGCTGAGAGTTAAGAAGGGCATGTATAAGAAACGGAAGAAAGGGGAAATCATGAAGGAAGAGAATACACAAGTAGCCAACAGTTGCAGGGAGAAGGTCAGGCAGACCAAAGCTCAGAATGAGTTCAGGCTTGCAAGAGAGATTAAAAATAATTTTTAAAAGTTCCTTCGCCTGTGTTCAAAGTAAGAAGAAGAGCGAGCAAGTGGTAGGTCCTCTGCACAGAGAAGACAGAAATGCTATTGGGTGACAGAAAGAAGGCGGGACTGCTCAACACTTACTTTGCTTCTGTCTTCACCCAAAAGGAAAGTAGCACCCAACCTAGTGATAACAGAATAAACGATGCAAGGAGGGAGCTGAAGCCCAAAATAGGAAAATAGGTAGTAAGGGAACACTTAGCTACTTTATATGAATTCAGATCTCCAGGGCCTTTAGCACCCAAAGGTACTAAAGGAGCTTGTGGATGTGGATGTAATATCAGAGCCTCTGTCTGTAGTCTATGAGAATTCTTGGAGAACAAATGAGGACCTTGCAGGTAGGCAAATATTATCCCCATCTTCAAAGAGGGGGAAATGGAAGACCCAGGTAACTACCGACAGGTGAGCTTGACATCGATACCAGGGAAGGTCCTAGAACAGATATAATTCAACAGTTGGTCTGTGAGCAGTTAGAAAATGATGCTGCAATTACTAAGATAAGACCCAGGGTGGGTTTCTAAAAAAAAAAAAAGTCATGCCAGATTAATATCATTTCTTTTTTTTTGATAGAGTAACAAGCTTGGTGGATCAGGAGAATGCTGTGGACATAGTGTGTCTTGATTTCAGTAAGGCTTTTGACAAAGTCCCCCATGATATTCTTGCGGAGAAGCTGGTAAAATGTGGACAGGACAAAGTAACTGTCAGGTGGATTTGTAGCTGGTCGACTGATCGAAGCCAAAAAGTGTTCCTTCACAGTTTTTCATCCTGGAAAAAGTGGGGTGCCGCAGGGTTCTGTCCTGGGAGTCTGGGACTGATGTGCTTCAACATCTTAATAAACGACTTGGTATTGAGGGGATTCAAGCACAGTATTTAATCTTAAGGGAGTCAAAACCTCTGTGCTAAAACTACTAGGTTACCTCAGAAACACATGTAGAAGCCTTTTTATATATAATAGGCTGCCATTACATGATTTGAATTACAGGGGGAAATACCAATTCTATTCAGTCTGCCTGTGGGTTATAAAAAGGCAATGTGCTTTGTGTGTGACCCAGAAGATTAACACACACTGCCATTATCGCAGGAGGTCACAAGTTAGAAGAGAACTGGGTAACTGTTTCAAATGGCAAAGTCATGTCAAGCTAACACCACAGGCTTTGAGCAAATAGAACTTTCTAGTTAACAAAATGGATATAATTGCATTTCAAAGGTTAACTGATAAAACGGCGCAACTTTGAAACAGTGAAGGGAGAGAATATCTCTAGGGAGTCACTGACCTTTTTCAAAGGAAGGACTATAAATGCTGATAAAAGTCAGTCACTTACCCCCCCCCCAAAAAAAAGTCCACGCCACAATTATCTGGTTAATTAGTAACTCTTCTGGTTAGTAGGAATTCCCAGGCAGATCAGGTGCCACCAGAGTGGCAAAGCTGAAGGTGGTTTTTGCCCACTGTGAGAAATCGTGCTGCATATGAGGCTGCAATTGTTGAATGTGAGGCTATTACGGGCAACCCAGCCCCCATTTACATGGGGGTTGCCTTCCAAGGCACTGTGTGTTTAAGTGAAATTGCGTATATTTGAAACGCCCTTGAAAAAGCCTGCAAACACCCTGTTCCGCTTCTCCCCCCCCCCACTTCCGTTCTGTTCCTTTTTGTGACGTTTTCTGGGTTCGGTGCGATATGTGTGTGCCTGGTCACGCACATATTGTACATGTGTAAATGTGGTTGCCTGTACCGTGAGAGATTGACTTGTGGGTGTAAAGCACTTGTAGTGAAAAGGAGAAGTGATTATTGGCTAAAGGAATACAGTAAACATCTATGGGAAGATATCCATGAGACCATATTACTGGAGTATATCTATTGTCAGGAGATTATTGGGGAGTATCTATTGCTGTACGTATATTTTAGTGGATTGCTAAAAAATAGCCATGTGATTGTTCTTCTTGCATCAGCAAATAATTCAGGAGATCATTTTATTATTTTAGAAAAATCTGATATTCTCCTTCAGAAGGACATCTGCGTTAAAAAAGGAGGTTCTGTGAATTTAAATCGCCTCTCTTGATAGTGACTGGATCTCTCTGCAGTTCTTGTCAGTGAGATGCAGAACTTCAGGATACGTTGTAATCCATTATCAACAGGCATGAGCATCCTTGGAGTTAAGTAATGTCTGTCGCAGCAATTATGGAATCAGGCCATTTTAAATATTTCATACGAATAGTAAGGTGCAGAAATGGAGACATTTTTGATGGAAAGATGTGTATTTTGTTGTTTAGTCGTTTAGTTATGTCTGACTCTTCATGACCCCATGGACCAGAGCACGCCAGGCACTCCTGTCTTGCACTGCCTCCCGCAGTTTGGTCAAACTCATGTTCGTAGCTTTGAGAACACTGTCCAACCATCTCGTCCTCTGTCGTCCCCTTCTCCTAGTGCCCTCAATCTTTCCCAACATCAGGGTCTTTTCCAGGGAGTCTTCTCTTCTCATGAGGTGGCCAAAGTATTGGAGCCTCAGCTTCATGATCTGTCCTTCCAGTGAGCACTCGGGGCTGATTTCCTTCAGAATGGATGGGTTTGATCTTCTTGCAGTCCATGGGACTCTCAAGAGTCTCCTCCAGCACCCTAATTCAAAAGCATCAGCCTTCTTTATGGTCCAGCTCTCACTTTCATACATCACTACTGGGAAAACCATAGCTTTAACTATACGGACCTTTGTCGGCAAGGTGATGTCTCTGCTTTTTAAGATGCTGTCTAGGTTTGTCATTGCTTTTCTCCCAAGAAGCAGGCGTCTTTTAATTTTGTGACTGCTGTCACCATCTGCAGTGATCAAGGAGCCCAAGAAAGTAAAATCTCTCACTGCCTCCATTTCTTCCCCTTCTGTTTGCCAGGAGGTGATGGGACCAGTGGCACCAGTGTATTTACATAGGGCTTAATACCAGTTACTGGAGTGAAACAGCAAGAGGAGGATATTGCACTCGGGTCCCATTTGCGGGCAGTGGGCTTCTCATAGGGATCTGGTTGGCCACTGTGGGGAAATGGCTCATTGCTGGGAATCACAGGTGGGAGAGGGCTCTTGTGCTCATGTCCTGCTTGTGTGTCAGCTGCGTTCCATTGAGAGGGGGAGAGTGTGGAGAGACAGGTGGAGGTAATTAGGCAGGAATGCAGAAGGGGGGAGGAGCAGCCAATTTGCAGTAGAAGCCTTGGTGCTGAGAACAAGGAGAAGGGAGGGGGAGTTCAAGGGAGACGGACTGAGCTCCAGAGTGATTGTGTGTTTTGAGCAAGAAGACCTGAGTTAATTGCTGCCAGCGTTGCCTTGCTTCTGTGGGAGAGACCCAACCATAACATTGTGGGCTTTCCACAGGCATCTGTTTGACCAATGTGAAAACAGAGTGCTGGACTAGATGGGCCTTTGGCCTGATCCAGCAAAGCTCTTCTTCTGCTTTTAACGTTCAGGCTTGGAGGGTCTGCAGCTCCTGATACTTACACAGGTAGTAGGAATAAAGAAGTTTACACTGTGCAGGTAAAAGGTAAAGGGACCCCTGACCATTAGGTCCAGTCGTGACCAACTCTGGGGTTGCGGCGCTCATCTCGCTCTATTGGCTGAAGGAGCTGGCGTACAGCTTCCAGGTCATGTGGCCAGCATGACAAAGCCGCTTCTGGCGAACCAGAGCAGCACACGGAAATGCCGTTTACCTTCTCGTCGGAGTTGTACCTATTTATCTACTTGCACTTTGGCGTGCTTTCGAACTGCTAGGTTGGCAGGAGCTGGGACCGAGCAATGGGAGCTCACCCCGTTGTGGGGATTCGAACCACCAATCTTCTGATTGGCAAGCCCTAAGCTCTGTGGTTTAGCCCACAGCGCCACCCGCGTCCCCAAATGACAACTGATGTAAAGCTAATTCTCGTTTCAATCCCTTAGAAAGGGGTTGTGAATATTTACCACTGAGAAGAGACCCAGCAATTTGAGTCACTAATATGTCTCTTGCTGCTCATCCCTGAGCTTTTATTGTGCTCTGCAAATGCTTGTAGTAGCAGCAGGCCTCCACTTTCAAAGGTTTTGCTGTGTCCTGTAAGCTTTTAATAAGTCTCCTGTGGAAACTCCCTGAATGGTAAGAAGAACTCAAGATGCACATTACGAATATAGCTCAATAAACCGTGTTGACTGCAAAGGAAAATGCACCACACTATATTAGTGAAATTTGAAAAGGGCACACACACCGCTCTCAGCAATGTTTTCAGGCGGGTTCCTCAAACAGGGGAGAAAGTGTTATGCAATGTTCATTCCTCCCCACCTCCCAGGCAGAATGAAGCTAAACTTGCAGGGTTTCCCAAACTTGGGTATTCAGCTGCTTGGGGACTAAAATTCCCATCATCCCTGACCACTGGTCCTGAAGCTGGTAAAAGGCACTCCTAGTCACACAGGTCACTTGGGCCGTTCTGACAGTAAGAGCTGTTTGGCAATGGAACAGGCTCCCACGAGAGGCGGTGGAATCTCCTTCCTTGGAGCTTTTAAAGCAGAGCTTGGTGTCAGGGACATGCCCAGCAGAGAGGAATCTCCAGAGGAAGAGGAATTGGCTGCACCTGTGTCTCCAAGAAATAGGAGGCGGGCCAGCAGGAGGCAGGGGAGGATGTGGTGTATATCTGGCCTTGGGAGGGGTCAGAAGCCAGTCGAGTCAACTGACTCCGGCGAAGGATGAGTTGTGGAATCTTGGGCTGCTGTAAGCCTGTTATTGAGAAATAAACCTCAGCTACTTAAACTGCCAGCGTTCTGTGTCTTGTGTGGGAGAAGCACTAAACCTGACACTTGGGTGGCCATCTGTCATTGATGCCTTAGCTGAAATTCCCACATTGCAGGGGGTTGGACTAGGTGACCCTTGGGTACCTTCCAGCTCTAAGATTTTATGATTCCCCAACATGGGAACCACCCACCCAAAGAGCCTCCATCTTCCCAGGATTTAAACACAGTTTATTGGCCCCCATCCAGTCCACTACTGCATCCAGACTCTGAATTATGGGAATTGTGGTCTGAGAACACCTAGTGGACACCTTGGTGCATCAAGAGAGGTTACAGATTGTCTATGATGGACCTAAATTCAGAGTTCTGACTCTTATTGATACATATTTAACAGTACGGCCAAGCTATGCAGGAAGTGATATCCTATGAAACGAGCAAATTATGAACTGCATTATAGCAACTAACAGCACAACTGATTGCGAACATCAATAATTCATTTTCTGTGTATATATATATATATATATAATTAGTATGTTTTCCGCTTGTGGACACACACCAAGTGCTTGAGTATACAACACATTTTGTTTTTATTTTAAAACAACCTGAATATTTTAGGTAAAGCTTGGTCACAGCTGAATCTCTGTGTCTATTCCCTTTCAGTCTCAACAGTGGGAGATTTATCATCTGCAAGTCTAATGTGACTTCCTCATCTACATTTTCAAGGCATCTGTCCTAGTGCAATGTAAATTAGATGCTCTGCCTTCTTGATCTGCTAGTAGAGCAGCTTAGCCAGAAAACCCTAATACAAACAGCATTTCCCCTTGTGTCACAAACATGACTGGAGCATCTTGCCAGCCAAGCCACAAGGGTCCATATTTTTGCTTTGTTGAATGTTTGGAAGTGACAGTCAGATTCACAAATAATTGTCAAGTTACATAAATCATGCTAACCCCCCACAAAGCAAAATGGTAAGGGATGATAACAGTATTGAAAGATATCCCTCAAGAGTTGAAACTTAAACCCTTGTGAGGTATAAAGCGCCTCTGAGTGCTTTGTAATTGAGATCTAAATTTTCCGCCACGTGTTAAGTGTGGCAGGCAGCCAAGTGACACACTTGGCTTTTAGCCTTCTGTCTTGTCTATGCTCTCAGGGCCATGGCATCAATCTGACTGTGTCTCGCAAAATGTCTGCTTTGAAATGGGCTTCAGGAGAACGGGCACTGGAGAGAAAGTTGGAGAAATAAGTCTGAGAGCATATGGAAATGAATCACATCAGGAACTTAGATTTTAAATCTGCAGTGATTACAAGCTAAAAATGTTGTGCCGGCTACTGAACTTATGTTGATTTGCATTTGCAACAGGTATTGGATGTGCAACAGGTGTCGGCCACTGTGCCTTGTGCTCAATGTCTGGGGGACAGGTAGCCACATGAAACAGAGAATGCAGAAACCTTGCAAAACTGCAAGGAGGAGATCCTTGCCCTGGGCCTGCTGGGCGCTGATGTCATAGTTGCTGTTGTCGCAGCTAATCCCCTAGCTCTCTTGATGGATGTCTGAGCTAATCCCCTAGCTTCCATGGATCCCTTAGCATTCCCTGGAGGATGTAGGCAATGAGGCAATGCGCACCCTAACTCTGAGTCCTGGAGGGGAGACAGTGCGCACAGCCGACGGTGCCTTTTTAGGGGGCCTAGCATGGGATAAAGGATGCCACAGAGATAATAATGCAAAGTGGTATTTCACCACCTCACCCCAGCCCAAAGTACTCACCTGCACTGCTTACCTGTACAGACTGTGGCCATGTGACCCAGGTGTCTGATGACTGCATGGCTCCCGTCCAGCTGGTGATAAGTGGTCACCTTGGCAATGTTTGTTGGGTTTAGGTGCACCTAACCCACCAACACTGGTGGCACTGTGGTCGAAGAAGAAGAAGAAGAAGAAGAAGAAGAAGAAGAAGAAGAAGAGGAGGAGGAGGAGGAGGAGTTTGGATTTGATATCCTGCTGTATCACTACCCGAAGGAGTCTCAAAGCGGCTAACATTCTCCTTTCCCTTCTTCTCCCACAACAAACACTCTGTGAGGTGAGTGGGGCTGAGAGACTTCAGAGAAGTGTGACTAGCCCATGGTCACTCAGCAGCTGCATGTGGAGGAGTGAACCCAGTTCACCAGATTACAAGTCTACCACTCTTAACCACTACACCACACTGGCTCTCACTGAGCCTTGGGCTTGCCGATCAGAAGGTCGGCGGTTTAAATCCCTGCGACGGGGTGAGCTTCCGAGAACATTATTGGCTGCTCACTCACCACCTTAGAACAAATCTATACCACCAGGTGCCATAAAAAAGCACTAGATATATCAAGAGATCCAATGCACCCTGGTCACCATTTCTTTCAGCTCCTGCCATCGGGACGGAGATATAGAACAATGCAGGCAAGAACGAGCCGTCTCAGGAACAGTTTCTTCTCTAGAGTGATTTTGGCCTTAAATGGAAAGCCTGGACTTTGAAGTCATCTTATTTTACTTGTTATTTTGTATTATATTTACTGTTTTTAATCAGGTTTTTGTAATTTTGGATTATGCGGAATGCTTTATCGGAGTGGATGTAGCAACCGAGTAATTTCGTTGTTCCTGCAAGGGGACAATGACAATAAAGATATCTTATATCTTATATCTTATCTTGTTTGGTCCCAATTCCTGCCAACCTAGCAGTTCACAAGCACATCAAAGTGCAAGTAGATAAATAGGTACCACTCCGGCGGGAAAGTAAACGGTGTTTCTGTGCACTGCTTTGGTTTGCCAGAAGCGGCTTAGTCATGCTGGCCACATGACCCGGAAGCTGTACACCGGTTCCCTTGGCCAGTAAAGCGAGATGAGTGCCACAACCCCAAAGTCGTTCACGACTGGCCTTAACTGTCAGAGGTCCTTTACCTTTACCCTCTTTAACTCTAAAAAGGACTGGTGGTTGTCTCAGAAATTAGGCTTGCAGAACTAAAGTGGATTAAAGCACTCTGTCACCCTTTTTAAAAAAAAGTCCAGAGTTTTTGTGATGGGGGCAGGCACTGAAAACTGTGGGGTGGACCAATGATTAACAGGAAGACAGATAACCACTGTCCAAGCAAAGAAGAAGAAGAAGAAGAAGAAGAAGAAGAAGAAGAAGAAGAAGAAGAAGAAGAAGAAGAAGAAGAAGAGGTGTTTGGATTTGATATCCCGCTTTATCACTACCCTAAGGAGTCTCAAAGGGGCTAACATTCTCCTTTCCCTTCCTCCCCCACAACAAACACTCTGTGAGGTGAGTGAGGCTGAGAGACTTCAGAGAAGTGTGACTAGCCCAAGGTAACCCAGCAGCTGCATGTGGAGCTGCGAACCCAGTTCCCCAGAATATGAGTCCATGCTCATTATCATATAATCTCCCCCCAAACAAATAAGAATGAATTTTCAATAGAGATCAGGCACCATCTCACTTCTGCTTAAGCTTTTGGGAATAATGCTCAATAAACAGGTCATCTGCAGGAACCCTTAGTAACTTACCATTTGTATCAATTACTCTTTAAATCTACCACATAAAACACAAACTATGAATAGATTATTTTGCAAAATAAATGAAGCAATATCTCCTCTCAGCCTGTTACTTGGATACCATGCCTCATTTTCTAAAATTAAATTTCCCTGTTTCAGTCAGAATCACATTGATATATGATCAATCAAGGTTGTATTATCAGCCAAGTGCCTTGAATTTCAGACCATTCCAGCAGATAAACAAGAAAACTCATTTGTGACAGCGATTTTAAAGATACAATGTGAATCTCTGGCCACCTTTGTCAGCTAATGTGCTATCATGACTCCAAGCAGAGGAAAATTACAGTCATTACTAGGGGCAGCTTATCTTTGTACCCTGCAAATGTTTCCAGAAGCTGCCATGGAGGTTCAGGTGACATCCAACAAGCAATTTTCAGCATCTTCACAGGATCTTTGAGGGGAGTGATCACCAGTTCTCTTTGGGGCAACTGGACTCTTGTTTCCTTTAAATTAGGGGTTCCTTGTTGGCAGATGTATAGCTTCCAAACATACAGGCTGAAACTATAAGAAGATTAGTTCTAGACTTGAGATATACCCTGATTTTAGCCAATAATAGAAAATAAATGTCGACTACATAGGCGTAGTTGGAAGGAAAATATAAGTCCATAGGCTTTAAAACCACCTTTGCCTTCTCTGCTGCTACAGGGTAACTGCTCCAGTTTTTGTTTATTGTTTCCTAACTTCCAAATAAAGTTGCACTTTAACTTACCCCCAGATAAGGATTTTAAAAAGCAGAAGTGAAATTCATAAATTTGTCATTATAATAGCTTTTAAGTTCCCAAAGGGAACCGAATTCATTCAATGTGACCAATCTGGGTTAATATTTCCTTTTGATAGTTCTGGAATTCTTGCCCAAGGAAAAAGAAGGGGGAAGATTAAAAAAAGGGGGGGGAGAAACACAGGATGTTGAAGAGCTAATCTTATTAACCTTGTTCAAAGCTTTTGGCTAAAGCTTTCCCTTTTCTTTTTAATAATCTTTTTGGCATTATTCTGGATTAATGAATTTACAAACAAAATGTGATTCATGTTAAATAGAGAAAGCTTTTTATTTATTATTCTGGGGGGGGAGAGGGAGAGCAATAGAATCTGGCAACTGAAAATGGATGCAGAATGGCTAGGCAGGAAGGAGTTCGGCTGCAGTGGCGAACAAGCTAGGCTCATACAAAAACTTGCAGGGGGGGAAACAGAACGGGTGCTGCCACATAAGGGCTGCTTGCTTTATTTGCCAGTTTGCATAATTTTCCTGGCGGAGTCAAGATGGCGACGGAGTAGCAAGCAGGCTTCAGAGCTCCGCTGATAACAGGACTGTAAATAGTACCAACTGCCACCCAGGAAGTAAATTTTCCTCTTTTACTTTCCTACTTTTAAACTCACCAACCTACTAAGATTTTATCAGCACCTTCTTATCTATGCTATGAGAAACACCCTGGGCAAGTTCCGTGAAGAATCCTGGGCAGGCCGCCAGCTCCCTTTTATACTTTGCTCTTGGAACTCCTGGCAGTCACTACAGAGAAACTCTTAAACTGAACAAATTGAGCACTTTCTACCTCTTCTTTTCTTCGGTTAAGGAAACGTTTCCTTGTTTACTTCCCACTGCAATACAGTGGTACCTCGGTTTACAACCACAATTGGTTCCAGAAGTCTGTTCATAAACTGAAGCGAACTTTCCCATTGAAAGTAATGGAAAGTGGATTAATCTGTTCCAGATGATGAAAAACACCCCCTAAGGCAGCAATTTAACACGAATTTTACTGTCTACCAAGACCATTGATACATAAAATGAAGGCAATAATTAATGGACTGTACTATAAAATAATTAAGACAAAATAAAAATGTGATTTTTTTTTTCTTACCTGGGCTGATGATAGTCATTGTTTGGATGGGGCCTGTAGTGCTTTGCAGGACTGGGGCCTGCCTCAGCTTGTGCTAGAGAGGCAAGGAGTAGCCACTCAGGTGAGGCCACTTGATACCTCACTGCACCTCGTGGCAGGAGTTGGGAGGGATAAAAGCTCAGCATTTCCCTTCAGCTCTTTGCCACAGCAACACTATCCCTGTCTGGTTGCATCTTGCTCCTTGGACCCTTACCTTGCCGACGCCTTGATCCTCGACCCTTGGACCTTTGCCTTGCCACCGCCTTGCTCCTTAACTCCCAGACCTTCACCTCTGCCTTGCTCCTTGACCCTGTGACTGCCTGCTGCTGGACCCTCAGCCCTGCACCTGCACCTGCTCCTGTTCCTACACCACCATCTTGCCTCTGGTCCTGACGTCCTCAGCCAGGGCTTCAACTGCCCGCCAACCGGACTGTGACAAGCTGGTGGGAAGCACAGGAGCAAGGCCCCATCCGGCGCCACCGCACAGGCAGGGACCGCCGAGCAGCTGTTTTTTTTAAGGAGGGAGGGGAGGGGTGGGGGCATCGGAGCACTTCCGTGGCTGCGGCCCAGTCGTGGAAGCGCTCCGATGCCTTCGTGGAGGCATCCGTAAGCCTCGGAAACCTCGGGTTACCTACTTCCGGGTTTCGGTTGTTCGTAAACCGAAAGTTCGTAACCCGAGGTGTTTGTAAACCGAGGTTCCACTGTACTATGCCTGCTAGTAAATGCAACAGGGACCCAGAGGAAGTGGTCCCATCACCTGCTTCCAAGCAATCTAAACTGGAGGACTTTTTTTAAAAATCTGCTTTTACAGTCCCAACAAAAAACCATTTCTCTCCCCTTGAAGATGATTGTGAGGATGAGGAGAATACTCAGGGTGGGAGTGCAGAACTGGACCCAACGATGGGGCAAGCTGACCCTGTGCCTTTAAGCACAAGTTGGGAGAGCACCCAATTAACTCTAATTGCAAGAACGGTTGAGCATATCTTCCAACAAATTAGAGGTATTGCCTCTCAAATAACCCAATTATCTAAAGAGGTCCACAGTTTAATAACAAGCTAATAACACGCAGGCACTAGCAGAACACCAAAGCACCAAAGTGTCAGGAGTATGGGCAGGAGTCAGGCTCTGGGGCCTGTAGTGCTTTGCAGGACTGGGGCCTGTCTCAGCTTGTGCTGGAGAAGCAAGGAGTGGCCACTCAGGTGAGGCCTCAGCTTGTGCTGGAGAAACAAGGAGTGGCCACTCAGGTGAGGCCACTTGATACCTCACTGCACCTGGTGGCAGGAGCTGGGAGGGATAAAAGCTCAGCATTTCCCTTCAGCTCTTTGCCACAGCAACGCTATCCCTGCCTGGTTGCATCTGGCCTCTTGCTCCTTGCTCTCTTGCCTTGTCGACGCCTTGATCCTCGACCCTTGGACCTTCGCCTTGCCGACGCCTTGCTCCTCGACCCTTGGACCTTTGCCTTGCCGACGCCTTGCTCCTTGACTCCCAGACCTTCGCCTCTGCCTTGCTTCTTGACCCTGCGACTGCCTGCTGCTGGACCCTCAACCCTGCACCTGTTCCTGCTTCTACACCACCATCTTGCCTCTGGTCCTGACGTCCTCAGCCAGGGCTTCAACCGCCCGCCAACCGGACCGTGACACAAAGTGAAATGGCGACAGCAAGAGCAGACCCCTAAGCTTGATGTAGCACGCGTAGAGGCCTTTAAAACAAACTCGTCCTATTTAGTCTTCCAACCAAAAAAGATCTGTAAGACAATTCGTGGAAGACTAGATCAAACTCCTAACTGGAAAGGTGTCCAGCATCCCAAACGACAATGATCAGACTTACTTGGTATTGGACTCACAGAGATCAACTTAGTTGGGACTGAACCCTTGAATATCACAAATCAAATCCAAAATAATAATAACCTTTTCCTCTACTAGACTGCCCTCACTAATTCACAAGCTGAAATTCAGATTGTCAAGCAGAGGAATTTTTCCAACCCAAAAAGTCATAGCCACCACATGATCTTATTTGTGTGCAGGCATGTTCAAGCCAAACATCCAAGATCAAGCTTCAACATTATCTGAATATCTGTGTTTTCATCCAAGCCGCTGAATGTTAATGAGCTGGCCTGTGCATGTTGTATTGACAGAGGCTGAGAATCAGGCTAATTGTATGGAGCTGTTACTGATAGTTTTATGTGTTTTCTTTCTGCAATCCGCCCTGGGGTCATATGACAAAGGGCAGTATAGAATTTTAAAAATAAATAAATAAGCTAATGCAGTGATAGCAATGTGCTTCACATTCAGAAGGTTTCTGGTTCAATCCCTGGCATCTCCAAGTAACCATGCAGCAAGTCATGGGATTGGCCTCTGCTGAGACTCTCAAGAGCTGCTGCCAGTCAGAGCAGACAACATTGGGTTAACTCTTATTTTATTTTTTAAGTGAAAATATTTCTGTTAAAGAAAAGGAAAAAGGAAACAAAAGATATGCAAGGAAAAAGGAAACAAAAGAAAACCATAGATATTCTTCTTCTTCTTTGGCGATCACTCGTAGCCGAGTAAGATTGTCTTCCATAAACACTGTTTTAACAATGAGTCCGTCAGTGACTGTGGTAAGGAGCATATCATGGCGATCTTTAGCACGGACAATAACATAATCTAAGAGATGCCAGTGGTTTGATGGAGGATGCCTCCATGAAGTTTTAAATTTATTTTTCTGTCTAAAGAGTGTGATAACAAGGTTGTGCGCTGCACATATCATCAAAAGTAAGATTCCATTCTGGTTGCTGTTGCCAACTCCTTCTTTCCCAATAGTCCCAGGCCACAGATCGAAATCTTGCCCAACTCTTGCATTAAAATCACCCAGGAGGATAATTTTATCTTCCTTAGGCGTCTCTGATAGGACGGTATCCAGCTGGGAGTAAAAATTTTCTTTAATGTCTTCATCGGCATCGAGTGTTGTTGTAAAAGCGCTTATAATAGTAGCCTGTTGGTTTTTGGAGAGCTTTATTTGAAGGGTTGAGAGTCGCTCATTAATGCTGGTAGGGACTTCTGACAGGAGCTTCACAAGGTCGTTTTTGATAGCGAAGCCTACCCCATGTATTCGATGTTCTTGTTCAGGTAGACCTTTCCAGAAGAATGTGTAGCCTCCTTTTTCTTCCTTCAGTTGTCCCTTGCCTGCTCTTCGAGTCTCTTGAAGCACTGCAATGTCGATGTTAAAACGTCACAGCTCTCTTGCAATGGTGGCAGTTCTGCGTTCAGGACGCTCGCTGTCTGTGTTATCTGACAAAGTCTGTATATTCCATGTTCCAAAGTTCAATTGTCTTTTACGACTGCTAGGTGGTGGCCCCACTGGGTGAGGTAACCCAATCAGGGGGAAAGGGAGGCAGACTATGTTTAGGGCGCCTTTTCTAGCCCCTCCCCCTTTTCGGGGTGAGCAGAGTGGATCCTAAAAAGGGCTGCTCAGTCATGGATACAGCTGCCGAGCTGCTCAACTGCCTCGTTCCTTGAGTCAGAACGTCTGAATCTGTATCCACCGCCCATGTGCTGGTTCATGACTAGGGGCTTCCAGATTTCATGATCCTGCCCCCATTACCATTTGCCAATCACCATGGGACTTTGTGAGTTTAGGTTGGGTTTTTGGAAGACGCCTGTGGGTGAATTTGTTTTATGTGGGTAGATCAGTGCACGCTGACCAACACACAGTCTTCGCAGTAGGGCTCTGTTCCGATTGCATGAAGTAGTCACGACAAACCAGTAGATTCCTGTCTGCTGCAACCTTCACAGCCGTTGTAACATACCACTTGTTATCATCTGCCTGTTCTGCCGTTGAGGACTTCTTGGCTCATTCTTTGTCTAGCTCCTTCCCTTTGACTTTACCACCTTGGGTGACCCTGCTGGGAGTATGAGATTCCCGACGGCTTCGCTCACAAGGGTCATAGGAACATGCAAGCCCACTCACCACGACAAGGTGATGATCCAGTGGGTGGGACCATAGATATATTATAGACTGTGCTTGAACACATGTGATATTTCGAAAGTATTTATTAATTAAATGTTTATGTATTAGAATAATAATTTCATTCATGTATCTTTGTATTAGATAAGTATGAACAGGTCCTCTCCTAATGTATCAGTTGATCCGCAGTATTGGAATTGTAGATGAAACACCACTTTATCCTGAAATGACCTCCATCTAAAGTAAATGATGCAAGAGACCGACAGTCTCTTCAGATCTATGATCAATGTTGACACCCTGGTGTAAGAAAAGGTTGGGAAATCCACACAAACAACACGATACAATACTTGACATTCTGCTTTAATATTAAAAACAACTTATATCATCTGCTGCCTAGAAAGGTGTTATTCATAATGCATGCTGATCATAAAAATCTATTTTTTAAAATGATTAATTCATTTCCCCCCTTTCATCCAAGGAGCTGCTTTTCAACAATGAAACCCACAGAGGCAAAAGCCTTTTCTCTGTAGATATTGTTATGGAAATACTCTAGTCAATGAAGTTCAATTTCCCTTTGTGCTTTTATCTCTATTGCAATTGAATTTTTATTCTGTTTCATCAGTAACAGACATGGAGGTTCTTTTACATTTCTGAGACACTGGAAATAGTGATATCTGTGAAGGCACTAGCCTCTATACAGTGGCAGGACTTTAGGGACAGAAAGCCTCTGAAAAATAGGCAAGAGGGTCCTCAAATACGTCAGGGCTGGCTTACCACATTTTGAAGTACTGTAAGTGAAATAATGCACATTACAGGTGGGAGGGGCTGCATAAGACCATTTGAATCAACACATTACCTTTTAAAGAGGGGTAGGAGGACTCTAAAGCAATAAAACAACTACTGGAAAACTTTGGTGAAAGCTGACTGCCAAAAATTTGGTCTGAGAACTCTAGGACAGTTTTAGTCCAAGTGTTCTCTGAACAGAACAAGCGATAAATCTATTAGCATAATAATGTTACAGTTTGGGTTTTCCTTGTAGTAGTAACAATTTGATTTGTTTAGCCATAAGTCGTAACAAAGTAAAAAACGACGTTCAGAGCTGAGCCACAAATTTGGCTCTCCTGGCAGCCAGCACAAATACAGAAGCACACAAAGTAACAACGTTTTCCTTGCTCAACAGCAAAAAGCACACAAACTCAATGGTGTAACAAAAAAATTCCTGCTGCTAAACTCATACATATATTTTTCATGAGGATCTTATAGAGAGAGAACATACTAGGTAATGCAACGTCCTCTGTAAGTTTATACAAAACACACAGAAGCATTGTTCCAAGCATAATTTCTCATAGCAGACATCCAGAAACTCAGAGAGCATAACACTACGTCTTAATTCTGTAGAAGTAATTCTATGTGGAGCCAGTGTAATTAACTCCAAATTAACCCAGGTGGCGTTGTGGGTTAAATCACTGAGCCTAGGGCTTGCTGATCAGAAGGTCGGCGGTTCAAATCCCTGTGACGGGGTGAGCTCCCGTTGCTTGGTCCCAGCTCCTGCCAACCTAGCAGTTCGAAAGCATGTCAAAATGCAAGTAGATAAATAGGAACCACTACAGTGGGAAGGTAAACGGCATTTCCATGTGCTGCTCTGGTTTGCCAGAAGTGGCTTTGTCATGCTGGCCACATGACCTGGAAGCTATACGCCAGCTCCCTCGGCCAATAATGTGAGATGAGCGCGCAACCCCAGAGTCGGTCACGACTGGACCTAATGGTCAGGGGTCCCTTTACCTTTACCTTTACCTTTCTGGTGGTCTGCCTTAATACATGGATATAACCTAGAAAAGTTCAAGAAACATATAGTTAACATACCAGTCACAGAAGCTTTGTCATAAAAAATAAATAAAAAATAGACCCGCGATTTTGACATTTAGATCGTAATCAGCTCACTATGAAGTTCTCTTGGAAGTAAATGAAAAGTAGTAATTAGCTTTTGATAATTCAAGGGTGAGCTGTAAGCCATGAAGACCAGACGCGAAGATGATGGACTTAGCATTCCATTATGAAAGTTTAAGAGCCAAACTTGTATTCTAGCCTGGACACGAGGCCAACCCACTTCTGCTCAGATGTACACAGTGGGAATACCAACAGGTAGGGGCAATACTTGCTTTAGAAAGGAATTTTGAAATTTTTCCAGCTCCTGGACCACTGATCAGCTGAGACCACAAAGCTCTACACCATTTAACATGGATGCAACAACCTTATTCAATAAAAAATTAAGGACTGGAGCAACCATCCTTTGTATAAAAAAAGATAAAATAAGGATAGATACTATAAGATGCAATGCTTTAATGAAAACCCCAATGCTATATCCCAATGAAATGGACCCCTAATAATAATAAAAAATTAGTCTGTTGAATAGGGTTTTTAGAAATTGCCCAGTTAAATGTGAGAAAGATCTCTTACCCAATGCTACTTCAGCTATGGTAAAATTGGTGTTAAGCTACTTATTCTCACAGAAGTTAGCCAGCGTGTCTATCTGCTTTTTCAAACCACCCCTGGTTAGAGATAATAAAACCATATCATCTGCATATAGGAGAAAAAACACCCTTCCATTTCCTATGACAGGTGGGTGCGCTGAATTCACAGACTCTTGTGTCTGCCACCCATTTCTTCCTTCTTGTAAACCTAGTTTAGCTCATGGTGGAGCCACACAAATAGACACGTGGGCTCAGAAGACTTGGGTGCACATCCAATTTCCCAAGCAATTTAGTCATATCATTAATATACAGGCTAGAAAGGAGGAGAGCCAAAACACATCCCAGTTTGACTCCCTTCCCAGATGGCATTGGGGCAGTGACATTCCATACCTTCCAGCATCAGAGTGAGGCAACACGACTTATGCCCTGCCCCCTCTTTCAGCTCCCTCGCACCTTCGCCTGCTGTCGCAACCAATGCAACCACTGCCGTACTTCCAGAAGCCAGCACCACACTTCCAGAAGTACGTCAGCTGGAAAGCCACAGTGGAAGGAGAAAGAAGAATGGGCGATGCCAAGGGGAAGGTTACCCTGCGCTCTAGTGACTCATGCCACACACGTCTTTTGGTCCCACACTCTGGCACCACCAGTGCACCGGATCCAAAATGGGACATCCAGGATTGGGATCAGAAGCCAGGGCGGCTTCTGTAAATCCAGGATCTCTCATTTAAATCGGGACAGTTGCACAGCATGACATTCCTATTTCCTCTGATTTTAGCAGTAGCATATTGGTGCAGGCTTCGGAGGAGCATCAGCAGCCTTGGGTCTATATCAAAGGCATGCAATCTGGCCCACCAGATGGTTTCTATCTATTGAATCAAAAGCTGATGATACTGTAGGTCAAGAAACATCTCAAATCAAAGTGCCTTGCGTTCTTTTCAACCATTTCCCCAATGAGGTAGGACAAAGTACAGCCATGGTGGGTGGTGGATAACAGTTCCTAAAACTGGCTTGCTCTTCACACATAGTGCAATGGGAGGAGACCCACACCTGCAGTTTATTAACTAAAAAAAAAGTGGTATATATTTTAGAAGAGCTACCCAGGAGACAGACTGGTCTGTAATTCTCAGACCAATGGGAGTGTGTTTTAAATTGTTCTAGGGACAAGAAATGTTCACCTGGGTCCTAACTTTAATCAGAGCAATCATTGATTTAACTGTATGTGAGGTTACTGGGTTCCAAACAGGGGAAACGCTGGATCTACAAAACGGAGAGAAAGAAATGGAGAGCTGTATAATTCGTTAAAATTACTGGTTTTGTCATTGACTGGAATCTGGGCCTCAGTCCCTCTCGTCTCAGCCAGACCGGGGGCAGCAATAGCCCCAAACCCAAGCTCCTTAGTTTCTATAGCAGCTAGGCCCAAGGCCTCCCACAGAGTTCTGTTACCATCTCCCCACCCGCACCCCTCTTTTTTTTTAATGTATGAGGTATTTCTATACTGATCTGATTTTGATGAGCTGTTGAGTGGCTACTTAAGATTTTGGATCAGAATGCTATCTATAGAAAGTTTAGCCAGAGTTTTCTTAGCATTCTGGCAATCCTCAACAAATCATCAGAAGGATGTGCCAAAATTCCAATAAGGGGTACAATATGTAATTAGAAAGGGTTTCAAGCTGTCTAGCATTGTTGGTGCAGACTTAAAGGAGGAGCTTCTCCCCAAAGACAATGAGAACTAATTCCTAGGTCCTCATGAAATTAAACTGGGACTAAGAAAGGGAACCAGTCCACCTATTTCCTGTTTTCAGGGCTCTGTGTGTTGGGATGCACTCATGATTGGAGGGGGAACGACAGGCTATAGGGACCACTTTTTCATTTCCCCACACTTCTGGAGGGTTCAATTTCATTTTATTTAACAGAACTGGGGGGGTGGGATTCAGCCCTTTCTTATCTCTTAGCAAGTTGCCCAACAACCAAAAAACCAAAAGCAGATTGCAACTCAGTTGCTGGGCAGACCTGGAGGCACAAGTTGTGTATGAGGCTGGAAAAGGAAAGAGAAACTTTTTGCAGCTCCTTATTGAGATCTCCAAACCCCCCCCCCCCAAGTTCCTCCTGTTCTTCTCTGCAGGTGGGAAGTGTGGAGCCAAGGGAGCCAAGAGATGCTGGAGAAGGCTGGTGGGTCTAGCACCTTCTGCTGGTAATAATAATAATAATAATAATAATAATAATTAATAATTAATAATTAATAATTAATAATTAATAATTAATTTATTATTTATACCCCGCCCATCTGGCCGGGTTCCCCCAGCCACTCTGGGCGGCTTCCAACAAAACATTAAAATACAGAAATCCATCAAACATTAAAAGCTTCCCTAAACAGGGCTGCCTTAAGATGCCTTCTAAAGGTCTGGTAATTGTTGTTTTCTTTGACCTCTGGTGGGAGGGCATTCCACAGGGTGGGTGCCACTACCGAGAAGGCCCTCTGCCTGGTTCCCTGTAACTTGGCTTCTCGAAGCGAGGGAACCGCCAGAAGGCCCTCGCCACTGGACCTCAGTGTCCGGGCAGAACGATGGGGGAGGAGACGCTCCTTCAGGTATACTGGACCGAGGCCGAGGAAGTAAGCCTTCATTGCAATGAATAAACAAATGGCAAAACATTTAAAACTGGGATTTTGTGGGACCAAGTAAGAAACCGTGATGGCTTAATAGTTTTTGTGGTGGTCCTGGGGAAATCAGGACAGTACACAGTATTCAAATGCACCCTTGGGGTTGCAAAGGTTGACAACCATTGTTTCATTGCATGCATAATGGTGACACCCCCCAAGGTTTGTATGTTTAGACTGCATCACAAGGCTCAAGAATAGAACTGAGCCCAAACTTGTAGGCCTTCAACTACTGGTTGGCATCTCTTCTGATTGGCAGCTGCCAAAGCAGCACTCTGTGATTAGCTATGCTGCTGTGAGGTCCAGAATTGGCAACTGTCATCAGACACATGTCTGAGGCAACTCATGACAAAGCGAGAAGTCTACCATTCAGAAGCCTGTAATTCAAACTGGAATTTCTTCACAATATTGTAGGAGCCCAACTGTTTCTCAGGCTGTAGCAAGGTTTATTCTAACATGCAGCTAAACACATTTTGTGCGATGTCAAAGAGAGAGAGAGAGAGCAGTGTGAAATAAATTTGTGCGCAGTTGGGCATTTGGAATCTCACAAGGAGCTAAGTACCAGTAGTTTCTAAAAAAGAAACATATGAGAAAGATAAAAAGTAGACAATTAATATGAATATGGACTACTTTTGATTCTTTCATAACCTTATATGAATACAGCAGTATACGGTATTATAGGACTAATTACTTGATTAGTTGAAGGCATTTATTAACTCCTCTTGAACTTACCCTCCAACTGAGATATGTGTCTTCCGGGACTGGATTTGCGCACAAATCATGTGACCTGTATGAGATTGCAGCCCCAAAAGATGCCCTTTAGGGGGCCATGCTCTCACATGAGAGCACAGCAGCCCAAGACACGTGTTTTAGGGTGCCACACAAAATGGTCACCATGCTCTTGCACACACAAAAAACCAGATGTCCTTGTTTTACTGGGACAGTTGAGGGGTATGTGATATTAATAAATTTGTGTCCTAGACCTTATTCCAGACAGTGTTTTAAATAATACATGGTTAGAGGCAGCAACTTTCCATTTTTGAGCGGCCATTTGTGAAGATCCTTGATTAACACTTAGTATAGCTTAACTGTAATATTCAGCATGTTTTACAGGGATGATATCCTGCTGGCTGATTGTTCAAGAGCGGGCAAAAGCTTATGGGCTGTAGCACTAAATTATGTCTCTCTCACAAATCCTACCTTTCCTCAGAAAGAGGACGTTCTACAGAAGCTGCTTCGCTTATTTGTGAGTGGAGAGTACTGGAGACCTGTGGTATTTTCACAATATATCAGCTTATTTATAAATATACCCAACCGAGCAGATGGGAAGCACAAAGGCAATGATAGTCACCAAGCAACATTTAGTCCAGGGAAGGTTCTGGCAAGCTGCTTTTGCAAGAGAGAAATTTATTAGCAAATTTCCCCTGTTAAATTTCTAATTGAATCTGTGTTTCCTCTCTCTTATGCCTACATTAAAACAACAAATAAAATTGCAAAAGCTGTTTTCACACACATACGCATGCATGGCACGCTCTCTCTCACACACACCAGAAAAGTGGAGCTTGGTATGAATGCCAATCCAGTTACAAAATGTTTGAGGTCTGCGCCTGCCTCTGTAACAGGGGTGGGGAACAACAAGTCCAGAGCTCAAAGTAGATCCCCCAGGCCTCCCCATTTGGACTGCAAGGCCATTTCAGTCAAGCCATGCCCAGCTGCCCTACTACTGACATCACATATGGCACCTGGTGTGAGGCCGGTGAAGATGCAGCTGGGCCTGCAGGAGGCGGGGTTAGAGGTGCTGCTCATCAGTGGATTGGGACCACCTGTAAAGCCCTGTGCATAAACCATAGCTGCCAAGTACCCCGTTTTCCCCGGGAAACCCCCGTTTTTATTAACCTTTTCCCGGTGGTCCCCCGTATCACTTCGTCTCCCTTTTTCTCTGTTATTTTCTCCTGCTGGCGGCCATTTTTTTCTTTCCGATTTGCCCTTCTATGGGCACCAAAAATGGTCGCCGCTGGCTTCAACGGCTTCAAAAGTCGCATCTACGCATGTCTGGAAGTGCATAGACGCGACTTCCAGTGTCGGCGGTGGCCATTTTTGGTGCCCATAGATGGGCGGAGCGACACCGGAAGTTGCGTCAACACACTTCCTGACATGCGTACAAGCGACTTTCGAAGCCGGCGGCGGCCATTTTTGGTGCCCATAGAAGGGCAAAGCGACATCGGAAGTTACGTCGACGCAACTTCTGGTGTCACACGGCTGCTGGTCCCGGATTCTGCAGTCCGGGACTTGGAAGGTAAGGCATAAACGGCAGCAAACAGCTTATTGTCTGGGCTTGCAAAAGCTCTGTGCAGCACGATCTGCAAGCCTTGGCAAACAGCTCATCATATTGTTATGATTTGTGGGTGCAAGGCACCCTACATTCCAGATCAAGCTAGTGTTAGAATTTAGTTAAGGCTGGTGTGTTAAACCTGTGTGTCACAGAAGTAGCATCACCCACTCCAGCCCTAGCCTAGGAGCTTGAGCCTGGTGTCACCTGCCTCAGATTGCCTGCAGGTTCCTCGATGCCTGGCTTGCACTACAAGTGGGTCTGTTCCACTGGTTAACTCCCAACAGGTACCCAGCAGATGGACTGGGAGGGGATTCAAACAGCCGGTGAGCAATTGGATCCCTACTAGCTCCTTCCCATGGAATTCCATGTTAGGTTTTTAAATTAAATGTAGGGAAATGGGGCCAACAAAGACATGGGTGGCCAACAAAGACATGCCATATTTTCACTTTTTACAATTACAGTTCCTGTGTCTTTCACTTGGTGCTTCATACAACTATTTTATAATAATCTGTGTGGTTGTGGGAATGGAAGATACTTTAATAAGCAGGAGGAAAATAAATGATACTAGAATGTTGAGGGGAATGTGGATTGAATCTGTATATGTCTACACAACACTGTGCACAATAATTTATCCAGTTATGTGTAAAATGAGAAAATTTGCCTCACTAATAACAAAAATGAACTGGGAATTTGGTTGCAAACTAAATCAAAAATCTCTCTTTTATACCATTTACTGTATAAGGTTCTCTGGGGGATTAAGGCTGCCCTGCTATAAATGGAACTGTAAACCAAAGTCCAAAACAATTATAAGAAAATTTCCCCAGTTGAAGTGCCAAAGAATTAATGCCCATTCTGCCCACACATCGTCTTTTGGGGAATTTGTCTATATCTTTCCTTGCTAGGAGCACAAAGGTGGTTTATTAGACCTGCAAGGGTACATCTGAGCGGCAGAAGATTTGCTGCCAAAAATCTGTCAGGGGAAGGAGCCAAATCACTAGCTCTTCCTGCGTGATTGATCTTTCAAATATGGCTAGCAGTGGTGTAAGAGCTCAAACAACTTCCTCCACAGTTGTTCCCACACCAGTCTGGGTCCGTATAGTGGATTATACCCACCTGGAGCCTAAGAACATAAGAAGCCGTCTGAGACTCACTTGAACCATCTGTCCATCTAAACCAGGCACCCCCAAACTTTGGCCCTCCAGATGTTTTGGCCTACAACATCCCTAGCTAACAGGACCAGTGGTCGGGGAAGATGGGAATTGTAGTCCAAAACATCTGGAGGGCCAAGGTTTGGGGATGCCTGATCTAAACCATCAAATTCAGGGTTACTACCCCCATCTCGTGAAGCTGAGGCTCCAATACTATGGCCACCTCACGAGAAGAGAAGACTCCCTGGAAAAGACCTTGTAGAGTTGGAAGGGACCCTGGGGGTCATCTAGTCCAACCCCTTGCAGTGCAGGAATCTTTTCCCCAATGTGGGGCTCAAACCCATGACCCTGAGAGTCTCATGCTCTGCCAACTGAGCTATCCTGTGTTGCAAAATGCACTTTTGAGGCACATTTCCCACCCTCAAAGAATTCTGGGCACCATAGTTTGTGAAGAGTTGCTGAGAATTGCAGCTCTGTGAGGGGTAAATAACAGTGTCCAGAATGTGGGAAAGAAGGTGTTTTGAAGGAATAGTGTGTGCAGCCTGCATGCACTCACACCCACATGTGTGCCAAAACCCTACCAATTTGACAGTAGGAGGACAGAAACGTCTATTCTCCAAGACATGTAACCAGAGAAAAGTTTTAAAAAATCAATTTTAATCCAATAAAACACTGTCTGGTCCAATTGTTGTGAAGCTACATAGAAAGAGGAGGGAAGCTCTAAAACTGTAGAAGTTGGGGTGAAACAAACAGAAAAGAATATACTCTGATGTACGCATGAGGAACACAACACCATTTACAACACTAATCTGTGTGGATGACTGTTTCCTTTTTAAAATATGGTGTGTGTGTCCCCTTTTTTGTAGAGTGAGATGTTTTCTCTGTTATTTAATATGTCTTTCTGCCATCCATTTGAACTTACAAAGCAGAGCGAAAAACAATAAAGATTAAACAAATTACATAACACAAGTTCAGGGGCTGTGACAGACCATATTTTTAAAAGGTTCATAGGCTGCATTTCCAACAGTATTATATTTGCAAGGACCGATTTTTAGATAAAAATGAGCATTTTACTTAAAACAACGTTAACACTGCAGTCCTACACACACTTATCTAGCAGACCCATAGAAGTTGGTAGGTCTCTGTTCTGATGTAGATTTGCACTGTAAAAATTCAACTTTTGTTGGTTTTCTACTCATGTCTTACTCTAACGTTAGATTTCTAAACTGTAGTTACTAAATGAGGTTTGGACCTTGAGAAGCATATTTTACTTCATTACACACAGTAATTCTTCTCCCTTTGAAGGAATCCCACAAATTTTGTAAAAGCATGATTCTGACAATGACATCACTTGTTCTTCTGGCACACTAATCTCGGTATAATGCATTACTGAAGATACTGTTGGAAGGGTGAAAACCGACACATCTCTGATTTATTTTATCTTAGGCTTCTGTATACTGCATTCCATCACATGACCGCTAAAGAGGTTTCCACATAATTTTACCAATAACATTTAATAAAATACACTGAAAATACCATGAATACAACAGCAAATAAATAATAACTATGCAGAAAGAGACTCGAGACAAAAAATAAAAATCTACACAATAAGAAAACAAGGTCTTCCTCATGCAAAAAAATCCCAAGGCCGGGGAGTTACACAACTGGGGTGACATTATTTCCAAACTTTAGTAATTTTCTTCCCAGGCTTATTTTCATTGGCCCTCCCTCTGCCTTGCTTTGAGAACCATATCTAACGGGATCTCAAAGCTTTCCTGCTTAAGGTTAATACACAAATTATCTATCCAATAGCACATTGCTATTAACATAGCAGCAAGGTTCTGCTTAGTTATATTGGGCATTGATATACCTCCTTGTGATAAGCTTTGGCATAGATTTGATTTCTGCTTTGGGGGTGTTCTGATACTTTTGAGTATGTTATCACTGTTGAGTTCAGTATTAAGTAACAGAAAAAGTGGCACATCTTGGATCTCACTAAGTGGGAATCTGTTTACTTTCTCAGGCAGATAATGTAGTCATTAACAACAGAACTTGGGTATATTATCAGCTGGAAGTGACATCTTATTAGCACATAGTATCTTTCAGACACAGGATGTGATGAGTGTTTTGCTAATCACACCAAAAGAACAAGGCTTTGAGATATAGAAAGTTAGGCTGCACCAAATGCATACTTATTTCAGAGAACCATTGAACTAATTAGGACTTAACTTTTGCTGAGTAAGCATGCATAGGATTGGGGTGCAAGGCCACAACCCTCTAATAAATGAATAAATGCATGCCATCTTTGAGGGTAGGACTATAGCTTGGTGGTAAAGCACATGATTTGTATTTAAAAGATCCTGGCTCATTTCCAGGAACCTCCCTGTCTGCAACTCTTGAGAGCTACTACCAATCTGTGCAGCTCAGGGATGCTAGACTGCAACTCCCACCCTCCACCTCCTGGACATTGTCCCTGCTGGCTGAGCCATCAGGAGGCAGGAGCATCTGGTGGGAAGGAGTGTCACAGCAGAGTTAGCCTTCCAGCACTGGCAATTCTGCTACAAACTGGTCTTGTGTGCATATGAGGCAACATACTGGTGAGATGGGGGTGTTGTTGTTTAGTCGTTTAGTCATGTCTGAATCTTTGTGACCCCATGGAGAGCACGCCAGGCACTCCTGTCTTCCACTGCCTCCCGCAGTTTGGTCAGACTCATGTTGGTAGCTTCGAGAACTAAAATTAAAGAGCTGTCATAAATTATGAGCACATAAACCCTTCTGATTGGCAAAATGCCAATAAGGCTAGCTTCTTGCTTTGTCTCTCGCATGATTTGTTGCAAGTAGCACTTTACATGTAGACAAAATGTGAACTTTAAGCATAACAAGTGTCCCTGAAGACCACTGGAGAGACTTCCAGCAAGAATGCAAAAGCATCTGAACAGCTTTTGTATCTCTGTTCAATGGAAGGTTTAATAACAAGAAACTCGAGGAAGGGGGAAAAGCAGATATTATGAATCATTCTGTCCAAGGAGAGAATCCATGAACAGAATACATTAGGAGACTCAAAGGCAATTAAATGGATTACGGAATCATGGAATTTGCTTTTTTAAAATAATAATAATAATTCATTCTTCTTTTTTAGATCACTCTCTAATATTTCTGTGCATCTTCCCTGGTATTAACAAAGGTCCTGTTGATAGTTAAAATCAAGAGAATGGTGGTTTCAGTCCTCTGTCTGCTTGTAGGTCCAGAAATTCACAGACTGCCTCCCCTTCTCTGTACATTGGCAATGCAGAAGGTGGTCAATGGAAGTTGGAGTCCAAAACATTTGAGGGGGGGGCACAGGTTCCTGATCCCTAAGTCAGTAGCAGGCACAGAAAGACTTCTGCATGGGACTTTGGAAAACTGCTACCTGTCCGAGTCAACAATACTGGGTTAAATAGTCTACCACTTCTAGAAGCTATGTTCCTTCATTTTGTTTGGTCTATTAAAATGTTGCTGCACAATTGATTTTCCTTTCTTGTTCTGCAGTTACCAATAACTTATCATGTCTTTACCTATTAGCACACAGAGATTTATGAGTTCTTTCCAGGAGGGATACTAGACTGAAACCTCCCTATGAAGAACAAGGTTGCAGAACCTTCTTTGTACTGAAGGCATCAAGTATATATGGCTTGGCTATATGAGGTGCTGGAAATTCTCATCAAAACCAGCTGTGAGTTTGGAACAGGATTTCTTCTCCCTCTTACCTGCCAGGTTTCATAGTAGAGTCCAATGTGGCTTGCATATTCAAACCCAAATGTTTGACAAAGGAGGGGAGTGCATGAATGATAATAAGATAGCTATGCTAATAAAAAGCATGTGCGAAAGACAAGCTGAAAACAAGCCAAAAGCCAAACTTGCATCATCAAACAAAACCTCAATTGAAAGCAAAAAATAATAATACTGCCAACCACATGGTGTTTAAAAATAAAATAAAAAATGCTATATCAGCACCAGGCATGCATGTGCTATGTGCCCCCCAGTGGTGAAATCAAGATGCAACCATAGGAAATTCACTTGTCAGGTTTCAATGGCTGCATTTGACATCGCTAATTCCATGATGAGGAGCGGTATAAGGAAGCTGGGAAAAAGTTTTGGGATCAAATTGCCTTGGGATGATAGCAAGGAAATGTCACCCTGTGCAGATTTGTGTGGTCTTGGCACATGTGACAACAGAAGTCTGGTTTATTCACTGTTTGACCATCAAACTGCTCAGTCCTCCAAGTCTGTGCTGCCAGCATAAAGTACTGTAATGGACTGGGGGGATGCCCCCCCTTAAACTCAAGAAATTAATAAATGGTTGGATCTTGATTATTTGGGGTATTGGAGGGAAGATTGGAGGTCATTGGAAAATTACAGGCTAAGCTTCCTTTCCCAGCCCATGCCTCACCTGGGATAGACAAAAGGGGTTGGTGGCCCAACTAAGAGGAATCTTGGGCCTGGGCAGACAGAAGGTTGCCAGGGTAACTGGGTGTGAAGTGACAGGAAAAGAGTGTCTTCTTGAGCAAGTTGTGCTGGGAAGAAGGGAGAGAAAAAAAGACTGAGATCCATCTTGGGCTGGCTGGCTGAAGGCTGGCTGGGAGAGATGCCTTTAGGACTCCAGGGCTGCACTGCTGTGGGGGGCAAACCCCTCTTGAATTGACCATGCTGTAAGATCTGGATTCCCTCTATGCAGACTAAAGGTGTAAATAGTGAATAAACCATATTTCTTGAAACTACAACAGTCTCCACCATGTTTCAATTCTCCAAAGTAACACAAACCCTGGGACCCCATGAACTTTTGCTACCACTTGGCAGAGAGAGGGGCAGGCACCCAACTTTTCTAACAGTACCATAAGCAACTGGAGTGGTAAATGTGAAGCAAATAAAATATATGTATTCCGTGCTGGACGCTATGGTGGAAACAGGAGAATCATGGATAGCAACTGATTCACCGTGAAAATAAAGAGTAGACTAGCCCTTAAGCCTGCTGCAAGATTATATGGCAGAGAGGTGGTCCTTGTTACAAACGTGTTGTACACTCTGAATGGTCTAAAGCAGGCATGTCCAACAGGTAGATCATGATCTACCGATAGATCACTGGACATCTGTGGTAGATCGCTGGTAGATCATTGGCTCCCTTCAAAGAAGCTGAACAACTGTGGCTCCCCTTTTAAAAAAGCTCAACAAGGCTGACCTGAAAAAGCTCAACAACTTTGACCTGAACCCCAAAAAAGGGGGTAGATCACTGCCAGTTTTTAACTCTGTGAGTAGATCACAGTCTCTTGGGAGTTGGCCACCCCTAGTCTAAAGCAGTCGTTTCTGATCTGGGAGATGGCAGGGTACTGCAGGATCTACATTAATGAAAGGCTTCTGGAGCCCAAAGCGTAAAATGTAGCAGCAGGCAGAGGCATGCCTAAGAAAGGCGACAGTCACTTTCAGGCCATTGGGGGGGAAAAGTTGGGAGCAGGGTGGCCCATGCGATGACCTTTCTGGGCATCAATGTTGTGGCACTGCCTAAAACAGCCTAGTCTGGCCACCCTGGCCGCTCTTTCCATAGTAAGGTACATGGGCAGTTGTCTTTCCCTGGTCCTACTTTTGCAATTCCCTATCACCCAGTACGTTTGCTGGGAGCTGGTGCCTAGGAAGCACTGGGGACCCCAAGGGGCATAGCTGCCAAGTCTCCCGTTTTCTCCGGGAAATCCCTGTTTTTCCAGCTGTCCCTAGCTGAAAAAACAGATTTTTTGGTTTTTCCCCGGTTTATTCTGGCGCGACGGCCATTTTGGAACTGGGCGGAGCATGCTCAGAAGCGACTTTTGATGCTGCTCTGCTCAGTTCCAAAATGGCTGAAGAGCGACTTCTGGCACAGCGGCCATTTTGGAACTGGGCAAAGCAGCATCAAAAGTCACTTCTGAGCATGCTGCGCCCAGTTCCAAAATGGCGGCAGCGCTACTTCCGGTCTGCTATTTCCGGCCCGGTCCCTTATTTCTCTGACAGCAACTTGGCAGGTATGCCAAGGGGGCACCTTTCCAAGGGCTCCTGACATCTTTCCACCTGGACATTCTCCTGTACCGATTCACATCAAGGCTGTCTAAACAGCCTTTAGCCTGCATGCTTTCTCTGATGCATTCAGCCTACAATGTGCTTCTTTTTCTTTTTCATTTCCATTTAATATTAAATGTTTTGACCCAATTTAGCGCCAGCTATTATCCTGAAAAGATTGCGTAGCACAAAACTACTCGGCAATAAACTGGCTGCTTGAAAACATCCCCATTAAAATAAATAAGATGAAAATGTGACTGCTGGATATTATTTACTATTTTCACAGACCGGGGGGGGGGGGTTGTCTTTGCAAAAGCTTCAGAATTTGAGCATGCATCTTGTTAACGGAAATGTAAGGCCGCTTGCTTATTCAAGCTTCAGTGCAAGCAGCAAATAGCTTATGGATGTAAGCTAAATGCTCACGTGAAAATCAATGCCTTTGTGCTTTCATCTGAGCATAGATTTCTTTCAAAAGTTGAGCACTGTAACATTAATCCATAATTCTCTTTCATACAAAGCTTGGCCTTTAATATGAGTCTTCCTTAATAACAACATCCAAGGTGCTGTATGAATCGAACCACTATCCTAATGCCACCATATCTGTCTTTCCTATTAACGCCTCAAACCTGATTGCATTTATTAAGAACTAGACTATATGTCTGAAGATGCCCCTAAAATGTCCCCTGTGGCACATTTTCAATACTTCAGTTTAAGCTTTAGTACATAGCTTATTTAACTTATATGCAGAATTCATCCTGCGAAAGGCTGGGCTAGATGAATCCCAAGCTGGAATTAAGATTGCCGGAAGAAATATCAACAACCTCAGATATGCAGATGACACAACCTTGATGGCAGAAAGCGAGGAGGAATTAAAGAACCTTTTAATGAGGGTGAAAGAGGAGAGCGCAAAATATGGTCTGAAGCTCAACATCAAAAAAAAAAAAAAAACCAAGATCATGGCCAGTGGTCCCATCACCTCCTGGCAAATAGACGGGGAAGAAATGGAGGCAGTGAGAGATTTTACCTTCTTGGGCTCCTTGATCACTGCAGATGGTGACAGCAGTCGCGAAATTAAAAGACGCCTGCTTCTTGGGAGAAAAGCAATGACAAACCTAGACAGCATCTTAAAAAGCAGAGACATCACCTTGCCGACAAAGGTCCGTATAGTTAAAGCTATGGTTTTCCCAGTAGTGATGTATGGAAGTGAGAGCTGGACCATAAAGAAAGCTGATCGCCGAAGAATTGATGCTTTTGAATTATGGTGCTGGAGGAGACTCATGAGAGTCCCATGGACTGCAAGAAGATCAAACCTCTCCATTCTGAAGGAAATCAGCCCTGAGTGCTCACTGGAAGGACAGATCGTGAAGCTGAGGCTCCAATACTTTGGCCACCTCATGAGAAGAGAAGACTCCCTGGAAAAGACCCTGGTGTTGGGAAAGATTGAGGGCACTAGGAGAAGGGGACGACAGAGGACGAGATGGTTGGACAGTGTTCTCGAAGCTACGAACATGAGTTTGACCAAGCTGCGGGAGGCAGTGGAAGACAGGAGTGCCTGGCGTGCTCTGGTCCATGGGGTCACGAAGAGTCGGACACGACAAAACAACTAAACAACAACATAGCCTATATGCAGGTGTTCCTCCTGCAGCACTGTGCAGTGCAGTGTTTAGAGCGTAGGACTAGCACCGGGGGTACCAGGGTTCACATCCCCCACTCAACCATGAGGCTCACTGGGTGACATTTGGCTAGTCCCCTTCTCTCAGCTAGCCTACCTTGCAGGGTTCTTGAGATGATAAAATGGGGAAAGAGAAGACCCACCTTGAGCTCCTCAGAGGAAAGGTGGGATAGAAATGTAAATGCTGCACGTAAACTTCTAAAGTGTGTTTCTGTACTCAAGGAAGCTTCCTGTGTAATTTGGAACCCTGCATAATTGAGATTTTAAATCACATGACGAACCTCCAGGCATACAGGAGAGTTACCCCTTCAGAAGTTGGGTGGCCGCAGATTGGGTGGTAATGAGAAGTGGGGGAGAGTGAGTTTAGTGCCCTTGTTGCCACCCTCCCTGCAGCCTTGCATACAGCCAGGGCCAATGGAGGGGGGAGGCATTTTCACCCAGGGCCTTGAGATCAAAGGGCGCCTCAGATTCGGACACTTGTTAATCTTTTGGCATTTGATAAGTTTCCCAAGTGGTTCTTATGCACATCAGATCAAGTTGTGACACACTCCCCCAGTATAGAGGTGCAAATTTAAACAAGTACAGGATGTGACTGGACATCCCAGTAGCTGCTGGTGTCCTTCTCAGTCTAGGGCATCCTCATTGTGCTCCCACTACTCCATGACACAGGATCATAACTGTGGAGATGGCTGCCATGCAGTCTCCACACACGCCATCCATAGCTGCCCAAAATGTAGATCATTTACAGACTTTCTATTCTGTGATGGTGACCTACTTGGCAAAATGTTTACATTGCTCCCTATAAGAGAGGCTGGAGGAATTACAGCCATGGGGAATGACTCAGGTGGCCTGTGTAACGTGGGCCTCATCTCTTACTCCCATGGAGATCAGTAGTTCTTCCTTCCAAGCAGATGCCTTTAGGGAGGAAACTAAGATGGAGCCAGTGGGGTGTTTCCTTTGTGCATAATAATCACCTGACTGCAGCATCATGTGGTGACATCATAGGTTTCATCCTGCAGCTGGAACTCTCCTATTACCCTCAAACAATGATGGTGTCAGTTCACTCTGCCCCAAGTCAACCAGGGCTGGTTCACACAATGTGCATGTTTATTATCTGAAGCGATGAGCCACATCTATGAACAGCCACTGCAAACAGAACTTCCATATCTCATGGCTTCACTTCACCTGCCGTGCTTTTTAATTGAGGAGCTCACACAGGAATTAAGTAGACTTTGATTAAAAATACATTGGACCCAGCTGCAATCTTTAGTTGATTGCAGTAAGATTTGCTTGCATGGGGTGGGGAGGGATTGTGGGGTCAAGTTAGCCATATTGATTTGTATGCTGTCGATTCTGCCAGCTTTTGAAGATGCACCTGTTTGCACAGGTGTTCCGTTGATCTCTTGACCCGAGTCTTCTGTTTTAATTACTATGATGTTTTAATAGGATTGTTTTATTGCCTAATTTCATTATATATGTTTTTATTTTAATGTTCAATGGGGTTGTTGCTTCTTGTATATTGATTATGGGTGCATATATTTTAATGTTTGTATAATTGGTTTTTTATGCTTGTAAATGGCTTAATGATGAGGAGGATGAAAAATGCTTCTTAGAGGGGAGAATATGTAGTGTATGGCATCCTTAGATGCATACAAAGTGTACATACCTTGGCTTTGCCTATGTAGTCTGCTTGTGTGTGAGCTCTAGAAAAACAGAAAGAAAGAAATTAAATAGATAATGCGTTCAAAAATGTGCAGGTAGGGAAGAGATATGTGTGGCACCTCATAGGCACTATCAAGCAGGTGCCAGGACAACCATGGTTTTCCCTCCTGCGACAAGAGCTATAGTTCAAGAGCAGCCTTTTGAGTGCAGGGAAGCAGCCCTTCGCCCCACCTGACAGTGACTGCCAGGCCAAGGTCACCTGACTGATTCAGCAATGGTGCCATAGTCTCTAGGGGCCTAGAGAGCAGCAAATGCTTCATTTCTTTCATATTGGGGGCTTCCTAAGCTAAAGACAGCTGAAAACCTGTTGCTGCAGCATAGGGCCTCGGTGAGCAGGTACTGTGAGTTGGATCCAAGGTTCCCTTCCTCTGCTGGAAGAAACTTCCTCCAGTGCAAGGAGCATTCAAATGACTGAAGAAGCCACCTCCTACTGCAAAAAAGCTCTGTGCATCGGAGAAATGATACTTTTGAATCCAGCCTAAGAGTATCAGGTACTGGGGACAAACAGGAGGTCTCACTTTTGTGCCTTCTTTATGAGCTGGCATCTGGTGGGCAGCAGAATGCTGAGCTGGAGGGTCCTTTGGTCTGGTTGCCCAGGGAAGTCCTCAAGTTCTTCTTATGTTCTATGACACTCATGTTCTTCTCATGGTCCAGGCTCTTTTGCTAGTATTTACTGCCTTCCATGTACTCATTGTCTTGTGGAACACCTATCATTCAACATGTGCTGCATGTTCAAAGCTTTCCCCGTTTTTTCTTGTATAGCGAAAACACAGAGATTGAAAAGCAATATTAATAACTGGTTTACACTTTTTCTACTTTACTTTGCTTTGATCTACTCTTACTTTATTGTTGTGCTTTAATATTATTTAACATTAATATGATTTAAGTGGTGAAAATAAGGAGTAGGAGCACATTCTATCTGATTAGACATCTCTCTCAGGACTAGGATTTAATATCAGCTTCAACTGGCACATCATAAAATGCATTTGAAATCAAACTTTCCTTGCATCCAATTTGTTGGGAGGTGGCATTCTGTTAAGGGGAAAACACGGCATGACTCTGGAATGAGGTAAGCCCAACAACCAATAAATCAATTACTTACATTATCTACAAGGGCACACAATAAATACACATTTTTCATACTTATAAATCAGTTCAAAGAAATCAATGGCTTCTCGGTATTGCTCCTCGAGTGGAGATCTTCACATCATTTCTTATTCCTTTCCTTTAAGCCATTCTACTTTCTAAATGTCAAAAGAAGAAGGAGGGAATCCTTCCTGCTTAACTTCCAGTAATTATGGAAAGCTTTGTCAAGGAAGGATTAATACAATAGCTTAGACATTCTTTTCTCTGACCTTTCTGATAAAGAATGGCTTAAAAATAAAATAAAAGTGTATTGTCAAGTTAAATATTTTTGCTCAAATGCCAACAGTGCCTTTCAGCTCTCTATATTGAACAAACAGGCCAAACCCTCCGCCAAAGGATAAATGGACATAAATCTGACATCAGGAATCACAAGACAGAGAAACCAGTAGGAGAACGGTTCAGTTTCCCAGGACATTCTATACAAAATCTCAAAGTAGCTGTCTTATTACAAAAGAATTTCAGAAATAGACTGGAAAGAGAAGTTGCTGAATTGCAAGGTCGAAAGCACATCAAAGTGCAAGTAGATAAATAGGTACTGCTCTGACGGAAAGGTAAACGGCGTTTCCGTGTGCTGCTCTGGTTTGCCAGAAGCAGCTTAGTCATGTTGACCACATGACCCGAAGCTGTACGCCAGCTCCCTCGGCCAGTAAAGCAAGATGAGCGCCACAACCCCAGAGTCGTCTGCGACTGGACCTAACGGCCAGGGGTCCCTTTACCTTTACCAAACTTAAAACCATGGAGAGACCTGGTCTGAATAGAGACATTGGATTCTTATCTCATACATGATAAAGCTATTTTTAGCCATCTCACCCCTTACTTTTTCCTGTAAGACCAATTGCAGTCGTTAACAGTCGTCAACAGGTTTACCACACCTATCAGCCAATCACCCATTCCCACCACCCTCCCCACCCTCTCACTATATATAAGGGTCTGGTGACTTCTGTTTCAGTGTATCTGAATAAGTATGCATGCACACGAAAGCTCATACCAATGACAAACTTAGTTGGTCTCTAAGGTGCTACTGGAAGGATTTTTTTTATTTTGGCTTTAGTGTTACAAAGTTAAATGTTTTCATTTGTCAGTTGCTGAGATGGAAATGGGCAGGTTGACAGTTTCAGCTTTGCAGGAGAACAGGCCTCGTTCTGGAAATCTTTGCCCATGTCAAATTGATGTTGACAGAAAGCAAAAAAAAACACAACTCAGTTCAGCCACCATACATGGCCATTTGCAAAGGCATTTGCAAGGGCTCTTGGGCCCCTGGCAGTACTTCTTCAGACAGCAGCAACCGCTGCCCCTTGGCAAATGGGCTTGCAAATGGGCTCACTTAGTGATAGCGGCAGTGACTGTGACATTGAAAAGGGCCTGGGGTCAAGCCTATCATAGCATAAGAGGGTGCTGGTGACTGCTGCAGACTTCCACCAAACAAGAGGGTGTGTGTACCCACCAGTTGCACCTAGTGGGACGACATGAGAGCAATGGGGGTGGCAAGGCTGGGGGCTGCAGCAATGCCACCAAATTCATGGTGTATCCTTATTTGCTAACAAGGGTCCTTAAGTTGCGCCCAGGCAAGGACAGGGACAGTCAATAACGACTCCGGGGGTTGAATCCAGAGAAAGCATTTTAATTCTTAAATTTAAGACACTCTTGGTGATCAGCTTCACGACAAGAGTAGAGAAAGACAAATTTGCAAAGATTCTTATACACTTCTTGGGCTCCTTCCCCCCCTCCTCTGTAAGAGTGCGCATGCAAGAGGGTCATAGGTTACAAATACATATATGGATCTTCCTGTGTCCGGTCCTTCTTGTAAACACATGCTGACTCAACAAAGCCTTCAGTAAGGCTAGTCTACGCATCAAGCTAGCAACTTCCAGCGTCAGGCTGGAAGTGCACCCGCTGATAATAAGCCTCTCTCTGCCCCTCATTCTGTGTTCCAGACAAGGCCAGCTTATTCAGCCTTGATAGCAAGCTGTCTCACTGTTGGAAGTTTTCATTGCACTTTGGCCTAGTTTGGTACAGAGACACAGAGGCACTGAGAGCATCCACGGAATATGGGGGGGGGGGCTAAGCCATACACTCAGAAGTATACAATGCAGGCAATGCAAACTATAGGATCAGATCTAGCTCAATGATCGGATCAATGATAGGATCAGATCTAGCTCAATGACACAATTGGCAGATCTCTCCCTTCAATGGAGGATAAGGCTATCAATGGCTACTAGCCATGCTGGCTTTGTTCTGCCTTCACGGTCAGAGGCAGTGATGCTTCTGAATACCAGCTGCTGGAAACTGCGGGAGAGGAAAGGGCTCTTGTGCTCAGGTCCTGCTTTCAGGCTTCCCACGGGCATCTGGTTGGGCACTGTAAGAATAGGATGCTGGAGTAAATAAGCCATTGGTCACATCCAGCAGGGCTGTTCTAATGTTCTCAATGGATGGAATGATTGAAACCTTTCCACCCATCTCAGAGTGACTGTGAGGATTCAGATCCTCCCTCTCCTTGCTCACCAGATGCTTGATCTTGCAAAGGGGAGGAGAGCATATTGTATCCCAATCTTACCAGAACCCTGCAGGAAGTTATTGCTGAGTAATGCAGAAAAACTCCACAATGACAAAGTAGAAGAGAATCAGATTCAGTTTTTTTAAAAAAAATAAAAAATGGCAAGAGCCTTAGATGACACGCACACACAAAGGCTGGATACTACCTGTGGATCATGATACAACCTGGATCATGATACAACCTGGATACAACCTGTGGTAGTGGTTGGGGGAGCAATTCAATGAGTTTGCATTCAAAGGCAAACTTACCTAATTTGCACTTTCCCAAGCAATAGCCAAACTGGATCACCACCATTCTGCAATCTTAATTCTTCTGTGAATTTTGCAATGCAATTCTTCTGCCAAGTAAATACAGTGGTACCTCTACTTACGAATAACTCTACTTACGAATAACTCTACTTACGAACAGAGCTCCGTCCGCCATATTGGATGCGGTTTAGATAGGATTTTTTCTACTTATGAATTTTTAGATAGGGTTGCTTCTACTTACGAATTTTTTCTCCCAATGCATTTCTATGGGATTTGACTTACAATTTTTTTCGACTTACAAATGTGCGTTCGGAACGCATTAAATTCATAAGTAGAGGTACCACTGTATGAAAAACAAATAAACATACTTGGATGAAGTGTGCAGAAAAATGCATACATTCATTGAAAAAACACTCACAAATGCATTGTATTAAGGAAAACTACTTGCAAAAATGTGTATCTTGGCAAAATTGCATACAAAAATGTTCTTACTGGGAGAAAGAAGAACTAAAATACTGGTGAATTTTAATGAAGGCTTTCTTAAAGAAAAAAAATCCAAAAACTGATGTGGAGAACTGAAGAACTGAATTTAGAATTGGAAAAAAGAGAAACTGGGAGAAACTGATATTGATAGATTCATCTCTATCTCTATCTCTATCTCCAGGGTCTGAAGCAGAGGGTCTTTCACATATTCAGAACAGCAGAGGGTGGCTCCAGAAGGTGGAGCCCTTTTCCCTCCCTCCCTTTCTGAAACTTCCACACACACACACACACATCCTTAGAAGGTCCCCTGCTCAAGGCTTGCTAGAGCCCAGAACAAGCATGTTAAAATCAGAAATGATGTCTTTGATGAGAACAAGATAGAAACTATTTGATCCCAACAGGATGGCTGGTGACATTGGAGCTGGGATTTATGTGAAATGGTGCAAAGTCTGGAAACAATGATCCATGCTTAGCTTTCAAGGTGCCATGTATGAAGGGTGTTCAAATGAGCTCGTCTATTTTTTTGGTGATTATGTAGTTATGTCTATAAATAGGTAACTTTTCCCCCTTTAAAAAGTCTAGCTTTTCTGTAATACTATTAAATATTTTCAATTCTTTGTCACAATTTCCCTTGTGATCCTTATTATAATTGCAGACATTTCGAGTTTCCTTTAATGTAAAAGACAGAAATATTTATCTCTAAATTGGGTGGGGACTAAAATGCACACACCCTTGAATTCTTTGGAGGAAAGGCAAGATATCAATGAAATATTTTTTTAAAAAAATATCTTTATTTCAACTCCATAAACGATACAAAACAATAAATAATAAAGCAATAAACAAACTAACAAGCAATAAAAATTAACATAACATAATATACAAATTGTACAAATTATATAAGAAAAAGGAAAGGGAAAAGAATGGAACTTTAAAAAGAAAGAAAAAAATGACTCCCTACTCTTCATGCATCGCTTCCCTTCTTCTTATTTCTTTTATTCTTGCTTCAATCTATTTCTCAATCTTTGTTTCATTTACTACTTTGGCTACCAATGATTATGATATTTCCTGCTTTTCTTTCAATATAAACAAATCACCAATTCAATATTAAAATTTTCTTTTCTAAAATACTCCTCTACGCACTTCCATTCTGTCATATATTTGTGTTTGGGAATGCTCCTAATTGCTGCGGTCATCTTAGCCAGGTTCATAAACTCTATCAATTTTTCTTGCCATTCATAAATTGATGGTATTCTTTCACCTTTCCAAAGATATCAATGAAATAGATAAGCAAACTGTCTGGCTCAGAACGTCCTCTAGAAATGGTGCCTCCAACTGGAAAATGGCACCATCACTCTGATGAATGTCTAAAGTGCTCTGATCCAGAGGGAGCACAGCGGTTGTGACCTCCTCTTTTTCACATGCCACAAGGTTTAACAAATATATTTCATGTCTGCCTCCCCACTGCCAATAAACAGGCGCCTCCGGGTGACTCCTTGCGTGCCAAGAATTTTCCATTTGTTTGCATTAGTATCCTTGCTTGCATTCCTGCACCGAGATGCCTGCACATAATATCAACCGAGTAAACAAGAAAACTGTCTGCCTGGCATTTTTCTCAAAACACCTTGCAGCAGTTTAAAGTGAAGACTCCTCCAAGCCTTTACTCACCCCCCCCCCCAACATGCTTTTCTCATAAATATGCAGCATTGACCTCTGTGGTTGTCTTACTAAGGTCAATGGTTTCTGCTATATATTTGATATAGGACTAGGTAAAGACTAGAGAGCCCACTCCCACACCTTAAAATAGATCTGTGTCTTTTAGCTACTTTGGGTCAGATAGAAATTCAGCAGGTTTAGCTTTCCCCATGGGTGTGTTGCTCTGTTGTATTTAGACCTGCCATGCATCGATAGAATCTTCTGCTAGAGAAAACAAAGAAATTCAAGGAAGAAATCAGACTTAAATAGCAAGAAACAGAAACCTGGAACCATCTTCTAAACCAGGCTTGCTCACCTGGTGCCCAACATATATTGTGGGAGAACAGTCCTCGTAATCCCATATTGTTGGTTGGGACTGATGGGAGTTATAAGACAAAGCACCTGAACTTCCCACATGTGCAGTATTATTCAAGGTTGGGATGAGTGATAGGGTTGCCATCTTCCAGTCTTCCAAACAGTATGCATGTTAAAAAAATTCCTTTATTAGCACCTTAAAGACCAACTAAGTTTTTATTTTGGTATGAGCTTTCGTGTGCATGCACACTTCATCAAATACACTGAAACAGAAGCCACCAGCCCCTTATGTATATTCAGAGGCTGGGGGTGATAGGAATGGGTGATGGGCTGATAGGAGTGGTAAACCTGTTGATGACTGTTAATGACTGTTAATGACTGCAATTGGTCTTGGGGGGGGGAAGCAAGGGCTGAGGTGCTAAGGAAAGCTTGATCGTGTATAATGAGATAAGAATCCTATGTCTTTGTTCATTCCAGGTGGCTGCATGGTTTTAAGCTTGCTAATGAGTTTCAAGGTGCTACTGAAGGAATTTTTTTATTTTGTTTCAACTCGGACCAACATGGCTACCTACCTGTAACTAGAAGTATGCATGTTGTTTGTTAATTCTGCTTATTCTTTCCTGGTTCTGTGTGGATTTTTTAAAAGTATCTAGAAACACATCTGCACACATGTCAATGGAGCACAAGGCTTCTGCATCCAACTAAGCATTGGATCTGGGCTGTGAGGGGGGTCAAAGGGGGCAATGTAACTGGAACAGGGTTGGGGAAATCTCAATCCTAGTGTCTAAATGGACCTCACTCATTGAGCCTGCTTCACACCCACCCTGAATGTTATTGCCTGACTGGAATATGTCCTTGAACTCTGATAATGCCTATTGCTTGCCTGGAATAGCCTGCCCTGCCTGCAATAGGAAGTTAACAACCATTTACTTTATTTCCATCTGTACTGGAGGCAGGGACTGCCCAAGCCTTTTCAGCACCTGAGGCACATCACAAAATAGTGCCCTGCCTCCCTGCCAGGGAAGAAAGGGGGAGTGAAGTTCTACAGGGTGCAGACCAAATCAGCCTTATGTGGCAAATGAAGTGGGAATCAGAGGCCATTGCAAGGAGGAAAGAGTCTGAATGACGCTGGGTGGGTGCAGAGCCCAGGAGACCCCAGACGGCAGCCCCCAGCAGCGCCTTCCTATTCACTGAGAAGCCACTGTAGGGGTGGCATGTGGGGGGGAAGGGGGAGTGCCTGAGTGGCATCCCATCATTTCGTCACAGCTGCACTAAAATATTGGATTCCTTCATTCTTTTCTGTGAGCCAGGATGTTCCTTCTTCGGAAATAAGAGGGCATTTAATTCTGAACGCATTTCCCGCCACTAGGTGGCTAAAACTGGGAAGCTGATTGCTTTCCTAGAGGATTACAGTACAGTAATTTCTGCTGAACTGGATCCAAGGCAAGACTCTGCATTGGTGCAGGGACAGAAGAGAATATAGAATCCCACTGAGTGTAATTTATTTCTTCCTTCATGTCATACACTTGATGCCAGCTTGAGGGATCCTGTGCTAGTTTTCTGAGCTTTTTAAAAAAAAATAAAAAAAATCATCATTGTCATCATCATCATCATCTAGCCCTTATTTGGAGAAACTTCCTGCTTCCTTCATATTCCTTATATAAAAATGGATTTTTCTAGAGCTGCACAGTGGGGTACAGAAGACGGAGCATTAGATCTGAGCTGTGGAGACATGGGTTCAGAAGCTCTCTTGGCCGCAAAGATCAATGAATGTTAGCAAGATAAAATGTTAGCAAGATAAAACACCACTTTTACCAACTTGAGCTCCTTGGACAAAGAGTAGGATATAAATAAAATAAAGTGAAAATGCCATCAATAATTTCTGCCGCATAGTTGTTTGAGGACATGTGCTTGTGGATAGCTGAATTAGAAACCTCTAAAATATTCAGTAACATTTTAGTAGATATTGAGGCTTCTCTTTATGGATAAATCATTTAAAACAATTTTTTTTCATAGTCTGCTTTTTCACTTCATTTATACTAAAAAAAATGAACCTGCCGTCTTGGGTGCAAGAGTGATATCTAACTTAGCATCAAAAACATTTTAGTATGACAGCTCTGTTAATATTTCTACTCAAAATTCAAGCGTTGCCATTCAGGGGTTGTTTTTTTAATGTTATGTGTTTCACTCATGGAGCTCTATCCAACAAGGAGCCTCTGAACTGGCAGCTTTCCTAAGGCAGATGAATATGATGAAATATATTATTTAGCAGGATGACACAAAAGGAGGAGACAGGAGAAAATTAAATTTTCCAGTGAAAGCTTAATTCTGACCCACTGGACCCCTTAGAATTATCATTACAAAAACAATTCCATGCAGTCTGCTTTCACCTTTTCAAACGCTTTGGTTCTAAAACAAATGCTATCATTCCTTTCCTGTCTGTGGGGAGAAAGTGTTACAATTTAGAAGCAACTTTTTTTTAAAAAAAGAGACAGTCACAGTGCAGTTGGGGGGGGGGGATATTCCAGAATCGTAATTGATTGAGGTCTTCAAGGCCACGTACAAGAGGATAAAATTAAAATAAAATACAAATAATATACATTCTAAAAACAATTAAAACCATTTCTACAGGTGTAAAAGGGAAATCCTTCATGAGCGAAAGCATCTTCAGTAGGCACCTAAACATCACAGGGGGTATTCAACTAAGTTTTACCCATTGTAGACCCATTTATAAACATGACTAAGCTAGACCCATTAATTTCAGTTGGGCTACTTCACTGACACCCCATGACACTGGCCACCTGCCGAATTTATCTCAAATGACGAACTCACTTTTGCTTCCGCAAGGGTCCTGCCAGCTGGGCCGAACACTTTAAAAGTTTTGTTAAATCATTCAGACACCACCTCCTGACTTCATCTCGCCTCTTCTTCCCCAGCCACCATGGCACCGCTTGAAGAAGGATGCCACAGTGCCTACATAGCAGGGCCAGTCAGGGGCCAACTGATATGCCCCCGGAGCATCATGGGAACTTCTTCCATTTGGCTCAGTCTCAAACTTGCTCCCACACACTTCCATGAATATGTGACCAGGGCATAGCTGCCAAGTCTCCCGTTTTCCCTGGGAAATCCCCATTTTTACAGCTGTTCCTAGCTGAAAAAACGGATTTTTTTTATTTCCCCCCGGTTTATTCTGGCGCGGCGGCCATTTTGGAACTGGGCAAAGCAGCATCAAAAGTCATTTCTGAGCATGCTCTGCCCAGTTCCAAAATGGCGGCAGCACTACTTCTGGTCTGCTATTTCCGCCCGGTCCCTTATTTCTCTGACAGCAACTTGGCAGGTATGGACCAGGGCAGTCTTGAGCAGGTCAGGCGCCCTGGTGCTGAGGCGCGGAGATCGCTCTGGCACCCCCACCCTCGCAGTGTGCAGCATGGCTTCCGTGCGGCTTTACCGCGCAGCGCTCCACCTGCCGGCCCGGTGCCCTGCGCCACTGGGACTATACCTAGAGCCGGCCCTGTATGTGACTGCTAACCAATCTGAAGGTATTTAAACTCAGTGGACTGGATAGATAAGGTCCCTTCCCATGACAGAAGGAGCATCAGAAGAGACTTCTTCCTCTAGAGGAGGACCCCTTCCATTTGTAGAGCCACATGTCAAGCTCAAATGCCTGTTTGTCCTGGACAATATTAGGGGATGGCCTGAGGTGAAGGACAACATGGCACCCACCCTATACCACATACAGAAGTGAACCAGACAGGCAACTGAACAGCATTGCCCAGCACATCTGAAGACACAGAACAGACGCTGGCATGGCTCACAAAGCTCTGTCCTCCAAAACCTCACCACCACTGCAGTTGCTGCCTCCCTCTGCCTAATGGTAGGGCTGGCCCCAGGGACGAAAATGCTAGCTACTACATTATTATTATCATCGGTGGATGAGGTTTGTTTAGTTGAGCATGGATTGATGCTCCCTCTCCTGCCCTGCTCTCCTAGATCAGTTCTTTTCATTCTATATCAAGGTTCTCCTTTCAGCCCTCGCACAATCTTTGGAGGAAGCAATTTGGACAGGATTTGCATTTTGTACATAGCTCTTGTTTTTAAATGAAATGTGTGTCTCTATTTTTACACAGAAGCCTACATAGTTGACACAAGCACAAGGCGTTCACCATCAGTTGGATGCTTACAGACTTCCGTGTCAAGGACAAAATCTGCATTTTTCATGCAAGACTCCCATGGATTCTTACATTATAGTTTGGCCACCTGTAGCTAAAATAGCAACAACTAAATGGCAGAGCTGAGTAAAGTTACAAAAGAACTAACATGCCATGCTCATCAATTGTGTGTGTATGTATCTAGATTTAGTTTTGAAACACAGCAGGATTCCACTATGCTGCATTTGGGCATAGTGCTACACTAGCTATCCCATTGGTGCATGGAATTCTCCCAGCGCAACTGAACTTTCTGTATTCTCATACCCCCCCCTAATCTGTTTTGGGGTTTTCTCCAACCCTCTAAAGCAGACTTGGGGCATAGCACAGGGAGATGTTGTTGAACTAACAGGATGACTTTGTTGGAGACCCCACAAACCTTGGACTCTTCCTCCTGTGCAACAGGGAGAGGACTTCACCAGTGTTTTGTTTCACTGTCTCCAAAACTAAGCATTTAATTGCGTGTGAATTGGGGACCATCATTTATCACACACTCCAGCCAGTTTCAAAACAGGCTAACTTCAAACCCTCAGTTACGAAGGTGGCTTGTTCAAGTGACTAGAATTTCTTGTCAGTTATGGTCCCTAGTTTGAGTGCAATGACAAGCCAGAATTAGGGGGAAGTGAAATGAACAGTACAATCCAAACCGTGTCCACTCAGAAGTAAGTCCTATTGAATTCAGTGGTACTTATTGCCAGGTCAATGGAGTGAGGATTGCCATCTCAGTGCTGGTAAAGTCCTCCTCCCAGTTGCATGAGAGGAGGTGAGGAGAGAAAGAGAGAACTCAAGTCTCAGAATCCGGCACTGCCCCTTTTTGCGACTTGGACCAACATAGCAGTCTCGGGACAGTGAATCTCCTCCCCTTTCTCCTCCTCCTTAATTCCGGTGCCAGGGGAAAGGGTCTGCGCTCCGTCTTTTCCCTCTCCCCCCCCCTTGCCGTCTCTCTCTCTTCCCGCCTGTGGAGCAGGGGCTCTCCCATGCTGCCGGAGACCTGGCTCTCTCTCTCCGCTTCCTGACTAGCCCCTTCAGACCCCGCACTTTCATGGCTGCTTGGGACGAACTGCTCCTGATGAGAGGGGGAGGTTCTCTATAATCTCTCCCCCTTACAACATGGTTTGGGATCAAAGGAGAATGTGGTCTGGGGTTGGTCCTTTTCAGCCCCCCCCCCTTGCAGGTTGATTATCATTGTCAAAGCAGCAAGGTGACTTTCCTAAGCTTCGAAGGTAATGAAACGTCTTTCTTCAGAAAAAAATCAAAAAGTAACTTTCCATGAAATGCATTAAAATACACAATAGAACAGCTGCCCTTCATATCCCGATGCAGATTGCACGTGCCTTGAATTAAAAATTGGTTACCCTCTGACGGTTCCATTTCTTAATTAATATTCTAGAGATTCTGCAAAGATTAGAGTCAGATGGTGACAATGGGCAGAAAAATGTGCACTTTCAAAGCAGGGTTTTAAAAAAGGCCTTGCCAATGGCCTCTCTCAGCTTCACGTCCTGCCAGTGGCTGAATTCTGCTGTCAGTGGATGGAGAGCTGGATAAATGCTGAGCCCCTTATGAAAAGCAGAACACTTTGGGCAGTGTGCTGTTCTTCTTCTAACAGATTGTGACAAATTTAATTATCCAAAATTTAATGTGTTTAACCTTTCAGGGAAAGAGGAGTCTTCTTGCCTTCTCCTCCCATTACAGACTTCCAGCGCTAGTCTTTTATTTCAGTAGCTCTAATGGATCCCTCGCTTATGGCCCTCAACTGTTTAAACCTGAGTGCCAATATAATGCATTAACTGGTGTGTGTTTTTTCTCCAAAGTCTCTCGCTCTGTGTGCAATTCTTGGAGACATGTTAATCTAATAGAAAGAAGGAAATATTGAACACTGATCATCCTTTCGCTTTCAGTCACTCTTTGCCATGCAGGCTACGGGCTCAGCAGTCTTTACGGTGTCACAAGGGTCAAAGGAGTGTTAATGATGTGAAACAGGCTTTCCCAGTCTGGCCTCCTCCCACATGCAGCTCCCATCAGGCCCAACCAATATGCCCAATGATAAGGAATTCTTTTCTGCTCAGGAGCAGGGGCGTAGCAAGGGGGGTGCGATGGGGGCGGTCCACCCCGTGTGCCACCCTGGAGGGGGTGACACTCAGTCCGTCCGTCCCCCCGTGAGCGAGTAGCCAGCCGCTGCCCAGTAAAAAGCCTCGCTCGGCGGCTGGCTGCTCGCTCACTTGCTCGACCGGCACACACTTTGCTTCTTCCTGCTCGGGCGGAGGCAAGGGGCGGGCCAGGGAGGGGCGTGAAATTAAAATAATAAAGAAGAAAATACTGGTAACAACTGGATTGACTGCCTGTTAAGCACTCTAAAGACAATAAACTGTGGAGCTGGATGTAATCAGAAGATCAGCAGAATGGACTGCAGGAATATTTATTCGTTTAGGGGGAAGGATGGAGAGGAAACATGGATTTTGTTGAGATTATGTCACACACATACCTTGAAGCTTGAAGCTGAAAATAAGAACAGTGAAACGGACAGGATGGGCCACAGGGTATATCATCTTGACCAGGGGTCAGCAACCTTTTTCAGCCGTGGGCCGGTCCACCATCCCTCAAACCATGTTGTGGGCCGGACTATAATTTAAAGAAAAAAATGAACGAATTCCTATGCCCCACAAATAACCCAGATTCTGCTCATGTAAAAACACCGGGCAGGGCCCACAAATAACCCAGAGATGCATTTTAAATAAAAGGACACATTCTACTCATGTAAAAACACACTGATTTCTGGACCGTCTGCGGGCCGGATTGAGAAGGCGATTGGGCCGCATCCAGCCCCCGGGCCTTAGCTTGCCTACCTCTGATCTTGACAGCCTCTGAGACTTTCAGATAGAGAAGAAGAGAGATTGATTGTGTTTATTTATTAATGTTTTATTAATGACTGTTTGTATGTAAAATTGAGGATTACATTTGGCAAAATGTGAGGGGTGGGTGACACTGGGAGATTGGCAGTGTGAGAGAGGGGGAATGTATATTATATATTTATACAAAAAAATTCTAGCGGTTTCATTTTCACCCTCTGCAAGCAGCACCAGTGAGGCTGGAGCCAGATGTCAGACAGCAATGTTCAAGGCCATGTTAGGGAGGAATGATGTCTGGGAGGAAGCAAGATCTGTCTTTCTCAGGCAAAGTGTTGCTCAAGAGGTATCAGAAGGAAATGTTAGAAAACTGATGAATGACTATTATAGATAGATAAAAGAGGATTTGCTCTACTCAACTATTTTGAGGACAGGTTATAACAATGTATAGCAGCCATAGCAGAAATTGGTAATTGAACAGACGGTGTGTATGGAGAAGGGGTGAGTGTATTTTGAAATGATAGTTAGGGAAGTTATTTTATTGGGAGCAGAAAGGAGGGATGAAAATAGAGGAGACATCTGGGTGTGGGGTGGGGAGTCAGCTTTTAAATTTGTATTACTTTGGTGACAATTTGTTTAAAATATGGGCAATAAAAATAACTGGCAAAAAAGAAAATTCAGAAAAGGAGGAGGAGGAGGAGGAGGAGGAGGAGGAGGAGGAGGAGGAGGAGCTTAAACTGTTGAGTTTTTAAAGAAAGGGTTTGGTTTCCCTGAGAACAAACCATCATTTCTTCATAGTGTTCCTCCAAGAAACAACCCACTCCCCAGCAATTCAAGAAAGATTTGAAACATTTGTTCCATCTCCAGAAGACATCTGGGGCTCCTGAATATCACAGGGGAGATGCATGAGTTATATTTTATGTTTTACCAGAAGAATGGAAAAGCATGAGTTATTTCTGCTTGTTTTGCTGCTCCTGCCTATCTGCTCATAAACTGAAAGCCCATGATTATCTGAATTAATTAATTTGGATCGGAAGAGTGTCACCTTGATGAATAAGGGTGTAGGTTCTACCAGGAGGTGAAGTCTTCTTCCTATGAAGGAGCAACAAAGATAGCTGAGTCCAAGTGCTCCTCCTCAAGAATGTGTGTATACTTTTTCACACTTCAAAGTCTTCTCCAAGAAACATAGCATGCTAGGGATCTTGCCTCCTCTTCCTTTGAACTGGAGCAGAGATGGGGGACTAATGTCCCTCCAAATGTTGCTGGACTACAACTCCCATCATCTCTGACCATTGCCCATGTTGACTGGATCTGATAGGAGTTCTAGTTCAACAATATCCATTGGGCCACAATTTCTCTACTCCTGACCTAGAGAGAAACGACAGCCACTTATCTCAAGTCAGTGTTTACTTTAAGGAAGCCATTCAAAGCATATGAAAGAGGGGAAACTATCTTATGCTGCCACACTAATTAGACACGGGACTGTAGCCAGGACTCTAACCACACTCTGGATGGTTTAAGGCTACAGATCACCCCTGCGTGTTTGTGGGTAAAAGAAAAAGGTTGGATAGTATCATCGTTATGAGGAAGAACTGCAGGAGCTGAGGCACAGTTCTGTTAGCAAGCAAATTAAATTGTTTTTCCTTGAAATGATGCCACAGCTCTTGTTAAGCAATTCGCAGGATATTTACAAAAGCCCCAGTGTGTTTGCTTAGGCAGTCTATTCCTTTGTATGCTTGTTTATATCTCTACAGCCAGTCAGCCCTGGATGGTGATAAAATATTCAACACTTTTTTTCTGAGTTAACCGTGGGTAGCCCTTCTTTCGTTTCCAGCTATTGTGCAAGAAGCCAATAATAAAGACACTTTCCCTACATTTGTATGTAAATATTTACTCCTTGTAAAAAGAAAAACCAAACATAATTATATG